>NC_079190.1:49232928-49544928 GCF_029499605.1 Hyla sarda
GGTTACTGGGAACCGGTTTTAGACAGTTCTTGGAACAAGAGGACCCCCAACTCTTGATCTCCCCAGTGGACCAATCCAGGGTTGGGGAATGAAGTTGAAGCCAGGGAAGTCCAAGGAGAATTTCCGAGGTGCAGTTGGGGAGGACCAAAAGTTCAATCCTCTCATGATGAGATCCGATGCTCATAAGAAGGGGCTCCGTGCGGAAACGTATGGTACAGTCCAATCTTTCATTATTTACACAATTGATGTAGAGGGGTCTGGCGAGACTGGTCACCGGGATGTTGAACCTGTTGACGAGAGAGGCCAAAATAAAATTTCCTGCAGATCCAGAGTCCAAGAAGGCCACTGTAGAGAAGGAGAAGGCAGAGGCAGACATCCGCACAGGCACAGTAAGACGTGGAGAAGCAGAGTAGACATCAAGGACTGTCCCACCTTTGTGCGGAGTCAGCGAACGTCTTTCCAGGCGGGGAGGACGGATAGGACAATCTCTCAGGAAGTGTTCGGTACTAGCACAGTACAGGCAGAGGTTCTCCATACGGCGTCGTGTCCTCTCTTGAGGTGTCAGGCGAGACCGGTCGACCTGCATAGCCTCCACGGCGGGAGGCACAGGAACAGATTGCAGGGGACCAGAGGAGAGAGGAGCCGAGGAGAAGAAACGCCTCGTGCAAACAGAGTCCATATCTTGGCGGAGTTCCTGACGCCTTTCGGAAAAACGCATGTCAATGCGAGTGGCTAGGTGAATAAGTTCATGTAGATTAGCAGGAATTTCTCGTGCGGCCAGAACATCTTTAATGTTGCTGGATAGGCCTTTTTTGAAGGTCGCGCAGAGGGCCTCATTATTCCAGGACAATTCTGAAGCAAGAGTACGGAATTGTACGGCATACTCGCCAACGGAAGAATTACCCTGGACCAGGTTCAACAGGGCAGTCTCAGCAGAAGAGGCTCGGGCAGGTTCCTCAAAGACACTACGGATTTCCGAGAAGAAGGAGTGTACAGAGGCAGTGACGGGGTCATTGCGGTCCCAGAGCGGTGTGGCCCAAGACAGGGCTTTTCCAGACAGAAGGCTGACTACGAAAGCCACCTTAGACCTTTCAGTGGGAAACAGGTCCGACATCATCTCCAGATGCAGGGAACATTGGGAAAGAAAGCCACGGCAAAACTTAGAGTCCCCATCAAATTTATCCGGCAAGGATAAGCGTATCCCAGGAGCGGCCACTCGCTGCGGAGGAGGTGCAGGAGCTGGCGGAGGAGATGACTGCTGAAGCTGTGGTAGTAACTGTTGTAGCATAACGGTCAGTTGAGACAGCTGTTGGCCTTGTTGCGCTATCTGTTGTGACTGCTGGGCGACCACCGTGGTGAGGTCAGCGACAACTGGCAGAGGAACTTCAGCGGGATCCATGGCCGGATCTACTGTCACGATGCCGGCTGGCAGGTAGTGGATCCTCTGTGCCAGAGAGGGATTGGCGTGGACCGTGCTAGTGGACCGGTTCTAAGCCACTACTGGTTTTCACCAGAGCCCGCCGCAAAGCGGGATGGTCTTGCTGCGGCGGTAGTGACCAGGTCGTATCCACTAGCAACGGCTCACCTCTCTGGCTGCTGAAGATAGGCGCGGTACAAGGGAGTAGGCAGAAGCAAGGTCGGACGTAGCAGAAGGTCGGGGCAGGCAGCAAGGATCGTAGTCAGGGGCAACGGCAGAAGGTCTGGAAACACAGGCAAGGAACACACAAGGAACGCTTTCACTGGCACAATGGCAACAAGATCCGGCAAGGGAGTGCAGGGGAAGTGAGGTGATATAGGGAAGTGCACAGGTGAACACACTAATTGGAACCACTGCGCCAATCAGCGGCGCAGTGGCCCTTTAAATCGCAGAGACCCGGCGCGCGCGCGCCCTAGGGAGCGGGGCCGCGCGCGCCGGGACAGAACAGACGGAGAGCGAGTCAGGTAGGGGAGCCGGGGTGCGCATCGCGAGCGGGCGCTACCCGCATCGCGAATCGCATCCCGGCTGGCAGCGGAGTCGCAGCGCCCCGGGTCAGAGGACGTGACCGGAGCGCTGCAGCGGGGAGAGTGAAGCGAGCGCTCCGGGGAGGAGCGGGGACCCGGAGCGCTCGGCGTAACACATATGTCTAAGTTCCTGAAAACAGATTTGACATACTCCATAAAAAAAAACATTACTTAAAGCAACGTATAGTTTTTTGTTATTGTTGTTGAACATAGTATCTGTAGAAAACAAATCACCTCCCCAAAAAATAAAAAATTCTAAAATCTTGTACTTTTCACCATGGCCACTAAGCCTCACAAGAAAGCTACCACTGACAATAGGCAATGATTATAGCTCCCATTCTCCCCCTCCCTGAACCAGGACCTCTGCACAGGTTACAGAGTATGTCCACAATATTCTACCACAGAAGTCAGTGAGTCATATATATATATATATATATATATATATATATATGAGTATACAAAAAAAGAGGATTGCAGCAGCACACATTGGTCAAAAAATTGAGGCTCTTAGCGCACTTTTTGATCAAAACGTGTCCCCCATCCACCACGGGGAGGTGGCCTCATTTAGGATGGGACCCTAGCACAAATTCTGAGCCTAACGCTCAACTATCCACTCACCTCTGCTGGGCATATAGCCTCTGACTGGGTGACATGCTGGATCCATTTAAAACTTCACCTGTGAAAAAGGGGGAGGGGTGCACAGCTAAAGAGGGTGCCATTTCCCCCTGAATTGTACATACAAGAATATATATATATATATATATATATATATATATATATATATATATAGCTCTATATATGGCTCTAATGTAAATTATTTCTGGCAAACAAAAAGTTAAGTTGCTTTTACTACACCTGTCATTCACGGGTTTGAACATGAAATGTTGTCTGGTTATTATAGAGAAGTGTTCCAAGTTTTATCTGCACTAAATTTTATCCAAAAAAAACCTCCATGTTTAAAAATTCTCACTATTTTGTAACCCAGTCTTTCATTATTTGTTGAGGACAATTCATTGTGGATCGAAATCAACATAACTCATTGCTGTGTGAAAATGTTCCTAAACCAGGTCACATGATCACCTCCTACAAGTAAATATTTTGGTTTATGAGATCTGTGACAAAACACAGAAATTCCTCAATATTCCAAGAAATATGTGAAGACGTGTGTACTGAGGCAAGTTTGGAGGTGAAAGAGATTAGTTTGCCAAACAGTGCATTAACAGGATACTTGGTCAAGATCTCCAGCTTGCTTTCAAAAGAAGATGAGGAAGGGGACATGCGTTCTTCCGTGCACTGCTGATTTCCAAAACTAATGTTTTGCTTTTATTTTTATGCATCAAGGTTAAATTTAAGATAAACTTTATGTGTTCATTGTTATTTTCCAATTTCTTTCGTTAAACTCTGCATATGGGGGGGAATAGTATTTTTGAGCAATTGATAATTTGCGCAAAAATGTGTGACTTTTGCTGTTTTTTCTATACCAGTTTTTTTGTGGTCAAGCATTGATAAATCCCCTCCTTCCCAGTGTTGTACAGTAATGCAAAGACATTAGAACAGGGGTCCTCAAACTTTTTAAACAGGGGGCCAGTTCACTATACCTCAGACAGTTGGAGAGCCAGACTATAGTTAAATAAAAAAAAAACTTGAACAAATTCCTATGCACACTTACATATCTTATTAGTGGACTACCCCTTTAAGTACGCAGCACAGTTCCCCCCACATTAGGTAGGCAGCATAGTTCCTCCCACATTAGGTTGGCAGTATAGATCCCCCCACAATAGGTTGTAGTTTCCCCCATTAGGGTTGGCAGTATAGTTCCCCCACATTAGGTTGTTGCTCCCCCCACATTAGGTAGGCAGTATAGTTCCCCCCACATTAGGTTGTAGTTCCCCCACATTAGGTAGGCAGTATAGTTCCCCCACATTAGGTTGTAGTTCCCCCACATTTAGTTGGCAGTATAGTTCCCCCACATTAGGTGCAGTATAGTTCCCCACATTAGGTGCAGTATAGTTCCCCACATTAGGTGCAGTATATTTCCCCACATTAGGTGCAGTATAGTTCCCCCACATTAGGTGCAGTATAGTTCCCCCACATTAGGTGCAGTATAGTTCCCCCACATTAGGTGCAGTACAGTTCCTCCATATTAGGTGCAGTATAATTCCCCACATTAGGTGCAGTATAGTTCCCCCACATTAGGTGCAGTATAGTCCCCCACATTAGATGCAGTATAGTTCCCCACATTAGGTGCAGTATAGTTTCCCCACATTAGGTGCAGTATAGTTTCCCCACATAAGGTGTAGTATAGTTCCCCCACATTAGGTGCAGTATAGTCCCCCACATTAGTTGCAGTATAGTCCCCCCATTAGGTGCAGAATAGTTCCCCACATTAGGTGCAGAATAGTTCCCCCACAGACATACAGCCTCCAGCCATACAGTGTTTCTATAATGAGTGAAAATTGGATATGTTGAAAGAAATTTAATTTCATGTTTCAGCTAGAGGTCCACAGCCAGACAACACATGGATACTGGATTTTAGATGCACATTTTGGTGCATTGTTTTTATACACTTTTTTGGTGGCCGAGTTCCAATGACTTCTATGGGAAAATTCTCATCAAGAATTGACATGTCAGTTCTTGGTTCTGGTTTAAAATGTTTCATTGAAATTTACGTGATGTGGATTTCTTCTGGATATCAACATTGAACGAAAATCCACATGGAATCCACCTAAAACAATGTGGACAAAGTCATATGCTCTGTTAGATAGTTATTAGAGCAAGGAGACACATGATATATTTTATATACTTATCTGTGCTTCCATAAAGTAAAAACATGATTTTATTCTCTGGTGCCAAATTTCAACAAGGTGCTTCCAAACCCCTGAAGTAATAAGGGCTGTAACATCTGCTCGCTCCCCCTACCAGCCCTGTCCCTGCTTGATTGACAGCTGAAAGCCAAGCCCTGTTTCCAAATCTCATCCCTGCACTGTACATACAAATTGTGCACAGTTGCAAGATTTGCTAAACAGGGCCTGGCTTCCAGCTGACTGTCAATCAAGAAGGGATTTGAGGAGGATCTAGGAGGTGTTCCAGCTCTCAGCACTTAAGATGCTTGGCAACATCTTTTTGACTCTTTCACGAGAGAATAAAATAATTTTTTTCTATATTAGAGTAGCGCAGACAGATATGAAAAACACCATGGGTCTCCTTGCTCTAACAGCTACCATTTTTTTCGTCATATAAGACGCTCCAGAATATAAGACGCACCTAATTTTATAGGATAAAAATCTAGAAAATAAAGATTCTGAACCAAATACAATGTAAAGTATAGGACAGTGATCTTCAACCTGCGGACCTTCAGATGTTGCAAAACTACAACTCCCAACATGCCAGGACAGCCGTTGGCTCTCCGGGCATGCTGGGAGTTGTAGTTTTGCAACATCTGGAGGTCCGCATGTTGAAGACCACTGGTATAGGAGGTAGTACTCACGTGTCCCCGCCGCTCCGGACCCGTCACCGCTGCCTTGGATGTCGCCCTCCATCGCTGTTGCCGCGTCCCCAGGGTGTCCCTGTCGCTCCGGAACATCTCTGCTGCCCGGTATCCTCGCTCTCCATCGCCGCCATGACGTCGCTACGTATGCTGCTACGCACGCCGCTACGCAGGCCGCTCCTATTGGATGACGGGACAGCATGCGCGACGATGTGATGACGACGAAGGAGAGCGCCGTCCATGCAGGGGATCCCGGCACGGAGCAGACACCGAGGAGGCAGGTAAGGTCCCTCCCGGTGTCCTGTAAGCTGTCCGGGACGCCACGGCGGTCCCGAACAGCCCGACTGAACAGCCGGGTTAGTGCTATTTTCGCTTCAGACGCGGCGGTCAGCTTAGATCGCCGCGTCTGAAGGGTTAATACAGGGGCTCACCACAATCGGTGATGTCCTGTATTAGCCGCGGGTCCCGGCCATTGATGGCAGCAGGGACCGCCGTGATAGGTGTGTATTCGCCGTATAAGACACACCAACTTCCCCCCCACCTAGTTTTGGGGAAGAAAAAGTGCGTGTTATACGGCGAAAAATACAGTACCTAACAGTGTCAGCAATTTGAAACATGAAGTGCGGATGATTCCCTTTAGGATCTTAGTGAAGGGGCTGCTTGCTCCTTCAGTCAACAAGATCGGACTTTGCCTCTCTAAACCAATCATGGTGTGAGATCCTGGAAGGTCTGTACTGAAGCTTTTCCCATCGGTGTCTGCAGTAATGAATAGATCATCACTTCAGTCAGATGCAGTCAAGAAAAGTGAAAAATGTTCAATGCATATTTTTAAAAAACCAAATATATTTGTTGAGGCACACATCCTGGAAACGTCTTGTTTTAGTTTCTGGAGGTGAGCTTTAACCCCTTGGGGACAGAGGGTTTTTCAGTTTTTGCACTTTCGTTTTTTCCTCCTTACTTTTAAAAATCATAACCTTGTCAATTTTGCACCTAAAAATCCATATTATGGCTTATTTTTTGCGCCACCAATTCTACTTTGCAGTGACATCTGTAATTCTACCCAAAAATCTACGCGGAATGGAAAAAAAAATCATTGTGTGACAAAATTGAAGAAAAAATGCAATTTTGTAACTTTTGGTGGCTTCCGTTTCTACACAGTAAATTTTTAGGTAAAAATGACACCTTATGTTTATTCTGTAGGTCCATACGATTAAAATGATACCCTGCTTATATAGGTTTGATTTTGTCGTACTTCTGGAAAAAAACATAAACTACATGCAACAAAATTTATAGATTTAAAATTGTCATTTTCTGACCCCTATAACTTTTTTATTTTTTGGCATACGGGGCGGTATTAGGGCTAATTTTTTGCTCCGTGATCTGAAGTTTTTAGCGGTACTATTTTTGTATTGATCGGACTTTTTGATCGCTTTTTATTCATTTTTTTATGATATAAAAAGTGACCAAAAACACACTATTTTGGACTTTGGAATTTTTTTGTGCATACACCATTGACCGTGCGGTTTAATTAACAATATATTTTTATAATTCAGACATTTCCGCACTTGGTAATACCACATATGTTTATTTTTATTTACACAGTTTTTTTTTTTTTTTTAATGGGAAAAGGGCGGTGATTCAAACTTTTCTTAGGGAAGGGGTTAAAGAGGTACTTCGGTGAAATTTTTTTTTTTTTTTTTAATCTTTATTTTTTATTTTTTATAATACTTTATTTTATCTTTAACATACAAACGTAAAATTAAACAAAGTCCATACAAGAACTCCATGTATATTCTTGTGCCCATTTTATTTAGTAGATTGATTTTTTCCAGCTTATTGTTGTCAAACAGTGGGGCGACGCCTAATATACCCACTATATCCAATTCTTTTTTTTAATATTTTCCATGTTTTAACTACCCTATTTTTTTCCATATTCCTTCTTCCAATTTCCCGGATTCCAGTAATTGATATAGATCCTCGAACGCTCCCTCACTGTTCAACAACAAATAACTAAAAAGGGAAAATTTCATCCATTCTAGTATAAAATAAATCTGGCTTGATAAGAAATATCCAAATATATCCGGCAATTCAATACCACCTTTTTCCTTAAGTTGACATAGATAATCCAGTTTTATCCTGACCCTCTTTCTGCCCCAGATCAAGGCATTAAAGATTGCTATAATTTTTTTAAATAGCTTCAGTTCACACCAGATAGATACTGAACTAAGCGTATACATTATTTTTGGCATAAGTACTGACTTAATCAGCACTATCTTATCTGCTCTTGCCAGATTCATCTCATTCCATATTTTTTCCTTTTTTACCAAAACTTTAAGTACTTTTAAGGAATTTGTTTGGTGAGATCTATTTGTATCTCCGGAGATCACAACTCCCAAATAGTTAAATCCCTCTTCTGGTTTTGTTATTCATAAACCGTGTGAAAATTCTGTTTTATCATTACCTAGTGGCATAAGCACAGATTTCTGCCAGTTTATCGCTAGTCCTGATAGATTACCATTTTCTTCTATTATTTCCATTATTACAGGGAGGGATTTTGAGGGGTCTTCTAAGAAAAGCAGCATATCATCCGCGTATAAGGTAATTTTGTCCCCCCTCCCCCCTGCACCGAATCCCCCTCTATGCTGCTTCACCTGTATAAGAAGCAGCACAGAGTTCCAGGTAGTTATGGCCGGATGAAGCTCGTGTAACGAGTGAAACAGATTCTGTCGCCAACTACTCCTACCCCCCTGCACCGATCCCTCTCCCCGACTGCATTACATGTTGTGAGTATAAGTGAATAAAGAAATCAATTTCAATGAGCCGGCCGGAGTGAAACGTTCGGTCCGGTCGGCTCATTTTTGCGCTGAAATTTTCACTCCGGCCGGCTCATTGAAATGAATTACATACGGGAGCGCATATGAAGGCATACGGGAGCGCGAGGTTTTAGCTCCCCCTTGCCGTATGCGCTCCCGTATGGGAGAAAACGTGATGTGAACCAGCCCTAACTTTCTGGCACCAGTTGATTTAGAAAATTGTTTTTCACCGGAGTACCCCTTTAAGCTAGACAAAGACAAAGGCAGCTGTCAGATAAATTATTTTATTTCTTTTATTTCATGATTCACCATTATCATCTTATTGGCCCTAGTAAACTGATGCTATTTCTATGGGAAATAAGTGGCTATGACTCAGTAAACAGTTGGACTGTCTACATAGACACCGGTTTATTGTGTCTCATTAAAACCACCTACAAAACTTTCATGTTTATGGTGAACTTTACAATACCCCCTGCAGTATTGTGCAGCCTAATCTTTATGCTCCTGCTGAGATCTGGATATGTTATATACATGGCTAGTAAGGGCTGGTGGCTGCAGGGCCAATTTAACACTTTGGTGGGCCCAGTGCAAAGTTTTCACGATCAGGTCCCCTCCCTTCTGAACTTAGTTTATTATCTTTCATGTCTTTACTGTAAACTAAACACTATGGAAACAATTCTACCAATTTAAGGATAATTGTTTAGACACATTAATAGGAAAGATTTGAGACAAGGTAGTATAAGTAGTAGTCAGAATTACATTGTGCACAGTGGGCCGTCCATCAACTCAACATTTTTCGACATTAATTACTTCAGAACTTTTTTTTAAACTCTCAACATAATGTATAGTAGTTTATATAAGACAGGAGGTGTAAAATGGTGTGTATCCCTTCAATTCTCAAGCATGGATCCCTTAAAAGGGGAACTCCACTAGAAAACATTTTATTTTAAATCACCTGGGGCCAGAAAGTTAAAGAGATTTGTAAATTACTTCTATTAAAAAATCCCAATCCTACTATACAGATGTGGATCTGTTGGTCTTGCCATAATAGTATGATATGGAGTTTGATAAAAGCCATCAGCGATGCGTGTGATTTCTGATCTTACATCACATTCATCCCGGCGGCTTCTCAGGCACGATGTGCTGTCTGCACGGCTGTCAGCAGAGTCCCAAAGCATCACATCCCGGTGTCCCCTGCCAGACACGACCGCGCTCGGCAGCGGAGCAGAGGGGAGACCGACCGCACCAGCGATCGCAACAGCCAGGAATGCCGGGGGATAAATACAATTTTGTATTAGCAGAAAATATGCAAATATATATTGCTTATTGTTTAATACACTGTCCAAGGTAGAGTTGGCACTCCCACTGGCACCCAGTACAGGAAGCATATGGCTCCTACCAGCTTCCACTAGCTATGCTGTCCAGTCAAAAGCATCTCTTGCTCTGGAGGGTCCAGCACATTAATTCATCGCATGGACAGCCAATTCAATTTAATGGAACCCACACATCGCCATTTTCCATTGTGCTGCAGGCATGGTTAGTTACTGGAGCCGTGGCCACAGGATAGCAGACAGAAGATCTGTTTTCCTGTCTCTGGTGGCACAGGTGCATAGAGTGTGACAAATGAGGGCAAAGCATCTGTTACGCCGAGCGCTCCGGGTCCCCGCTCCTCCCCGGAGCGCTCGCTACACTCTCGCTATTGCAGCGCTCCGGTCAGATCCACTGACCCGGTGCGCTGCGATCCTGCCTCCAGCCGGGATGCGATTCGCGATGCGGGTGGCGCCCGCTCGCGATGCGCACCCCGGCTCCCGTACCTGACTCGCTCTCCGTCGGTCCTGTCCCGGCGCGCGCGGCCCCGCTCCCTAGGGCGCGCGCGCGCCAGGTCTCTGCGATTTAAAGGGCCACTGCGCCGCTGATTGGCGCAGTGGTTCTAATCAGTGTGTTCACCTGTGCACTCCCTATGTATACCTCACTTCCCCTGCACTCCCTCGCCGGATCTTGTTACCATTGTGCCAGTGAAAGCGTTTCCTTGTGTGTTCCTAGCCTGTGTTCCAGACCTCCTGCCGTTGCCCCTGACTACGATCCTTGCTGCCTGCCCCGACCTTCTGCTACGTCCGACCTTGCTTCTGTCTACTTCCTTGTACCGCGCCTATCTTCAGCAGTCAGAGAGGTTGAGCCGTTGCTAGTGGATACGACCTGGTCACTACCGCCGCAGCAAGACCATCCCGCTTTGCGGCGGGCTCTGGTGAACACCAGTAGTGACTTAGAACCGGTCCACTAGCACGGTCCACGCCAATCCCTCTCTGGCACAGAGGATCCACCTTCTGCCAGCCGGCATCGTGACAGCATCAATAGGGCAAAGCTTCAGCGCCTGTGCCTCAATGGGAAACAACGGCGCTTGAATTGGATTTTAGCAGGGCTTGGCACTGTAGGCCAACCCTACTGGTCTTTCAAGCTGCAAGAGGGCAAGGATTAAGCATACTGAGTTCTCTAGTACATGTCAAAAGTTTTTTTTTACCGGACAGTTACACTTTAAGGTGGTGCTGCAGTGGAATTGAGGTTCCCCCACACATTAAAGCCTATCACTGGATGGCCTAGAAACAAAACACTATATCACTGGATGGCCTAGAAACAAAACACTATCACCGTATGGCCTAGAAACAAAACACTATATCACCGGATGGCCTAGAAACAAAACGCTATATCACCGGATGGCCTAGAAACAAAACACTATCACCGTATGGCCTAGAAACAAAACACTATATCACCGGATGGCCTAGAAACAAAACGCTATATCACCGGATGGCCTAGAAACAAAACACTATAAAAGTCTTATCCAGTTTGTTGCCCTAGCACTGTATCTAAATACCCATACTAGGGCAAAGTTACTAGCTGGTGCCGATATGAGCTATGTCCCACCCGATGATCTGTGAATAGAGTGAGATACTTTATGTGTAAAATATCTGCTCTATCTGATAGATAAAGATTCTAAAAAGGGAATCTCTCATCCAAAAATTCCCTTTTTCATATTTAATACTTTGGCCAAGGAAGGCTTTTTTTCCCTCAAAGTTAGAGCGCATCTTAAATTTTTTCGAGAAATCCTACAATGAAGTGAAGACACCCCTTATCCTGAACCATACAGCTCTAAGAACTTACCTTTCACAAACAATAGGATGATTTAGATAAGAGACTTTTCAGTTCAGACACTACCTCTTGTTGGGCCTTGACCATGACTAATATTACAATGATATTTGTAAACGATTAGATGTGATAACAAGGTAATAAGATTTCACATTTGATTCCATTATGTTTTTGATTATGTTTTATTAACTTGTGCTGACGTCGGCATTTACGTCAACCACGCATCATTATTACGCATTTTTCTTTAATTGGAGATTAGTTTTCCATCCATGTGTTGATATTGATGGCAATTATGAAACTTAATATTCTGTTACAAAATAACGCCCAAAACCAAACAAGACTATAAAACATATGTTTGTTCTAGTTCCATATCAAATTCAATAAATAAATGATGAATTATGATGTAAACCTACAATAATTCCTCCTTTCAACAAGCATATGTGACCAATTATTCATCTCACCAGAAGTCAATAAAGAGAATTAAGCTGTTTGGTGACTGCCCTGCTTTGGTGCCCATGAAACCATATATTAGGTGATATTTACCTTTATACGGAGGGACATACCTAACTAATAGGAAACATACATACCTGATGGGGGACATCTACTGTATTCTAACTTTTTTTTCTATTTTTGGATGACATTTTGGGTCTTTAGAACAAATTACCAGGTTTCCATAGAGTTATGGGGGGAGATTTATCAAAACCTGTCTAGAGGAAAAGTTGCTGAGTTGCCCATAGTAACCAATCAGATTGCTTCTTTACTTTATCACAGGCCTTTTCAAAAATGAAAGAAGCCATCTGATTGGTTGCTACGGGCAACTCAGCAACCTTTCCTTTAGACAGGTTTTGATAAATCTCCCCCACGGTCTCAACATACAATGGTTTCAACATACAATGGTCGTCCTGAAACCAATTATTATTGTAACTGTACAATGAACTAGGCACAAAAAAGCTGATAAAGTCAATGAAGCTAAAGTAGAAAAAAACAAGTTTTATAGCCCATGCAATGCTCCGCTCGGAAAAAAAAAATAAGTTCTTCTCCAGAAGGAAAAGAGGTTGATCTCTGGTGCCACCTACTGAAAGACAAAGGTTTCTCAGCTAGCCGGCACCCTGTCATGGCGAATACCAGGAGGTCATATAACCATGATGCTAGTATGATATTATAGCAGGACATCATGGCATCATGGCTGTTAGGTGGTTTGACCTCTACTGGCAAAATATAATATGGGGGGCTTATGTGTCTGCCTAATGCCTAAGGCTCTTTGGCACTTAAGCTGTATTCACATATTAACAAAAAGACTTACCGTATTCTTCGCCGTATAAGACGCACTATGTCTTACACGGCGAAAACACATTAAAACCCTGTCTTATTGCTGCGGTCCCTGCGGCCATCAACGGCCGGGACCCGTGGCTAATACAGGACATCACCGATCGCGGTGATGCCCTGTATTAACCCTTCAGACGCGGCGATCAAAGCTGATCGCCGCGTCTGAAGCGAAAGTGACACTAACCCGGCTGCACCAGGAGGGACCTTACCTGCCTCCTTGGTGTCTGCTCTGTGCCGGGATCCCCTGCATGGCCGGCGCTCTCCTTCGTCGTCATCACGTCGTCGCGCACGCCGCCCCGTCATCCAGTAGGAGCGGCATGCGTAGCGACGTGATGGCGGCGACGGAGAGCGAGGATACCAGGCAGCAGAGATGTTCCGGAGCGACAGGGACACCCCGGGGATGCAGCGACAGCGATGGAGGGCGACATCCTGGGCAGCGGTGACGAGCAGTGACGGGTCCGGAGCGGTGGCGACACGTGAGTTCTACCTCCTATACCAGTGGTCTTCAACCTGCGGACCTCCAGATGTTGCAAAACCACAATTCCTGGCATGCCCGGACAGCCAACGGCTGTCCGGGCATGCTAGGAGTTGTAGTTTTGCAACATCTGGAGGTCCGCTGGTTGAAGATCACTGTCCTAAATTTACATTGTATTCTAGATTTTCCTCCTTTAAAATTGGGAGCGTCTTATATGCCGAAGCGTCCTATTTGGCAAAAAATATGGTATATATCTCACAAAAAATAAAGGTATGACCGGGATCATGACGATTAGCTCTATCTAAGTTTAATTGAGTATATTACCAAACACTAATAAAAATCTATCACTGGGTCCAAATGGGTATAGTAGGCCCCCAACTCCAGCATATCCAACAGTCAATATAAAAACATACTAAACACATTCACATGTTTCATCTGCTTTCTTTGGACTTTTATTATTAAAACATTAGTGTTAATCCATCTATATCATGATCAATACATATAAATATCAGCACAATCCCACAGCCACTCTTCTGTTCACTCCATCCAGAGGTCACAGCTTCTGGATGCCATGCATGAGGCACAGTAGGTCTGGAGATGTATATTAAGGTTTCAAGGACTACATCCCCTTTCTCATGCCAAGACCCTTACCAGCCTGAGCAACACCCCCTGAACACTTGAACCCAATACAGGTATTGGCAAAAAGGCTTACATTTTGGCACTATTAAAATTAAAATAAAAAGGCATACACTGAATTATGAAGCCATGGGCTTATACCCCTCTGTCCAGCTGACAGGTCTGCTCTAAAGTGAGGGTCCAGGGACAAGAAAAGTAATTTACTTGCATATGTGAAGTATGGATTTAGTGTAATTAACCCCTTAAGGACGCAGGACGTACTCAAACGGCCCCTTTTCCGAGTCCTTAAGGACTCAGGACGTTTGAGTACGTCCTGTCAAATCCCGGCCCCCCGCCGCTAGCCGGAGGGGAGCCGGAGCCGGATGCCTGCTGAAATCGTTCAGCAGGCATTGGGGCATATCGCTCAGGGGGGTCATTATGCCCCCCCATGTCGGCGATGGCCGCAGATCGCTGGACAATTCAGTCCAGCGATCTGCGGCAGATTCCGGGCCAATCGGGTCTCCAGTGACCCGGTGACCCGGAATTACAGGCTGTTCGGGGCCGTCGGAGACGGCCCCGAACAGCCAGAGCCTGCAGGGGTGAGGTGGCACTGGTGCCTCCTCACGATCGCCCTGATTCGTCGGCCGGATTACCGGCCGACCAATCAGGGCGCCTGCTGCGGGTGTCAGTCCCGCAACCCGCTCCGCCCCTCTTCCGGAGGACGTGAGCGGGTGCGGGACGTGCACCCCGGGTGCTGGGGACCCCGATCCCCGGCGTCAATGTTGGGATCGGGGCCCCAGGAGCGACGGCCGCGGCGGAGACGACGAGGGACTGACCTGTGCAGCGAGGATCGTTGGAGGTGAGTGACAGCCTCCTGCTGTTGCTTAGCAACAGCTCCCAGCATGCAAAAAGGGCATGCTGGGAGCTGTAGTTATGCAACAGCAGGAGGCAGACCACCACAACTCCCAGCATGCCCTTATGGAGGCACATTTTTTCTATGGAAAAGTGTACCTTCAGCTGTTGTGTAACTACAACTCCCAGCTTGCACCAACAGCTAAAGTGCATGCTGGGAGTTGTAGTAGTGCATCTGCTGGTTGCATAACTACAACTCCCAGCATGCCCGTTGGCTGTCGGTGACTGCTGGGAGTTGTAGTTTTGCAACAGCTGAAGGCACACTGAGTTATGTAGCAAACCAGTGTGTCTCCAGCTGTTGCATAACTACAGTCCCCAGCATCCCCAGCCAAAGTAGTATGCCTCCAGCTGTTGCATAACTACAAGACCCAGCATGCCCTTCCGCTGTCCGTACATGCTGGGGGTTGTAGCTTTTGCAAAAGCTGAAGGCACACTGGTTGCAAAGCACTGAGTTTGTTGCCAAACTCTGTGTTTCACAACCAGTGTGCCTCCAGCTGTTGCAAAACTACAACTCCCAGCATGCACTGATAGACCGTACATGCTGGGAGTTGTAGTTTTGCAACAGCTGGATGTCCCCCCCCCCAATGTGAACGTACAGGGTACACTCACATGGGCGGAGGATTACAGCAAGTATCCGGCTGCAAGTTTGAGCTGCGGCAAATTTTCTGTCGCAGCTCAAACTGCCAGCGAGAAACTACTGTGAACCCCCGCCCGTGCGACTGTACCCTAAAAACACTACACTAACACACAATAAAAAGTAAAAAAACACTACGTATACACATACCCCTATACAACCCCCCTCCCCTCCCCAATAAAAATGAAAAACGTCTGGTACGCCACTGTTTCCAAAACGGAGCCTCCAGCGGTTGCAAAACTACAACTCCCAGCATGCACTGATAGACCGTACATGCTGGGAGTTGTAGTTTTGCAACAGCTGGATGTCCCCCCCCCCCCCAATGTGAACGTACAGGGTACACTCACATGGGCGGAGGATTACAGTAAGTATCCGGCTGCAAGTTTGAGCTGCGGCTCAAACTGCCAGCGTGAAACTACTGTGAACCCCCGCCCGTGTGACTGTACCCTAAAAACACTACACTACACTAACACACAATAAAATAAAAAGTAAAAATCACTATATATACACATACCCCTACACAGTCCCCCTCCCCAATAAAAATGAAAAACGTCTGGTACGCAACTGTTTCCAAAACGGAGCCTCCAGCTGTTGCAAAACAACTACTCCCAGTATTGCCAGATAGCCACTGACTCTCCAGGCATGCTGGAGTTTTACAACAGCTGGAGGCACCCTGTTTGGGAATCACTGGCGTAGAATACCCCTATATCCACCCCTATGCAAGTCCCTAATTTAGGCCTCAAATACGCATGGCGCTCACACTTTGGAGCCCTGTCGTATTTCAAGGCAACAGTTTAGGGTCACATTTGGGGTATCGCCGTACTCGGGAGAAATTGTGTTACAAATTTTGGGGGGTATTTTCTGCTTTTATTCTTTTTAAAAATGTAAAATTTTTGGGAAAAGAGGCATTTTAGGTAAAAAAAACATTTTTTTTTTACATATGCAAAAGTCGTGAAACACCTGTGGGGTATTAAGGTTCACTTAACCCCTTGTTACGTTCCCCGAGGGGTCTAGTTTCCAAAATAGTATGCCATGTGTTTTTTTTTGCTGTCCTGGCACCATAGGGGCTTCCTAAATGCGGCATGCCCCCAGAGCAAAATTTGCTTTCAAAAAGCCAAATGTGCCTCCTTCTCTTCTGAGACCTGTAGTGCGCCAGCAGAGCACTTTTCACCCCCATATGGGGCGTTTTCTGAATCGGGAGAAATTGGGCTTCAAATTTTGGGGGGTATTTTCTGCTTTAACCCTTTGTAAAAATGTAAATTTTTTGGGAAACCAAGCATTTTAGGTACATTTTTTTTTTTTTACATATGCAAAAGTTGTGAAACCCCTGTGGGGTATTAAGGTTCACTTTACCCCTTGTTACATTCCCCAAGGGGTCTAGTTTCCAAAATGGTATGCCATGTGTTTTTTTTTTGCTGTCCTGGCACCATAGGGGCTTCCTAAATGCGGCATGCCCCCAGAGCAAAATTTCCTTCAAAAAAGCCAAATGTGACTCCTTCTCTTCTGAGACCTGTAGTGCGCCAGCAGAGCACTTTTCACCCCCATATGGGGTGTTTTCTGAATCGGGAGAAATTGGGCTTCAAATTTTGTGGGGTATTTTCTGCTTTAACCCTTTGTAAAAATGTAAATTTTTTGGGAAACCAAGCATTTTAGGTAATTTTTTTTTTTTTTTTACATATGCAAAAGTTGTGAAACCCCTGTGGGGTATTAAGGTTCACTTTACCCCTTGTTACGTTCCCCAAGGGGTCTAGTTTCCAAAATGGTATGCCATGTGTTTATTTTTTGCTGTCCTGGCACCATAGGGGCTTCCTAAATGCGGCATGCCCCCAGAGCAAAATTTCCTTCAAAAAAGCCAAATGTGACTCCTTCTCTCCTGAGACCTGTAGTGCGCCAGCAGAGCACTTTTCATCCCCATATGGGGTGTTTTCTGAATCAGGAGAAATTGGGCTTCAAATTTTGGGGGGTATTTTCTGCTATGACCCTTTTTAAAAATGTAAAACTTTTGGGAAACCAAGCATTTTAGGGACTTTTTTTTTTTTTTTTTTTTACGTATGCAAAAGTTGTGAATCACCTGTGGGGTATTAAGGTTTACTTTACCCCTTGTTATGTTCCCCGATGGGGTCTAGTTTCCAAAATGGTATGCCATGTGTTTTTATTTGCTGTTCTGGCACCATAGGGGCTTCCTAAATGTGACATGCCCCCCAAAAACCATTTGTCGCTCCTTCCCTTTTGAGCCCTCTACTGCGCCCGCCGAACAATTAACATAGACATATGAGGTATGTGCTTACTCAAGAGAAATTGGGTTTCAAATACAAGTAAAAATTTTCTCCTTTTTACCCCTTGCAAAAATTCAAAAATTGGGTCTACAAGAACATGCGAGTGTAAAAAATGAAGATTGTGAATTTTCTCCTTCACTTTGCTGCTATTCCTGTGAAACACCTAAAGGGTTAAAACGCTGACTGAATGTCATTTTGAATACTTTGGGGGGTGCAGTGTTTATAATGGGGTCTTTTATGGGGTATTTCTAATATGAAGGTCCTTCAAATCCACTTCAAACCTGAACTGGTCCCTGAAAAAAAGCGAGTTTCAAAATTTTGTGAAAAATTGGAAAATTGCTGCGGAACTTTGAAGCCCTCTGGTGTCTTCCAAAAGTAAAAAATCATAAATTTTATGATGCAAACATAAAGTAGACATATTGTATATGTGATTAAAAAAATATTATTTTGAATATCCATTTTCCTTACAAGCAGAGAGCTTCAAAGTTAGAAAAATGCAAAATTTTCAAATTTTTCATCAAATTTTGGGATTTTTCACCAAGAAAGGATGCAAGTTACCACAAAATTTTACCACTAAGTTAAAGTAGAATATGTCACAAAAAAACAATCTCGGAATCAGATTGATAACTAAAAGCATTCCAGAGTTATAAATGTTTAAAGTGACAGTGGTCAGAATTGCAAAAAATGGCTGAGTCCTTAAGGTGAAAAAGGGCTCAGTCCTTAAGGGGTTAAAGGGGTACTACTCAGATCTCTACTGAGGAAAGGGTCAGATATAAAGTTCCCTGAAACGCGTCTAGAGAAAGAAATATTTACCGCATGACCACCGCAATCCACAAACTGCTATCACTTACCTCCGATACAACTCCATCATCTGCTGATTTCACACCTGGCTGTAATCCATCCGCCATTCCACCAGACGCCGAGAGATCCTCCACGAGGCTTTCCTTTCTTTGTTTCCGGAGCAAGATCCATCCATCTCCGAGTACATCTCCACCTCCGGAGCCACTCCGTGACCGGTGACTTCTCCTCGGCCTGCGGCAACCGGGCCCGTCACCGCAAGCGCATGCCAGCGCTGGACACAGCCTCCATACATCCATCTCTCGGACGTCCAGCCAAAACTACCTTTAGGAGTTGGTAACTATATCACTTTGTGAACTGTTCTAAATCACATGAGAACGGAGTGTACCGCACAAAAGTACACTATGTCGGTTTGCAATATATTGGGATAGCGGTAGAACATAATTTACATGCTATATTTTAACATATTTTAATATATGCTTTGTATTCAAATACCATACCTCCCCACAAGGGCCCTGTGGTAGGAGGCATTTATGTATTAGATTTGCATTATTTATTTTATGTCTCATTTGTAATATTTTATATTAATCTATATTAAATTTGCACATCATTTAAAGTGAAGCACAGTCCGATTTATTTTTTTCTGTAATTTCATCATCATGTACCATTTTATGGTATTAGTCTAGAGGCATTTGGTACCCCCCCTTTTTACCCTTATATATTATTTTGTACTAGTATTTTTTTGGTGTAAATACTTTCCATTTAGCCTCGACTAATTTGTATTGTGAGCTGCACATACCCCAATTTTTTCAGATTTGTAAATTACTTCTATTAAAAAATCTTAATCCTTCCTGTACTTATTAGCTGCTGAATACTACAGCGGAAATTCTTTTCTTTTTGAAACATTGAGCTGTCTGCTGACATCACGAGCACAGTGCTCTCTGCTGACATCTCTATCCATTTTAGGAACTGTCCAGAACAGCATATGTTTGCTATGGGGATTTCCTTTTACTCTGGCAGTTCCTAAAATGGACAGAGATGTCAGCAGAGAGCACTGTGCTCGTGATGTCAGCAGACAGCTCAGTGTTTCAAAAAGAAAAGAATTTCCACTGTAGTATTCAGCAGCTAATAAGTACAGGAAGGATTAAGATTTTTTAATAAAAGCAATTTACAAATCTGTTTAAAGGGTAGCTCCCACCATCCTATTTTTTTTTGCTAGCCCGTTCCCTCCTCCCCACCCCCCCGCCCCGCATACCCCATTCCCTCATTACACTTGCAGTTACTGCAGAGTCCGGCAGCGGGCGTGCAGGGACGGCGGCAGCAACGAGGCGGCGGCGGCGATGTGCTTGAGGAGTGGCCTCCCAGCCAGTGGCCGGGGAGCCAATGCACTCGCTCCCGCCTGTCTGATTGACAGGCAGGGAGCGAGTGTACCTAACTGAAAAAGGACTGATTGCCACTCCAAAATCAGTCCTTTTTCAGTGGCCGTTTTTTAAATGTAAATTAAACCATTTTAATGAAAAAATAAATAAAAGTATATTAGAGATATGTTGTAGTACATATGTACTACAACATATCAAAAAATAAAGTTGGTGACAGTGCCCATTTAACTTTCTGGCACCAGTTGATTTAAAAAAAAAAAAAAAGTTTTTCACCGGAGTACCCCTTTGAGAAAGCTGCACCATTCCCATGATATCTGAGTCCTGCATCATTCACTTCTATGTTTGTCCCAATGTAGCAGAGCACTTTACCTCTATTCTCTTTGTTGGTGATGCATGCTGTGATTGAAACTACAAATCCTCCCTCACACGCAGCGGTCGCTCCTCTCATTGAAGCACAGACATGCTCCCTTTCAACACCTGCCATGCTTTGTCTCGGGCAACACTGAAACCAGGGAAAGGCCTGAGACAACCCTTATTTTGTATGCTGCTAAAAATGAACTTCCGGGGAAAAGATCACATGAGAATTGTGAGATCAGATATCAAACACAGGTACAGACACTATATTATACTTTACAGCCCCTGTAGCATAGTCAAATTAAAAATAAATCCTGGATTACCCCTTAAACTTGTTCAAATTTTATAAACATCAAGGAATGCTGACACTTACCCCTGAACTTCCTTCGACTATAATGTATTTAGTGTATTTTATTACAAACTAGCTGAGTACCCGGCGTTGCACGGTTTTTCCTTCCTAATCCTTGTTGGGGAGGAAAATAAACAAAAGAGGAAGCTTTTGACTTCACATCCCGTCCTCATATATTGTTGTCATATCCCGACCTCCTATCCCGTAATCGTATCCCGACCTCCTATCCCGACCTCCTATTCCGTCCTACTATCCCGTCCTCCTATCCCGTCCTCCTATCCCGTCCTCCTTTCCCATCCTCATATCTCGACCTCCTTTCCCGTCCTCCTTTCCCGTCCTCCTTTCCCGTTCTACTATCCCGTCCTTCTATCCCGACCTCCTATCCCGTCCATCTATCCCGTCCTCCTATCCCGTCTTCCCATCCCGTCCTCCTTTCCTGTCCTACTTTCCCATCCTCCTTTCCTGTCCTCCTTTCCCGTCCTCCTATCCCGTCCTCCTATCCCGTCCTCCTATCCAGTCCATCTATCCCGACCTCCTATCCCGTCCTCCTATCCGTCCTCCTATCCTGACCTCCTATCGCGTCCTCCTATCCCATCCTCCTATCGCGTCCTCCTATCCCGACCTCCTATCCCGTTCATCTATCCCGTCCTCCTATCCCGTCCTCCTATGTCGTCCTCCTATCCTGTCCTCCTATCCCGTCCTACTTTCCCGTCCTCCTATCCCATCCTCCTATCCCGTCCTCCTATCCAGTCCATCCATCCCGACCTCCTATCCCATCCTCCTATCCCGACCTCCTATCCCGTCCTCCTATCCCGTCCTCCTATCCCGGTCCTCCTATCCCGGTCCTCCTATCCCGGTCCTCCTATCCCATCCTCCTATCCCGGTCCTCCTATCCTGGTCCTCCTATCCCGACCTCCTATCCCGACCCGTAATATGTGTACCAGTTATTGAAATATCTCTAGCCGTACGGAAGTTATGTGGGAACATACATTTCCCATTGATTTGCATGGGACTTTAAACAAAAACCCTGACCCTCACAAATGGGGGTAGTTAAGGGTTAAATTAACTATCCTATATTTTAAGTGGACATATAAGTAACATGTGACCAAGTATTATCGAAATATCTCAAGCCGTTTGGAAGTTATGCGGTAACATATATTTCCATTGACTTGCATGGGACTTTAAACATAAGCCCCGCCCCTGGCAAATGGGGGTGAGTAAGGGTTAAATTACCTATCCTATGTTTGTTGTTGACATATAAGTAACATGTGTGCCAAGTTTCATATTAATATCTTTAGCCGTTTGAAAGTTTTTGTGGAACATACACACAGACATACATACATACACACACACATTGAGTTTTTTATATAATACTAGCTGAGTACCCGACGTTGCCTGGTTTTTCCTTCCTCATCCTTGTTGAGGAGGAAAATAAACAAAGGAGAAAGCTTTTGACTTCATATCCCATCCTCATATATTGTCGTCATATCCCAACCCCATATCCCCTACTCATATCCCGACCTCCTATCCTGACCTCATATCCCGTCCTCCTATCCCGTCCTCCAATCCCGTCCTCCTATCCCAACCTCCTATCCCGACCTCCTATCCCGTCCTCCTGTCCCGTCCTCCTGTCCTGTCCTCCTGTCCCGTCCTCCTGTCCTGTCCTCCTGTCCTGTCCTCCTATCCCGACCTCCTATCCCGACCTCCTATCTCGACTTCCTATCTCAACCTCCTATCTCGACCTCCTATCCCGTCCTCCTATCCCGTCCTCCTATCTCATCCTCCTATGCCGAAATCCTATCCCGACCTCCTATTCCGTCCTCCTATCCCGTCCTCCTATCCCGTCCTCCTATCCCGACCTCCTATCCCGACCTCCTATCCCAACCTCCTATCCCGACCTCCTATCCTGTCCTCCTATCTCGACCTCCTATGTCATCCTCCCATCCAGTCCATCTATCCCAACCTCCTATCTCGACCTCTTATCCTGACCCCCTATCCCGTCCTCATATCCTGACCTCCTATCCTGTCCTCCTATCCCGTCCTCCTATCTCGAGCTCCTATCCCATCCTCCTATCCCGTCCTCCTATCCCGTCCTCCTATCCCCACCTCCTATCCTGTCCTCCAATCTCGAGCTCCTATCCCGACCTCCTATCCCGTCCTCCTATCCCATCCTCCTTTTCCGTCCTCCTATCTAGACCTCCTATCCCGTCCTCATATCCCGTCCTCCTATCCCGTCCTCCTATCCCGACCTCATATCCCGACCCGTACCTCCTATTCCGTCCTCCTATCTCGACCTCCTGTCCCGACCTCCTATCCCGTTCTCCTATATTGACCTCCTATCCTGTCCTCCTATCCTGTCCTCCTATCCCCACCTCCTATCCTGTCCTCCAATCTTGAGCTCCTATCCCGACCTCCTATCCTGTCCTCCTATCCAGACCTCCTATCCCGTCCTCATATCTCGACCTCCTATCCAGACCTCCTATTCCGTCCTCATATCCTGTCCTCATATCCCGTCCTCCTACCTGACCTCCTATCCCGACCTCCCATCCCGTCCTCATATCCCGACCTGTAATATGTGTACCAGGTATTGAAATATCTCCAGCCGTACGGAAATTATATGGGAACATACATTTCCCACTGATTTGCATGGGACTTTAAACAAAAACCCAGACCCTCAAAAATGAGGGTAGTTAAGGGTTAAATTAACTATCCTATATTTTAAGTGGACATATAAGTAACATGTGACCAAGTATTATCGAAATATCTCCAGCCGTTTGGAAGTTATGCAGTAACATATATTTCCCATTGACTTGCATGGGACTTTAAACATAAGCCCCTCCCCTGGCAAATGGGGGTGAGTAAGGGTTAAATCAGCTATCCTATGTTTGTTGTTGACATATAAGTAACATGTGTGACAAGTTTCATGTTAATATCTTTAGCCGTTTTAAAGTTTTTGTGGATCATACCCACATACATACATACATACATATATACATACATACACACACACACGTTGAGTTTTATACATAGAGATAGATAGATAGAAAGATAGATGGATGGATAGATAGATAGATAAAAAAAAAGAATCCACTACTGGTAACAACTTAACTCCAACTTCTACTGGCTGCACAGGTCACAGAGCATGACTAGATCCATCTCCCATAGAAGTCATCTTCAGACTTCTGGTTCCACCATACAGTTTCTCAAAATTACCACAAGCAATGAACAAAACTAATAAGTCAAATAATGAATAAAATTACACCAAACAATGTCCACATCCGATATACAACAATTTTAATTTATGTCTGTGACTGTAAAAGAAGTAGAATACATAATTTCACTTCATCTCCAATTCACTTGCCCATCCCAATTCTGTCATTCTTGAGATATGCTGAGATAGTAGATTGAATTACGCTTGTCAAGTCCAGCACTCACTAACTTTGTATTTTTGCACTCTTAAAGTCCCATTGATCTCTAAAAGTCAGTGAATATCATGAAGGGACAATTGCCAATGCCTTACTAGAGGAAGAAAAATCTTTCCTGGCTACAACATGACATATTACATTTCTGCTGGATCAATGCTCATCCTGTACTCTATGTTTTGTTTCTGGAATGTATGTGTATTATTTTTTGTCTGTACTCGATGTCCAACTATTTTTAATCACAATCTCCATGGGTAACAAATTCCAGATTTATACTGTCACAACCATGAAGAAGCCATTTTCTGTGGAATAGTCTTATGTGAGGGTCACTTGCAACATAATAGCAATTAATAAAAACTCGAAACATTTGCACATTCTAGATGCAGTACTTAAAGGGGTACTCCGCCCCTAGACATCTTAACCCCCATCCAAAGGATACGGGATAAAGATGTTTGATCGCGGGGGTCCCGCTGCTGGGGACCCCCAAGATCTCCCTGCTCCACCTTGCCTTCGTTTACAGTGCCAGAGGCTTGTGATATCACAGCCCCTCCCATAGACTTGCATTGAGTGGGCGTGGCCGTAACATCACGAGTGGGGTGTGGCTGTGACGTCACGAGCCTCCGGTCTGCATTGTCAGTCATCCGACACAGAGTGGGGAGCTGGGGTGCCGCCGTCTGGGGACCCCCGCAATTAGACATGTTATCCCCTATCCTTTGGATAGGGGATAAGATGTCTAGGGGCAGAGTACCCATTTAATAGTTTTTTTTTCCATTTGTCTAAGAAGAGTAGCAAGGCCAGACATAAGGAAGGTGGAGAAGGCAGCCACCGTGGTGGGGGGGGGGGGGTCCACCGAAATTGAGTGAATGATTGTCTATTGAAAAGACTGAAATCTAGGGACTGATAGTGAAATCTAGGGACTGATGGTTGAGGAAACCCCTGTCAAGGACACCAATAGCTTTCTTTCTTTGTTTACTGAGACAAGGAACCTGGTTTTTACTTCCATGCCTCCCTATGGCTGTCCATGCATGCTGGGAGTTGTAGTTTTGCAACAGCTGGAGACTCTCTGCTTGGAACCATGACATGACAGCCTCTACTGCTGTGGACAGGTCATCTTATTAAAGGGGTATTCCAGTGAAACAATTTTTTTTACATATCAACTGGCTCCAGAAAGTTAAAGAGATTTGTAAATTACTTATATTAAAAAATCTTAATCCTACTAGTACTTATCAGCTGCTGAAGTTGATCTGTTCTTTTCTGTCTGACCACAGTGCTCTCTGCTGACACCTCTGTCTGTCTCAGGAACTGTCCAGAGTAGGAGTAAATCCTCATAGCTAACCTCTCCTGCTCTGGACAGTTCCTGACATGGACAGAGATGTCAGCAGAGAGCACTGTTGTCAGACAGAAAAGAACAACTCAACTTCAGCAGCTGATAAGTACTGGAAGGATGAAGATTTTATCATAGAAGTAATTTACAAATATGTTTATGTTTAACATAATCCAGTTGATCTGAAAAAAAAAAAAAGTATTTTTTTACTGAAATACCCCTTTAACTATAGAAACCCCCCTTGAGTTGATCATCGGTGTGTACCCCTTACATACTGTATATCTGTTCTGTTTTTGCATGCCTGCAGCCTGGTCAGCTCACGCCATACAATAAATCCATATTACGAAGACCCCAAAGGTGCATATTTCCATTCTGTATTTCTAATCATGTATTTTACCAAGCACCGAGTGACTATAAATATTTACTAGAAGTGCAATATGCTGCCAAATCCTCCTCATGTCTAGAAATGTTTAATAATCATCCCCCTATAATATTTAATATAATTTACCCTTGGCAGATGCAGTCAATGAATACCTCAGCTTGACTTTAATGGGCAGAATTATCCCTCGCGTCCCTATCGGGGGATTCACTGGTGGAAAAGAAACTGTCCGAGGATACCTCAAGGGCATAACATCTTCCTAAATTAAAACTCCCATTGACAAAGATGAGTGAAATGTTTATATATGTAATTGATTATAATAGCTAGCTGAGCCCCTAGTAGGAGCATCTCTGTCAGTGCTTTACAACCGGGGTGCCTCCAGCTGTTGCAAAACTACAACTCCCAGCATGCCCAGACAGTCGAAGGCTGTCTGGGCATGCTGGAAGTTTTAGTTTTGCAACAGCTGGAGGCACCCTGGTTGGGAAACACTGATCTATGTGGTTGGTCTTGTCTTTTAGAGGATGTTTAATTGGAGGTATTGTAAAACAAACAGCTGGGCCCTGTCTGCTGACATAAGGCGAAGGCTACAAACTTAATGAATTCTCCAAGGTTAAATGCTTTAGTTGACCAAAATATGTGAAGCAGAGCCCTTTTTCCATGATGTATGACTATGTAAGCTTTCCCAAATGTGGCTCAGAAGTTTACATACCAGACGTTGTCATGTAGGTATTGCCTGTTTAGAAAACATGAATTATCCTCATATTTCTTTTTTTCTTTTCATGCAGTTTAGCATTTTTACAATGGTAAGTTTAGGGTGGCATTTAAAGGAGTACTCCACTGGAAAACATTTTCTTTTTTAAATCAACTGGTGCCAGAAAGTTAAACAGATTTTTAAATGACTTCTATTTAAAAATCTTAACCCTTCCAGTACTTATCAGCTGCTGTATGCTACAGAGGAAGTTATTTTCTTTTCGAATTTCCTTTCTGTCTGACCACAGTGCTCTCTGCTGACACCTCTGTCTAATTTAGGAACTGTCCAGAGTAGGAGCAAATTCCTATAGCAAACCTATCCTTAAGTTCATCTTGCCGGACTTTTGGAAAATGTTTGGTTTGCTGTGACCCCGCAATGAAAGGGTTAAGTTGTGCTTAACTCTTTTGTCACAGTAAACCAGCGATCCATATAGATCGTTGGTTTAGTGTAACCTCTTTGCTGGGCTGAGCATCATGCATGTGTCCAGCAAGGAAAGAGTTAACTAGTGCTGCTGAGCAATACTAATCGTCTCCTTGGGAAGGGGGTTGGAGTAAGTCACTTACCATCTTTGTTCCTGGTCCGGGCATCTTCCAGTATAGCCCCACCTCTAGTGATGACGTCCCTAGAGGTGGAGCTGCACAAGAAGATTGTGTGCAGATTACATCTTCAGGGATTGAAATCAGACAACAAACCGAAATGCGGTGACTTTTGCATTGACTTGGCTGATTGGAAGAGGACAATAAGACTGACAGGCTGGTGTTCAGTGATGAGGATAGTTTTTACCTCAGTGGGAAGGCCAGTCAACACAATGTTAGAATTTGGACCTCCACATTCCCAATTAAATGTTCACCAATATCAGACTAAAACTCTACTGGAACCTTTGTGGTGGCCCAGTACGGGAGGTGATACCCCGTACCCTTACTGCCCTGTCTGGCAGCCTCCTACAGTGTCCACAAGGCCTCCTGCACTTGTTCCCCCATTGTAAATATGTTTTACCATGTAAAGTGTAATGTTGCTTTAAGAGTTATACCATGTAATGTGTTCAGGAAGCATTGTCACTTTAAGACTGTTTACCATGTGACTTATGTGATTGTTACCCAGGACTTACCAGTGACCAGGTGGTCCCAGGGAAGACCTATGGGTCCCTGCTAGTCTCCCCCATATAAGCCCTGGGTGGAGCTTCTCTCTCTCTTTCCTTACAAGTCTTTGCTGAGGTCAAGTCAAGTCCTAGAGAATGTCCAGAGTCATAGGAGGCATCAAGTCCAGTCTACAGCCACAAGCAGCTACAAGTAACCACAGTCTCAGTATTGTCAGTCATCAGTCAAGTTAGTCACAGTCACCATTTGTCACGTCAATGTGGCATGCATTAAATTGACCCCATCTACTACAAGTCCCAGCAAGCCCTTAAGGTCTTTGAGTCACTGGTCACCTCTGTGGGCCCTGGCTGAACTGTATAGACTTTACCATCTGTCTACCCTCAGTAAAGCTACCGTTATCCGTAACTTGGCTTTGAAGTCATTATTGCCCGGTGCCCAGCCCAGGATCTAGCGGCATACCTTTGGGTGGTATTGAGGATAAACCACACCCTGGCATCACGAATACAAGGGGTTAATGCCATCTTCCCCTAAGGTAATAACATCTGCCCTGCACCAAACACCCCACGACCACAATTTTTGGCATCACGAAAAGGATACGGGCAAAGGCCATATGCCACAAGTCCTCCCCTAGTCTTAACTGTGTCCAGTATTGTCAGAAAATCCCATGCCGATGCGAATAAAAGTTGCGCCAGAAAGTGTACAGGACTTTACAAGTGGAAAATGTTATACCCGAGGCACTTGTGAAATAGTGGGGGAGGTGAGGAAAAGACTGTTGTCCGTCATTGTGACACATTTAAGCACTGTGTCCACCATGTGCAAGATCAGATCAGAAGCTATGTTACGTTGTCAAGTATTGCCTGTACCTGCAAAGGTTAAAGATGTTCCGGAGAAGCACGCGAAAATGTCCTGAGCTGGTTAGCATCCTGCCCCTGAGCGTGGAAACCATGTTGCTGTATCAATGCCAAAGTGGAACTGTATAGATCCGCCCCTTGTTGCAGAGGGAGTGGAAGTCAGCATATGTGCAGAGAGTCCCAAGATGGTGCCGCCACAGTGGAACTGTTTCAAGAGTTAGCTGATCGTCTCCAGAAGATCTCCATTGGGGCCGAAGAGGCCTGCTACCAAGTCCCGCTGCCCGAGGACGGTGGAGATTGGCCACTAACCCCAGTGGAGGGAACGCCGGCATCTTCTCATGCATCATAACTGGTGAGGCTGTCCCCTCACCACCGGACCAAGGGGTCCTGGACCGAAATTCACATCAAGGAGTCAGAAGTGTGTACCCAGGCTGAGACCGCTTTCTCTACCCCTTCTTCTACACCTAGCCCAGATCAAATCCCCCAGGCCCAGAAGTCTGCAGCACGTTTCCGGTCACCACCTTTACCAAAGTGGTTGTTTGGCGATGGCAAGTTTCCAAGTTAAAGAAGCCTACCAGTGATAATTCTGCTATGTGTCACTAACTTTACTTTGTGAAGTACTTTTGTTGTCTACAGGTTATGCAACGTTTAAGAAGAAGTGCCCGACGAACTTTTCAAGAAGCTTATTCGTAACCATTTGCGTAAGTGTATGTGCCCGGCTTTTAGCTGTGATTCTTTACTAAGAACACTAAAGAATACCAGAACTGTGGAGCGGTAATACGAACAAAAAGAACAAAATATGTATATACCGTTAGAGGAATATATTTTGCTATTATCTTTGAGCAAGTGAGTATTTGTGTACTATAATGTTTATGGTGGGTTGTAATAAAATGTATATAATATGTCAAGGTGTACAGTGTCTTTTGTTCATGGCACTTTATATAGCAGGTATGCTGACCCAATCAGGAGAAGCGTAGCCACTACCTCACTGCCATGACAGCTTCCCTCTAGATATAGGGAGTAAAAACATTATCACACATAGTCCAACTAATTTAGTCAGTCTATATAATGTATATATGATTTAGTCAAAATGTCTAGTAAGGACTGTATCTAACGTGTCCATTACCAGTCCATATTGTCGAAGTATTTATGTGTCTGACATTTTTCCTGTCCCCATGTACAGGGTGCTCTCCTTGCCACTTAAGTAAAGCACGTAGAGTGACAGAAATGCTGTATATAGAGGTAACAATTGTGTGTTGTATAAAACATGTATAGAGTTCTGGAGACAAGTGTTTTAGTACCAACAGGCCCCAGTATCTAAGACATTGGGTAAATAGCCTCCGGCAGACCAATCCACAATTTATGTGTTTCAGTGTCTAGAGTGTAATGAATCCTGTGTGTCTACCAATTTATTTCCCAAAGGAGCATGTATGGACATTTCTAAAGTGCTACATGGACTCATCCCCTGTTGTTATTAACTATCGAGACCTGTGAAGGACATTTTATACCAATATGCCCCAGGAACTATCACTAGGCCACAGTGGCCCCTGTTAGTCGTCCTCCCTCCAGGACTGGGCGCCTAGGATGGCTGTATTCAAGTGGGGGAGTTTGTGGTAGCCCAGTACGGAAGGTGTTACCCCGTTCTCTGTCAGGCAGCCTCCCTACAGTGTCCCCAAGACCCCCTGCACTTGTTTCCCCATTGTAAATATATTTTACCATGTAAAGTGTTATAAAATGTAATGTTTTAAGAGTTTTACCATGTAAGGTGTTCAGGAAGCGTTGTCACCTAAAGACTGTTTACCATGTGACTTGTCATGTGATTGTTACCCTGGGCAGAGCTAGCTCTCTCTCTTTCCACCACAGCACACCAGAGGCTCCAGGACGCCGTAATTATTCATTTTATGGACCTGAGGAAGGCACATGCTGGTGCCCAAACGCGTTGTCCGTTTGTTCTAATAAACTGTCCTGTGCTTTATTGGCGTTCCGCATCCATTTTATTTCAGCAGTAGCGCTCGTCCAATACCCCCTTTTTTTTACTCTCCTCTTCCTGGTCTTTCCTTACAAGTCTTTGCTGAGGTCAAGTCGAGTCCTAGAGAATGTCCAGAGTCACAGGAGGCATCAAGTGCAGTCTGCAGTCACAAGCAGCTACAAGTAACCACAGTCTCAGTATTGTCAGTCATCAGTCAAGTCAGTCACAGTCACCAAAGTCAACATGGCCTGCATTAAATTGACCCTATCTACTACAAGTCCCAGCAAGCCCTTAAGGTCACTGAGTCACTGGTCACCTTCATGGGCCCTGGCTGAACTGTATAGACTTTACCATCTGTCTACCCTCATTAAAGCTACCATTATCCGTAACTTGGAGTCGGAGTCATTATTGCCTATCGGTATACCTTCGGGTGGTATTGAGGATTAAACCCTGGCGTCACGAAAAGGGGTTATTGCCATCTTGCCCTAGGGTAACAACATCTGCCCTGCACCAATCACCCTGCCACCACACCTTGGATCAATCACACCATATTTACCAATGTTGTGCTGGCCTTCATGATTATCAGATATATTACCCTTTGACTTCTTTCTGTGGGGTTACACCAGTGACCCCCTAGTAATCACTAGTGTTGCTCGCGAATATTCGCAATTCGAATATTATTCGCGAATATCGCATATTCGCGAATTCGCGAATTTCGCGAATATAGCGCTATATATTCGTAATTACGAATATTCGTTTTTTTTTTTTTTCTTTTCTTCACAGTACACATCACAGTGATCATCCCTCTCTGCTTCCAGCTTATGTGGTGTAAAGAAGGCTGTAATACTACTGTGTAAGACTGACGTGCGAAAATTCGCATATGCGAAAATTAGCATATGCTAATTTTCGCATATGCGAATTTCCACATATACTAATTTTCGCATACGCGAAAATAAAACGAGAATATAACGAATATGCGAATATTCGCGAATATATGACGAATATTCGTCCATATATTCGCGAATATTCGCGAATTCGAATATGGCCTATGCCGCTCAACACTAGTAATCACTAGTAAACCTGCCCCTCAGCTACGGGTTCTGAATGAGTACATATCTAATAATACACTGGCTGCGTCTGGACAGAACTGGACCACAGCCTAGACATCTGCCATGTCACCAATGGAAGTCACTAGTGTATAGATAACACTTGGACAGACAGTGTGTCATGTTAATACATTTCATTTTGCACCAATCATTCTGAATCCCCCTGTAAGTCTCCACAAATGGAGCACTCATCCTTCTATCTACAGTACCTGATGTAAATGTCAACTGAAGTGACAAAATGCCCCCGCACTCACTATTTATTCTTTGAGATACTGCATCTTATATACTGTTTATCACGTCTACTGCCATAAATCTTTAGATACTTATCAGCTGCTGTATTCTACAGAGGAAGTTGTGTAGCTCTTTTCTGTCTGACCACAGTGCTCTCTGCTGCCACCTCTGTCCATGTCAGAAACTATATAGAGCAGGAGAAAATCCCCATAGCAAACCTCTCCTGCTCCGGACAGTTCCTGACACAGACAGAGGTGTCAGCAGAGAGCACTGTGGTCAGACTGAAAAGAACTACACAACTTCTTCTGCCCTATACAGCAGCTAATAAGTACTGGAAGGATTAAGATTTTTTAATAGAAGTAATTTACAGATCTGTATAACTTTTTGGCCCCAGTTGATTTGAATAATTTTTTTTTCCCACAGAGTGCCCATTTAAGCCTCACTGCAAAGGAAGAAGATAGAGAGAAAGAGTAACCTGTGTGTTCCTACATTCACTATTCACTGCTGTTACACCATGTCACCTCCAGAGCTGCACTCCCTATCTTTTTGTTACACCATGCCTTATCCTCCAGTCACCTCTAGAGCTGCAGTCACTATTCTGCTGTAACATCATTTCTTATCCTTCATAGCTGCACTCGCTATTCTGCTGTTACATCATGTCTAATCTTCCTGTCACCTCTAGAGCTGCAGCACTTATTCTACTCTTACATCATCCTTCAGTCACCTTGAGAGCTGCATTCCCTATTCTGCTGTTACATTCTGTGTTATCCTCCTGTTACCTCTAAAGCAGCACTTACTATTCTGCTGTCTTATACTGCAGTCACCTCCAGAGCTGCATATGCTGTCTGATAAGAGTGTGATTACAGCAATTACACTCCTTTCACTCTCAGGGGAAGGCGAGGGCTGTCTCCCCCTGGTGCCACCCGCTGGGGTGTGCCATCTCACAATGGACAGCTTTGTTACTCACAGGCTGTCAGTTTAAGTCATACTGTACTGTACAGGGGCACAGCACCGACGTACACTCACAACCTGTACTCACTGCTGCTGTGCTGCCTACACTTACAGCCTGTACTCACTGCTGTGCTGCCTACACTTACAGCCTGTACTCACCGCTGTGCTGCCTACACTTACAGCCTGTACTCACCGCTGTGCTGCCTACACTTACAGCCTGTACTCACTGCTGTGCTGCCAACACTTACAGTCTGTACTCACTGCTGTGCTGCCTACATGTACAGCCTGTACTCACTGCTGTGCTGCCTACACTTACAGCCTGTACTCACTGCTGTGCTGCCTACAAGTACAGCCTGTACTCACTGCTGTGCTGCCTACACTTACAGCCTGTACTCACTGCTGTGCTGCCTACACTTACAGCCTGTACTCACTGCTGTGCTGCCTACACGTACAGCCTGTACTCACTGCTGTGCTGCCTACACTTACAGCCTGTACTCACTGCTGTGCTGCCTACACTTACAGTCTGTACTCACTGCTGTGCTGCCTACACGTACAGCCTGTACTCACTGCTGTGCTGCCTACACTTACAGCCTGTACTCACTGCTGTGCTGCCTACACTTACAGTCTGTACTCCTTCCCTTCTGGCCGTCAAATACCAAGGTAATAATTCTATCTCAATAGGAGCGTTGGTGGCCACATTCGTGTCACTGTGAGATCTCAGGATGAAGCTGCCTAAGAGTGACAGAAGTGTGATAATAGGAACCAAACTCCTATCACCCTCCCCTCAGCAGATTGTACAGGAGGAGAAGTATATTATATTGTATGTGGACAGAGTGCCTATAAAAAGTGGGCACACAGGGGCCTGATAATCTTCTATTGCCCAGGGACCCAATGAGGTGTCAGTCTACTCCGGGCAAGGAGTTTGTATGTTCTTCCTGTTTTTGTGTGGTTTTTCCCTCAGCTACTCCAGTTTCCTCTCACACTCCAAAACATACTGATAGGTGAGAGTATATATATATATATATATATATATAATCAGCACCTCAACAATTTTTTTAATGCTGTTGCACTCAAGGTACAGCAGAATATAAAAAGTAGTATGAATGTAATAATAAATATAGGATTACATAATATTTCCAGTATTGGTAAATCTTATTGTTATCTGCTGATAAATGATGACCTTCATTCTGCAAAGTTTCAGGAAATCCAAAAATGTAACTGTGTGGATTTTATGTCTCATGCTTCGCTCTCTGATATCTGATATTTCTTATTTTTTACTGCATTGTGGTATACACACAAACAGTAGCCCAGTAGTAGCAGCTCTTAGGTAAAGAGGTATTGATCAAGAGACTACAGAAAAGTACAGTAAACTATATAAAAAAAAAAAAAAATTTAAACTTGTTTAATGACTGCCACCCAGTGGAGAATGTTAGTATTACATGTTCTATGTAAATACTGTAGTGATTTCTCAAACTTGCATCTTCAAATCCTATGCTTCCTGTAAAATATGATGGAATCCCAGTAAGAGCTTATAACACAGATGTAACAGAGCCTTACACTAGTATTATTATTATTTTTATTATTATTTCTATTATTATTGTATTAGGCAACTGTAAAGCATTAGCAAATGGTCCATACCTTCCTCCAGCTTGTCAGATCGGTGCTCCAATCCTGTAGGCTGCATTACCAGCCTGTAGCAATGGAGCGCCGATAATACTGATCAGTGCTGTGCTACGGGACAGCATTAGTGTATGCATAGTCAACTATGGGGACTAGACATAGAGAATGAAAAGGTTAAACAAATGTTAATAAATGTGAATAAGCCCCTTCCCTAATAAAAGTTTTAATCCCCCCCCCCCACACACACACACACATACACACTTTTCCAAAATTTTTAATAAAGTAATGTAAACAGAAATAAACATATTTGATATCGCCGCATGCATAAATGTCTGAACTATTAAAATATAATGTTTATTAAACCGCAGGGTCAATGGCGTAAATGTAAAAAATACCACATTTCTGAGTTGGTGATTTTTGGTCAATTCATAAAGCAGAAAAGAAATAATAAAAAGTAATAAAATAAAAAAAAAGTCCCATCAAAACAAAAATGGTACTGAAAAAAACAACAGATCATGGAGCAATGAATGAGCCCTCTACCCCGTGTGCAGAAAAATAAAAAGTTATAAGGCCAGAAGAAAACTATTTTAAGCATACTCATTTTTGCACAAAATGTAAAAAACATTATTTAAAGGTAGTACAATAAAGAAAACCTATATAAATTGGGTATTGTTGTAATCGTATGGATTTACAGAATAAAGATATTTACAGAATTAGGGTGCGTTCCCACAGGGCGTATACGCAGCGTATTTGATGCTGCGCAAAATTTATGTTAGCAGTGGGAAATACGCTGTGTATTCCTCGCTCACTATACACACAGGGCTTTCCGGCGGCAGCCCTATGCGTGTAGTGAGTTTTAGAGGCGGGGCCGTGTGCTGGCGTGTCTGTGACGCGCGGCTCCGCCTCCAAAACTCACTGCACACATAGGGCTGCCGCCGGAAAGCCCTGTGTGTATAGTGAGCAAGGAATACACAGCGTATTTCCCGCTGCTAACATAAATTTTGCGCAGCGTCAAATATGCTGCGTATACGCCCTGTGGGAACGCACCCTAAGGATATAAGAGCGGAGTTTGGTTTTATTTCCCAACAAAAAAAATTCCACGGTATTTACTAAGGTTTCCCTACATTTTGCTTTTTTTTTTTTTACACATGCTCTGATCCGTCAGGTTTTCCTCAGCTCAAATCCACAACATTTTCTGTGGAAACCTGGGGACACGCCCATTTTCATTGATTTTGCCCCCCTTTCTACTGCGGCTACGCCCCCTTTTTAGGTTTTCACAGGGAAATGGAGAATTAGGGTGGGTTCACACCACAATTTTGCTATACGGTTTCATAAAAAAAAAAACATATGCAACCGTACAGAAAACCGTGCCCATAGACTTCCCATTCAAAACCGTATGCACCATAATGTATACGGTTGTCTCCGTTGTCTCTGGGTTAAAAACCGCATTAATCCGTATATGTTTTTTTTTTTTACTTGGGAGTCAATGGGAACCGTACAGAACTGTATGTGCGTTTCCCCATACGGTTTTTGACTTTCCAGTTTTTTTTTTCTTGGAATTTCAATCAAACAAGTGAAACTTTATTCATAATGGAGTGAAAAGTTCAAAACGTATACTTTTTTTTCTTAAAAAAACGGATGCAACCGGACATAATTTTTCAAACCGTATGCAGATAAAAATTTGTACACACGTTTTGATACAGTTTAGTCCGGTTTTGAAGAATCCATTTTTTTAAAATCAAAAACCTGATACGGGAACTGTATTGCAAAAACGTGGTGTGAACCCAGCCTTAGTCGGGTTTTTGAGTTTTTTGGTACAAATTCTGGTGCAGAAAGAAATGTTGGCGCACAACCCGACAAAACAGGTCAGGTTTACAATAGTAAATCACGGCCAATGTGTAATTTTACCTGAAAAGTGCACTGCGTAGAATAGAAAGCCCCCAGAATGTGCAAAATTGTTTGTTTATTTGTTTTTTCTCAACTTGGCCTACAAATAATTTTGTATTTCTTTTACCATAGGTTTGGTTGTAAAATGAGTGATGTCGTTACACAGTACAATTAGGGTTAAAAGTTAAAGAATTATGGGGGAGATTAATCTAAACCTGTCCAGAGGAAAAGATGCCCACAGCAACCAATCAGATTGCTTCTTTCATTTTTGAAAGGCCTCTGAAAAATGAAAGAAGCGATCTGATTGGCTGCTATGGTCAACACAGCAACTTTTCCTCTGGACAGAATTTGATAAATCTCCTCCTATGGCTTTTAGAAAGCGAGGGGGGGAACCAAAGTGCCAAATAAATAAATAAAATAAAACTTTTTTGTTTTTTTCCACCTCTCCTTCTAAGAGCCATAACTTCTTACATTTTTCATCCACAGACCCATCTGAGGGACTTTTTTTTTTTTTTGTGCGACCAATTGTACTTTGAAATGACATTACTCATTTTACCATAAAATATATGGCATATCAATAAAAATAGTTTTCATGGGGGAAATTGGGAAAATCAACAATTTTGGCAATTTTGGGGGTTTCGTTTTTACGCAGTACACTTAACGGTAAAACTGACATTTTCTCTTTATTCTTTAGCATAATATTAATAAAATGTAACTCAATGTACATGCTTTCCTATAATTGTACGGCTTTTCAAACAGTCAATCTTTTTTGACAAAATAAATATGCTTTTAATAGCACTACCTTTTTTAATTTTTCCATATACATGACCTGTAGGAATGTTAAATTCCTGCTTTTTACTATGCGAGATCATTAACATTATATTTAAATAGTTCAGACATTTCTAAATGCGGGGATACCAAATATGTTTTTATTTTTTTATTTTATAAAAAAAAATATTGGAAAAAGGGGTGATTTATATTTTAATTAGTAGGGTCTTTTATATATTTTTTAAAACATTTATGTATTTATTTATTTTAGACTTTTTAAGCTCCATAGTGGACTTTAACATTCAATCATTAGATTGCAGTTTGCTAAGTGTACTATTGGCAATCCTCTTGGACAACGTGCACAAGGGGATCTGCCATCCTGCATGCCAGAGATGAGTAGCAGACCTCTGGTTGCCATATGAACTTATTATAACCCCACAATCGAGGGGATCTGAAGAGTCCACCTGAACCCACCGCCACCAGTATTTCCCTATAGATGGCTAATTGGCATTGATCGTGGCATCTATAGAGTTAATGGCGGACATCAGCAATTAGGCTGATATCCACCATTATCTGTGAGGGCCCAACTGCTGATGGCAGCCAGAACTCTCCTACTATAAAATGAGTGCAGCTCCTGTACTCGCTTCATAGCCGCACCTATGCCAAAAGTAGCTTGCTGCAGTGTGTCTTTAACCCCTTAAAGGGGTATTCCAGGCAAAAACTTTTTTTTATATATATCAACTGGCTCTGGAAAGCCAGATTTGTAAATTACTTCTATTAAAAAATCGTAATCCTTCCAATAGTTATTAGCTTCTGAAGTTGAGTTGCTGTTTTCTGTCTAACTGCTTTCTGATGACTCACGTCCCAGGAGCTGTGCAGCTCCTATGGGGATATTTTCCCATCATGCACAGCTCCCGGGATGTGACATCATCATTGAGCAGTTAGACAGAAAACTTCAGAAGCTAATAACTATTGGAAGGATTAAGATTTTTTAATAGAAGTAATTTACAAATCTGTTTAACTTTCCGGAGCCAGTTGATATATATAAAAAAAAGTTTTTGCCTGGAATACCCATTTAACTCCTTAAGGACACAGCCCATTTTCACCTCTAGGGCGCAGCCCTTTTTTGCACATCTGACCACTGTCAATTTAAACATTAATAACTCTGGAATGCTTTTACTTATCAATCTGATTCCGAGATTGTTTTTTCGTGACATATTCTACTTTAACATAGTGGTAAATTTTTGTGGTAACTTGCATCCTTTCTTGGTGAAAAATCACAAAATTTGATGAAAAAATTGAAAATTTTGCATTTTTCTAACTTTGAAGCTCTCTGTTTGTAAGGAAAATGGATATTCCCAAAAATTTTTTTTGGGGATTCACATATACAATATGTCTACTTTATATTTTCATCATAAAATTGACAAGTGTTTACTTTTGGAAGACACCAGAGGGCTTCAAAGTTCAGCAGCAATTCTACAATTTTTCACAAAATTTTCAAACTCGCTATTTTTCATGGACCAGTTCAGGTTTGAAGTGGATTTGAAGGGTCTTCATATTAGAAATACCCCATAAATGACCCCATTACAAAAACTGCACCCCCCAAAGTATTCAAAATGACATTCAGTAAGTGTTTTAACCCTTTAGGTGTTTCACAGGAAAAGCAGCAAAGTGAAGGAGAAAATTCGAAATCTTCATTTTTTACACTTGCATGTTCTTGTAGACCCAATTTTTGAATTTTTACAAGGGGTAAAAGGATAAAATTTATACTTGAATTTGTAGCCCAATTTCTCTAGAGTAAGCACATACCTCATATGTCTATGTAAATTGTTCGGCGGGCGCAGTAGAGGGCTCAGAAGCGAAGGAGCGACAAGGGGATTTTGGAGAGTACGTTTTTCTGAAATGGTTTTTCGGGGGCATGTTGCATTTAGGAAGCCCCTATGTGCCAGGACAGCAAAAAAAAAACGACATGGCATACCATTTTGGAAACTAGACTCCTTGAGGAACGTAATAAGGGATAAAGTGAACCTTAATACCCCACAGGTGTTTCACAACTTTTGCATATATAAAAAAAAAAATTTTTTTTACCAAAAATGCTTGGTTTAGCAAAAATTTTACATTTTTAAAAAAAGGTAATAGCAGAAAATACCCCCCAAAATTTTAAGCCCAATTTCTCCCGATTCAGAAAACACCCAATATGGGGATGAAAAGTGCTCTGCTGGCGCACTACAGGTCTCAGAAGAGAAGGAGTCACATTTGGCTTTTTGGAAGCAAATTTTGCTCTGGGGGCATGCCGCATTTAGGAAGCACCTATGGTGCCAGGACAGAAAAAAAAACCACATGGCATACCATTTTGGAAACTAGACCCCTTGGGGAACGTAACAAGGGGTAAAGTGAACCTTAATACCCCACAGGTGTTTCACGACTTTTGCATATGTAAAAAAAATATATATTTTTTTTACACTAAAATGCTTGTTTTCCCCCAAATTCTAAATTTTTACAAGGGATAATAGCAGAAAATACCCCCCAAAATTTGTAACCCCATCTCTTCTGAGTATGGAAATACCCAATATGTGGACGTGAAGTGCACTGGGGGCGAACTACAATGCTCAGAAGAGAAGGAGCATCATTGAGCTTTTGGAGAGAGAATTTGGCCATGTGCATTTCCAAAGCCCCCCCGTGGTGCTAGAACAGTGGACCCCCCCACATGTGACCCCATTTTTAAAACTACACCCCTCACGGAAGGTAATAAGGGGTGCTGGGAGAATTTACACCCCACTGGCATTTGACGGATCTTTGGAACAGTGGGCTGTGCAAATTAAAAATTTTATTTTTCATTTTCACAGACCCCTGTTTCAAAGATCTGTCAGGCATCTGTGGGGTGTAAATGCTCACTGTACCCCTTATTACATTCCGTGAGGGGTGTAGTTTCCAAAATGGGGTCACATGTGGGTATTTTACTGTTTTGCACTTATGTCAGAACCGCTGTAAAATCAGCCACCCCTGTGCAAATCACCAATTTAGACCTCAAATTTACATGGTGAACTCTCCCTTATAAGCCTTGTTGTGCGTCCCCAGAACACTTTGCGCCCACATATGGGGTATCTCCGTCCTCAGGAGAAATTGCGTTACAAATTTTGGAGGCTTTTTTTCTTTTACCGCTTGTGAAATTTTACAGTATGGGGCAACACCAGTATGTTAGTGTACAAAAATGTTTTTTTTTTACACTAACATGCTGGTGTAGACCCCAACTTTACCTTTTCATAAGGGGTAAAAGGAGAAAAAGCCCCCCAAAATTTGTTAGGCAATTTCTCCCGAGTACGGCGATACCCCATATGTGGCCCTAAACTGTTGCCTTGAAATACGACAGGGCTCCAAAGTGAGAGTGCCATGCGCATTTGAGGCCTAAATTAGGGATTTGCATAGGGGTGGACATAGGGGTATTCTACACCAGTGATTCTCAAACAGGGTGCCTCCAGCTGTTGCTAAACTCCCAGCATGCTTGGACAGTCAATGGCTGTCCGGAAATGCTGGGAGTTTTTGTTTTGCAACAGCTGGAGGCTCCGTTTTGGAAACACTGCTGTAGGATACGTTTTTCATTTTTATTGGGGGGGAAGGGGTGGGGGCAGTGTACGTGTGTATATGTAGTGTTTTCCTCTTTATTTTATGTTAGTGTAGTGTTTTAAGGTTACATTCACACTGACGGCGGATTACACTGAGTCTCCCGCTAGGAGTTTGAGCTGCGGCTGCTGCAGCTCAAACTTGAAGCAGGGAACTCACTGTAATCCGCCGCCAGTGTGAATGTAACCTGTACATTCACATGGGAGGGGGGGGGGGGGGGCAAAACTACAACTCCCAGCATGCACTGACAGAACGTGCATGCTGGGAGTTGTAGTTTTGCAACAGCTGGAGGCACACTGGTTGGAAAATACTGAGTTAGGTAATAGAACCTATTACCTAACTCGGTATTTCCCAACCAGTGTGCCTCCACCTGTTGCAGAACTACAACTCTCAGCATGTTCTGATTGCCAAAGGGAATGCTGGGAGATGTAGTTATGCAACAGCTGTAGGCACACAAGTACAACTCCCAGCATGCCGAGACAGCCATTTGCTGTTACTGAATGCTGGGAGTTGTAGTTTTGCAAGATTTAGAGGGGTTCAGGCTGGAGATCACTGACAGTGGTCTCTAAACTGTGGCCCTCCAGATGTTGCAAAACTACAAATCTCAGCATGCTAAGACAGCAAACTGCTGTCTGGGCATGCTGGGAGTTGTAGTTTTGTAATATCTGGAGGGCTACAGTTTAGAGACCACTGTCAGTGATCTCCAGCCTGAACCCCTCTAAATCTTGCAAAACTACAACTCCCAGCATGCCAACACAGCAAACAGCTGTCAAGGCATGGTGGGAGTTGTAGTTTTGCAACATCTGGAGGGCGACAGTTTAGAGACCACTCTCTAAACTGTCGCCCTGCAGATGTTGCTAGGCAACAGACTCCCGGACACGAGGCGTCATACTCACCTCCACCGCCGCCGTGATCACAGCCGCCGCCGGGTAAGTGACCGCCGCTGCCGCCGCCGCTACTACACGGTTCCCCCCGCTGTGCCCGGACACCGATGGGTGGGCATAGCGGAGTGGGAACCGAACTTTAACCCCTCGCCCCCAGTCTGCTATTGGTCGGTCGCTCGACCGATCAATAGCACGGATAGGAGGGTTGGCAACCCTGCCACCTCACTCCTATCTCTTCAAGGGGGATCGAGGGTGTCTTGGACACCCCCGATCCCCCTTATTTTATCGCGGAGCCGCCGTTGATGGGCAGGGGGAGAGCGCTCCCCCTGCAAACACCATAGATGCCGTGATCAGAACTGATCATGGCATCTATGGGGTTAATGCTGCCGGGACCGGCGCGATCGCGGCCCTGGCAGCTGCGGTGGGACTCCGGCTGTGATTGACAGCTGAGTCAAACCCGCGATCTCCTGCGCTGCCCGCGGCAGAGCAGGAGATCGCTTGGATGTATGCATACGTCCATTTGCGCGAACGTGTAATTCGCCTGGACGTATGCATACGTCCAATAGCGGGAAGGGGTTAAGGCCCAAGCCCAGGACCAGGCCAATTTTATTTTTGCATTTTTGTTTTTTTCTCTTTGCCTTTTCAAATCCATTACTCTTTCCATATATTTCCATCCACAGACCCACCTGAGAGCTTGTTTTTAGCGCAACCTTTTGTACTTTGTAATGACACCTCATTTTACCATAAAAATGTATGGCAAACCCCAAAAATTATTATTTGTGTGAGGAAATTTAAATGAAAACTGTAATTTTGCTAATTTTGGAGGGTTTTCTTTTCACGCTGTACACTTTACGGTAAAAATGACATGCTTTTTTTTTAATGTTTATGACATTCACCGTATGGGGTCATTAAAATTATATTTTGATAGATCGGACATCTACGCACACGGCGATACCAAATATGTTCAATAATTATTTTTTTACGCTTTTTTGAGTAAAATGGGGAAAAAGGGTGATTTAAATTTTTATTGGGGAGGGGACTTTTAACATTATTTTTTTTACTTTTTTTTTTAACCTATGATGTCCCCATAGGGGACTATCTATAGCAATCATTAGTTCAGTGTATATGATTCTGTACGGTGAACGGTGTAATTATAAGAAAACACCAAAGTCCAAAATTGGTGACTTTTTGTCACATCACATCCCAGGAAAAAATGGAATGAAAAATATACACAAAAATCACATATACACAAAGGTGGTACTGATAAAAACTACAGATGTCTGAGCCCCCATACAGCCCAGTATATGGAGGGTTACCGTATTTTTCATCATATAAGACGCTCCGGCATATAAGATGCACCCAATTTTAACCCCTTAAGGACTCAGGGTTTTTCCGTTTTTGCACTTTCGTTTTTTCCTCCTTACCTTTTAAAAATCATAACCCTTTAAATTTTCCACCTAAAAATCCATATTATGGCTTATTTTTTGCGTCGCCAATTCTAATTTGCAGTGACATTAGTAATTTTACCCAAAAATGCACGGCGAAACGGAAAAAAAAATCATTGTGCGACAAAATCGAAAAAAAACGCCATTTCTACGCAGTGCATATTTTGGTAAAAATTACACCTTATCATTATTCTGTAGGTCCATACGGTTAAAATGATACCCTAATTATATAGGTTTGATTTTGTCGCACTTCTGGAAAAAATCATAACTACATGCAGGAAAATTTATAAGTTTAAAAATGTCATCTTCTGACCCCTATAACTTTTTTATTTTTCCACGTACAGGGCGGTATGAGGACTCATTTTTTGCGCCGTGATCTGAAGTTTTTATTGGTATGATTTTTGTTTTGATCTGACTTTTTGATCACTTTTTATTCATTTTTTAATGTTATAAAAAGTTACCAAAATACGCTTTTTTGGACTTTTGAATTTTTTTGCGCGTACGCCATTGACCGTACGGCTTAATTAATGATATATTTTTATAGTTTGGACATTTACGCACGCGGCGATACCACATATGTTTATTTATTTATTTTTTTTACACTGTTTTATTTTTTTTTATGGGAAAAGGGGGGTGATTCAAACTTTTATTAGGGAAGGGGTTAAATGACCTTTATTAACACTTTTTTTTAACTTTTTTTTTTGCAGTGTTATAGGTCCCATAGGGACCTATAACACTGCACACACTGATCTCTCATCCTGATCACAGGCGTGTATTAACACGCCTGTGATCAGCATTATCGGCGCTTGACTGCTCCTGCCTGGATCTCAGGCACGGAGCAGTCATTCGTCGATCGGACACGGAGGAGGCAGGTAAGAGCCCTCCCGGTGTCCGATCAGCTGTTCGGGACGCCGCGATTTCACCGCTGCGGTCCCGAACAGCCCGACTGAGCAGCCGGGATACTTTCAGTTTCACTTTAGAAGCGGCGGTCAGCTTTGACCGCCGCTTCTAAAGGGTTAATACCGCACATCGCCGCGATCGGCGATGTGTGGTATTAGCCGCGGGTCCCGGCCGTTGATTAGCGCCGGGACCCACGCGATATGATGCGGGATCGCGGCGCGATCCCGCTTCATATCGCGGGAGCCAGCGCAGGACGTAAATATACGTCCTGCGTCGTTAAGGGGTTAAAGGAGGAAAATCTAGAAAAAAAAGATTCAGAACCAAATACAATGTAAAGTATAGGACAGTGATCTTCAACCTGCGGACCTTCAGATGTTGCAAAACTACAACTCCCAGCATCCCCGGGCAGCCGTTGGCAACATCTGAACATCCACAGGTTGAAGACCACTGGTATAGGAGGTAATACTCACGTGTCCCCGCCGCTCCGGACCCATCACCGCTGCCCTGGATGTCGCCCTCTATCGCTGTCGCCGCGTCCCCGGGGTGTCCCCGTCGCTACGGAACGTCTCTGCTGCCCGGGATCCTCGCTCTCCGTCGCCGCCATCACGTCGCTATGCACGCTGCTACGCACGCCGCTCCTATTGGATGACGGGAAGGCATGCGCGACAACGTGAGGACGACAAAGGAGAGCGCCGGCCATGCAGTGGATCCCAGCGCGGAGGAGTCATTCGCCCATCGGACAGCGAGGAGGCAGGTAAGGTCCCTCCCGGTGTCCTGTAAACTGTTCAGGACGCCGCGGTGAAATTTCACCGCGGCGGTCCCGAACAGCCCGACTGAGCAGCCGGGTTAGTTTCACTTTCGCTTCAGACGCCGCAGTCAGCTTTGATTGCCGCGTCTGAAGAGTTAATACAGGGCATCACCGCGATCGGTGATGTCCTGTATTAGCTGCGGGTCCCGGCCGTTGATGGCCGCAGGGACTGCCGCAATATGACAGGGTTTTAATGTGTATTTGCCGTATAAGACGTACCAACTTTTCCCCCCCAGTTTTGGGGAAGAAAAAGTGCGTCTTATACGGCGAAAAATACAGTATAATCAATTTTAAAAGGAGTTCTCCGGGAAATCTGTTTAACTTTCTGTAACCAGTTGATATGAAAAAAAAAATTTCTCCACTGAAGTACCCCTTTAAAGGGGTACTCCGCCACTAGAGATCTTATCCCCTATCCAAAGGATAGGGGATAAGATGTCAGATTGTCGGGGTCCCGCTGCTGGGGACCCCGGGGATCGCTGCTGCAGCACCCCGCTATCATTACTGCGCAGAGCGAGTTTGCTCTGCACGTAATGACGGGCAATACAGGGGCCGGAGCATCATTACGTCACGGCTCCGCCCCTCATGACATCACAGCCCCCCCCCCCAATACAAGTCTATGGGAAGGGGGCGTGGCGGTCGTCACGCCCCCTGCCATAGACTTGCATTAAGGGGACGGGCCGTGATGTCATGAGGGGCGGAGCCATGACGTCACGCTGCTCCGGCCCCTGTATCGCCCGTCATTACGCACAGAGCAAACTTGCTCTGTGCAGTAATGATGGTGGGGTGCCGCAGCGGCGATCCCCGGGGTCCCCAGCAGCGGGACTGCGGCGATCTGACATCTTATCCCCTATCCTTTGGATAGGGGATAAGATGCCAGGGGCAGAGTACCCCTTTAAAGAAAAAGGGATGTAGTATAGTTCCCTACACGCTGGGTGGCCAGTAGTGGTGCAATGCAAAGAATAATCTGCTGGAAAATTATGAAAAGGTGCTGCAGTGCTTCATTGTGAGGGTCATTGGGGGTCTTATGGTCGAAACACGAGTATTATGGGAAAACTCAGATGCTCACTAAATGCCAGACACAGTTACCTTGTGTTATTCATCGATTTACACATAACAAGCATGATCTACGTCCCCTGCAGTAGCAGTCTGTGGATGGGGGGGGGCAACATTCTTACATTTATTATCGATCCAGTGAAAAAGAAAAACATGTTTGTGGCTGGACTACCCCTTTAAGAAAGTGGATGTTTTGGCATTGGTTACTTGTTTATTAGCTAAACATACCGTCCTCACAAGTCATATACACTACACATGCTTGACGTGACCACCAAATCCACATCTTGCAGAGCAACAAGTAATCCCACGTCGGGGGCCACCTACCCCTGTCCTTTAATTTCTCAGTCTATAATAGGATTACAGGAAGACAAAACCATTTATGTTGAACTAAACTCATATTGTAAGACTAATTTCCTAATAAGTAAGGAAACTAATTACAGTAATTATTTTTACTGAACTGTCACAAAAGGAACCATATGTGTCCCCCCTACAATTACAGGGAGAATTACCTTGTACTTCATTGTAAGTTATGGCCCAGCTGCAATGGTCTTTTAATCATGAAATGTTGTGATTCCACCTGGTATACTGGAAATTACATCTGATCTATGGGTCAATGATTAAAGGGCTATCAGAGAGGTTCTGCTTGACTAAGAAGTCATCTACGTGGGGGCTTTACCAAGAAAGATTAACTAAAATAACTATGAGGTTATATGATGCAATTTACAGGCTTGATATTAAACAGCATCTGCAATGTAATCAAAGGTCACAATGAAGTAATAGGTAAAATATAATAAAATATAACAACATGATAACGGATAAAATGTCTGACATCTCTTTCTTTCTTCCCTTGGCATCACAGAGTTGGCCCCCTACTGGATCTCTTCATACCCCACAGTCACCAACTAAAAATGCAGTGTCTCCACTTCACATCCTCACGTTGCCCTTCTTCTGTTGGGGTCCCTCAAGGTTCTGTCCTGAGACCCCTACTCTTCTCTATCTATACTTTTATCCTAGGACACAGACTTGTTCCCCTCTTGAATCTCCTTATACCTTACCGGGTAAACATTTTGTGACTCTAACTCGCACTCTACATCCTCACCTTGTCTTCCAAATGTTGGTGTCCCTCAAGACTATCCAGGATTCCAGAGTGACAGCTATATCTTCTTCTCCTGTTTTATAAAACTCAACATGGAGAACGGGAACTCATTGGCCTAGATTTACTAATATGTTGAGACAAAAACTAAAAAAATGTTTCCCATAAGAACAGATCACAGCACAGCTTTAGTGTTTCCAAAGCCTGTGAAGATATGAAAGCCGAGCCGTGATTAGTGGTTATGGGCAAAACCAGTCAGTTTTTGTCTCCAACAGATTGATAAATCTGGGCCAATATTTTCCCATCTCATTCATCAGAATGGGGAAGAAAAGGGATTTAAGTGACTTTGAACTCTATATAGTTGTTGGTGCCAGCCCAGCTTTCAGAGACTGCGATGTTCATACACAACCATCTGTAGGGTTTACAGAGAATGGTTCAAAAAATAGAAAATGTCTAGTGAGCGGCAGTTCTAGGTCAGAGAAGAATGGGCAGACTGGTTTGAGATGACAGAATGGCATCAATAACTCAAATAACCACTGTTACAACCATGCAGAATACCATCTCAGAACACACAACACGTTAAACCTGTAAGCAAATGGGCTACAGCAGCAGAAGGCCACACTGGGTACCTCTCTTGTCAGCTAAGAACAGGAAACTGAGGCTAAAATTACATAAGAACCAAAATTAGACAATGCAATACTGGAAGAGCTCTGCCTGTTCTGATGAGTCTTGATTCCAGCTGCAACATTCAGATGGCTTGGCCAGAATTTGGCATACATAACATGAAAGCTTGGATACAGCCTGTATTTTATCAGCAGATCAGGCTGGTGGTGGTGTAATGGCACACATTGGACCCCTCCTTAGTACAAACTGAGCATCATTTGAAAACACAATCCTACCTGAGCATTGTTGCTGACCATGTCCATCCCTTTATGGATCCATCTTCTGATGATACTTCCAGAAGGATAATGCCCATGTCACATCTCATACATGATAATGAGGTCACTGGACTCCAATGGCCTCCACAGTCACCAGATCTCATCCAAGAGATCATCTTTAGAATGTGATGGAATCGGACATTTACATCATAGATGTGCAGCAACTGCATGATGCCATCATGTCCATATGGACCAAAATCGTTGAGGAATGTTTTTGGCTTCTTGTAGAAAGAATAAAAGGCAGCTCGGAAGGCAATCTCCCATTGCCTTCCGAGCTGCCTTTATTCTTTCTACAAGAAGCCAAAAACATTCCAATCTAGTTCCAGAAAAGTGTACCCAGCAAGTGGCCAGTGAGTGTAAAGTCTCATAAGCCCAGTAGCATACCAGGAATACTACATGCCACCATCTTTTAGCAGAAAATGGTCACCAACATGGCCCCACACATCATATTTTTTCTAGCAGAGATTCCCGTCATGAAATCAAAAGGTACAAGAAGGTTCAGTATAAGTCAATTGATGCCATATTATTGATTTGTTTAACATGGATCCACAATATGGCTATGTGCATGGATCTGAGAGCCATTATGACAAGCGATCAGACAGTAGGTCACGGAAGGGCTTCCTTGGGGTGCACTAGCTGTCTGTTTCCTGGAATATTGCATTATATAACACTCTGAATGAAAATAGATTTCAGTGCCGTAACCCTACGCCAAATCCTTGCTTGCGCACTGTTCAAAATATCCTAAGCCTCAGGAAACAGATGTTAAAGTTCCATACATAGACTGGTCTTAATTTCCCACTTTCAGTACCTTGCATATGATTGTTAACACCAGTGGGCTTTGTGTAATAATAACATTTGATTGCCTCAAGGCTTTCACACATAACTTAAAAACTGGCATTGTCTCCGTGTCATATTTTCACTCAAAAGCTCCAGCGTGATATGTAAAGTGAGGCTAGAAGAAAAATAAAACAAGGGATAAAGTGTTAAGAAAGTGTCACGACTGCCAAGGTCAGATGACATTGAGTGTTATTGCTGGCCGCGGTCAAGACATTTCTACCCACTGACAAGTGAGATCCCGATGGAACAGTGTAGGTTGTACAATCAAACTGCAGAAGGTAGGAGAGATATTGGTACGGACTTGACTATCTGGATCTCATCTTGTTGCTCTTGGAGGTTTCCATAGAACATGTCTAGCCCTGGTGAGGCATGTTGGATCGTATGCAAGGATCACAGTAAATTAGTGGCTTTAATTGCCTTTTGTTAAGTCATCGGCTTTACACATCTAGTACCGGACACTGTGGGTGTATGGACAAATTGGCCTCTTGTGACAATGTTCTAGTACTTGGCAAACATTGTAGCTCCACCAAAAAGGCTATTTTGGATGTAGATACCAGACAAGACTAAGCTGTACAAGAATTTTATTTTATTTGCTTGACATGGGCGAAACTTTAAGCTCCAATGCAAAATCTGTAATAGGGCCCCCCACCTACCATTTGGGATTCATAATGAACTGTCCAGAGCAGGAGAGGTTTGCTATGGGGATTTGCTCCTGCTCTGGACAGTTCCTGACACGGACAGAGGTGTCAGCAGAGAGCACTGTGGTCAGACAGAAAGGAAATCAAAAAGAAAAGAACTTCCTTTGTAGTATACAGCAGCTGGAAGGAGATTTTTAAATAGAAGCAATTTACAAATCTGTTTAACTTTCTGGAGCCAGTTGATTTAAAAAATTGTTTTCCACTGGAGTACCCCTTTAACCCCTTAAGGACTCAGACAATTTTATTTTTATGTTTTCGTTTTTCCTCCTCGCATTCAAAAAATCATAACTCTTTTAGATTTTCATCCACAGACTAGTATGAGGGCTTGTTTTTTGAGCAACCAGTTGTCCGTTGAAATGCCATCACTCACTTTACCATAAAATGTATGGTGCAACCAAAAAAATACTATTTGTGTGGGGAAATTAAAAAGAAATCCGCAATTTAGCTAATTTTGGAAGGTTTCGTTTTCACGCTGTACAATTTACCGTAAAAATGACATGTGTTCTTTATTCTTTGGGTCAATACGATTAAAATGATACCCATGATAATATACTTTTCTATTACTGTTGCGCTTAAAAAAAAATTGCAAACTGTTTAACCAAATTAGTAAGTTTAAAATCCCTCTATTTTGAAGACCTATAACTTTTTCATTTTTCCGTATAAGCGGCGGTATGAGGGCTCAGTTTTTGTGACGTGATCTGTACTTATTATTGGTACCATATTTGCTTATATAAAACTTTTAATACTTTTTTAATAAATTTTTTGGGAATAAAATGTTATAAAAAAGCAGCTATTTTGGACTTTTTTTTTTTATGTTCACGCCATTCACCGTACGGTATGATTAACATTTTATTTTAATATTTGGGATATTTACGCACGCAGCGATACCAAATATGTATATAAAATATTTTTTTTACACTTTTTGGGGGTGAAATAGGGAAAATGGGACAATTTACGTCTTATTGGGGGAGGGTGTTTTTCACTTTTTTTTTTGCTTTTATTTTTTACTTTTTTACTTTAATTTTTACACTTTAATAGTCCTCATAGGGGACTATTTATAGCAATCATTCGATTTCTAATACTGATCAGTATTATCGGTCATCTTCTGCTCTGGTCTCCTCAATCGCAGACCAGAGCAAAAGACCCGTGGAAGGCAGCACAGGCAGGTGAGGGGACCTCCGGCTGCCATGCTGGATGATTGGATCGCCACGGCAGCGCTGCGGGCGATCTGATCATCCATTCAAAGTACCGCGATGCTGCAGATACCATGATCTGTATTGATGACCCAGCCTTTATGACCCAGTCCGTTTTTTCAAATCTGACATGTGTCTCTTTAAGTGGTAATAACTTTAGAACGCTTTTACCTGACAAAATGTTTCAGAGATTGTTTTTTCAAGACATATTGTACTTTATATTAGTGGTAAATTTTTGTTGATACATGAAGCGATTTTTGTGAAAAACTCTAAAATATTGTGAAAAATAGGAAAAATTTTCATTTCTCTAGGTTTGAAACTTTCTACTTGTAAGAGAAATAGTCATGCCGAATAAATTTAGTTATTAATTCACATCCACAACATGTCTACTTTATGCTGGCATCATTTGTTAAACATTCTTTTTTACGACATTAGGAGGTTTATAATATTATGAAAATGTTTTCAAATTTTCCACGAAAGTTCAAAATCTAATTTTTTTAGGGACAAGCAGTCACACAGCCGGGTCCCAGGCCAAGTCAAAGCACAAAAAAGATAAATCACAGCACTAAAAAAGGTTGAAATGGTTAAATTTTTATTTATTTATGGGCAACGTTTCGGTCACCCAGCTTGAAAGCTTGAAAATGGCCGCACTGGGTGACCAAAACGTTGCATCTTATTGGATGGAATAAATACAATTTTTTTCCCCATTTCAACCTTTTTGGAGTGCTGCAATTTATCTTTTCTGCAAATATATGTATGTACTAGCTGAGTACCCGGCGTTGCCCTGTTTTTCCTTCCTAATCCTTGTTGTCGAGAAAAATCAACAGAGGAAACTTTTGACTTCACATCCCGTCCTTATATATTGTTGTCATATCCCTACCCCATATCCCGACCTCCTATCCCGACCTCCTATCCTGTCCTCCTTTCCCGTCCTCATATCTCGACCTCCTATCCCGTCCTCCTATCCCGTCCTCCTATCCCGTCCTCCTATCCCGTCCTCCTATCCCGTCCTCATATCCCGACCTCCTATCTCGTCCTCCTTTCCCGACCTCCTATCCCGACCTCCTATCCCGACATCCTATCCCGACCTCCTATCCCGACCTCCTATTCCGACCTCCTATCCCGACCTCCTATCCCGACCTCCTATCCCGACCTCCTATCCCGACCCGTAATATGTGTACCAGGTATTGAAATATCTCCAGCCGTACGGAAGTTATGTGGGAACATACATTTCCCATTGATTTGCATGAGACTTTAAACAAAAACCCTGACCCTCACAAATGGGGGTAGTTAAGGGTTAAATTAACTATCCTATATTTTAAGTGGACATATAAGTAACATGTGACCAAGTATTATTAAAATATCTCCAGCTGTTTGGAAGTTATGCAGTAACATATATTTCCCATAGACTTGTATGGGACTTTAAACATAAGCCCCGCCCCTGGCAAATGGGGGTGAGTAAGGGTTAAATCACATATCCTATGTTTGTTGTTGACATATAAGTAACATGTGTGCCAAGTTTCATGTTAATATCTTTAGCCGTTTGGACGTGATGCTGGAACATACACACATACATACACACACACTTTGAGTTTTATATATATAGATATATATCTATATATATAAAACTCAACGTGTGTGTATGTGTGTGTGTGTATGTATGTTTGTATGTGTGTATGTTCCACAAAAACTTTCAAACGGCTAAAGATATTAACATGAAACTTGGCACACATGTTACTTATATGTCAACAACAAACATAGGATAGGTGATTTTACCCTTACTCACCCCCATTTGCCAGGGGCGGGGCTTATGTTTAAAGGAGATGTCTGGTGCTCACTTTTCTTATTTTATCCTTTCCGGGATGAAAAATAAAAGTAAAATCCGCCGTTCCGGGCTGAAAAATAAGCTTTCTCTTACCTGCCTAGGCTCCCCCGGTGCTTCAGTACAGGTGTTCGGTCCCCGGGCTGTATTCTTCTTACTTCCTGTTAGCCCGACACGTCACACGGAGCTTCAACCTATCACCGGCCACAGCGATGTCCCGCCTCGGCCAGTGATAGGCTGAAGCTCCGTGTGACATGCCGGGCTAACAGGAAGTAAGAAGAATACAGCTCGGGGACCGAACGCCTGTACCGGAGCATCGGGGGAGCGTAGGCAGGCAAGAGAAAGCTTATTTTCTTTTTTTTTTGCAGCCCGGAACGGATACAATAAGAAAAGTGAGCACCGGACATGTCCTTTAAAGTCCCATGCAAGTCAATGGGAAATATATGTTACTGCATAACTTCCAAACGGCTGGAGATATTTTGATAATACTTGGTCACATGTTACTTATATGTCCACTTAAAATATAGGATAGTTAATTTAACCCTTAACTACCCCCATTTGTGAGGGTCGGGGTTTTTGTTTAAAGTCCCATGCAAATCAATGTGAAATGTATGTTCCCACATAACTTCCGTATGGCTGGAGATATTTCAATACCTGGTACACATATTACAGGTCGGGATATGAGGACAGGATGGGAGGTCGGGATAGGAGAACGGGATAGGAGGACGGGATATGAGGACAGGATATGAAGACGGGATAGGAGGTCTGGATAGGAGGTCGAGATAGTAGGATGGGAAAGAATGACGGGATAGGAGGACGGGATAGGAGGACAGAATAGGAGGTCGGGATAGGAGGTTTGGATAGGAGGTTGTGATAGATCGATAAAAGAGGACGGGATTGGAGGTTGGGATAGGAGCTCGAGATAGGAGGACGGGATAGGAGGTCGGGATAGGAGGACGGGATAGGAGGACGGGATAGGAGACCGAGATAGGAGGACGGGATAGGAGGTACGGGTCAGGATATGAGGACAGGATGGGAGGTTGGGATGTGAGGTTGTGATAGGAGGTCAGGTAGGAGGTCTGGATAGGAGGACAGGATAGGAGGACGGAATATGAGGACGGGATATGAGGTCTGGATAGGAGGTCGAGATATGAGGACGGGAAAGGAGGACGGGAAAAGAGGACGGGATAGGAGGTCGGGATAGGAGGTGGGGATAGGAGGTGGAGATAGGAGGTGGAGATAGGAGGTGGAGATAGGAGGTGGAGATAGGAGGTGGAGATAGGAGGTGGAGATAGGAGGTGGAGATAGGAGGTGGAGATAGGAGGTGGAGATAGGAGGTGGAGATAGGAGGACGGGATAGGAGGTCGGGATAGGAGGTCGGGATAGGAGCTCAAGATTGGAGGACAGGATAGGAGGTGGGGATAGGAGGTGGGGATAGGAGGACGGGATAGGGGGACGGGATAGGAGGACAGGATAGGAGGTCAGGATAGGAGGTCGGGATAGGAGGACGGGATAGGAGGACGGGATAGGAGGACGGGATAGGAGGTCGAGACAGGAGGTCGAGATAGGAGGACGGGATAGGAGATCGGGATAGGAGGTCGGGATAGGAGGTCGGGATAGGAGGTCGGGATAGGAGGACGGTATAGGAGGTCGAGACAGGAGGTCGAGATAGGAGGACGGGATAGGTGGTCGGGATGTGGGGTTGGGATATGACAACAATACATGAGGACGGAATATGAAGTCAAAAGCTTCCTTCTTTGTTTATTTTCCTCCCCAACAAGGATTAGGAAGGAAAACTGGGCAACGCCGGGTACTCAGCTAGTGTATATATATATATATATATATATATATATATATATATATATACACACATATATATATATATACATATATATAGATAGATACACAGTCATGGCCGTAAATGTCGGCACCCCTGAAATTTTTCTAGAAAATGCAGTATTTCTCACAGAAAAGGATTGTAGTAACACATGTTTTGATATACACATGTTTACTCCCTTTGTGTGTATTGGAACTAATCTAAAAAAAGGAGGGAAAAAAGTAAATTATACATAATGTCACCAAACTCCAAAAAATGGTCTGGACAAAATTATTGGCACACTTTCAAAATTGTGGAAAAATGATATTGTTTCATGCATGTAATGCTCCTTTAAACTCACCTGGGGCCAGTACAGGTGTGGGCAATATAAAAATCACACCTGAAAGCAGATAAAAAGGAGAGAAGTTCACTAAGTCTTTGCCTTGTGTGTCTGTGTGTGCCACACTAAGCATGGGCAACAGAAAGAGAACTGTCTGAGGACTTGAGAACCAAAATTGTGGAAAAATATCAACAATCTCAAGGTTAGTCCAGCTCCTGCACTCGTGTCACAGCTGCGCCATAAACATACGGCGCTGTGCGCTAATGATGCTATCCAGAGCCGTCCATTTACGGCACATGTCCTTAAGAAGTTAAATGAAATGAAATGCTATAGCAGGAGCCCCAGGAGGACCCCACTGCTGACACAGAGACATAAAAAAGCAAGATTACATTTTGCCAAAATGACCTTGAATAAGCCAAAATCCTTCTGGGAAAACGTCTTGTGGACAGATGAGGCCAAGATAGAGCTTTTTGGCAAAGCACATCATTCTATTGTTTACCAAAAACGGAATGAGGCCTACAAAGAAAAGAACACAGTACCTACAGTGAAATATGGTGGAGGTTCAATGATGTTTTGGGGTTGTTTTGCTGCCTCTGGCACTGAGTGCCTTGAATGTGTGCAAGGCATCATGAAATCTGAGGATTACCAATGGATTTTGGGTCGCACTGTACAGCCCTGTGTCAGAAAGCTGGGTTTGCGTCTGAGATCTTGGGTCTTCCAGCAGGACAATAACCCCAAAACGTCAAAAAGCACCCAGAAATGGATGGCAACAAAGCGCTGGAGAGTTCTGAAGTGGCCAGCAATGAGTCCAGATCTACCGTATTTTTCGCCGTATAAAACGCACTTTTTCTTCCCCAAAACTGGGGGGGGGGGGGGGAAGTTGGTGCATCTTATACGGCAAATACACATTAAAACCTGTCCTATCACGGCGGTCCCTGCGGCCATCAACGGCTGGGACCCATGGCTAATACAAGACATCACCGATCGCGGTGATGCCCTGTATTAACCCTTCAGATGGGGCGATCAAAGCTGACCGTCACGTCTGAAGCGAAAGTGACACTAACCCGGCTGCTCAGTCAGGCTGTTAGGGACCGCCGTGGTGAAATCACAGTGTCCCGAACAGCTTATAGAACACCGGGAGGGACCTTACCTGCCTCCTCGGTGTCTGCTCCGTGCCGGGATCCCCTGCATGGCCAGCGCACTCCTTCGTCGTCATCACGTCGTCGCACACGCTGTCCCTTCATCCAAGAGGAGCGGCGTGCATAGCGGCGTGCATAGCGGCGTGCGTAGCGACGTGATGACGGTGACGGAGAGCGAGGATACCCGGCAGCAGAGACGTTCCGGAGCGACGGGGACACCCCGGGGACGCGGCAACAGCGATGGAGGGCGACATCCAGGGCAGCGGTGACAGGTCCGGAGCGGCGGGGACACGTGAGTATTACCTCCTATACCAGTGGTCTTCAACCTGCGGACCTCCAGATGTTGCAAAACTACAACTCCTGGCTTGCTGGGAGTTGTAGTTTTGCAACATCTGGAGGTCCGCAGGTTGAAGATTCAGAATCTTTTTTTTCTAGATTTTCACCCTTTAAAATTGGGTGCGTCTTATATGCTGGAGCGTCTTATATGGCGAAAAATACGGTTTACGAGAGACCTGGAGCAGTTTGCAAGAGTGGTCCAACATTCCGGCTGAGAGGTGTAATAAGCTTATTGATGGTTATAGGAAGTGACTAATTTCAGTTATTTTTTCTAATGTGTGGTGCCTTAGGGGGGTGTATGGTGGTTGGGGTGTTGCTGTGAGGTATATCACGGTTATAATTAACTCTTGTCAGTCGTGACGCTAGGGTGTGGGTTAAATGCTGTATGGCTTGGCCTATCGCCACCCTTCCCAAGAGCGATAGGTAGATGCAGAATAAAGTATTGTCCACAACTAGAGCTTTGCTGAAAACTTGCGTAAACTTTACTGAAGATTTTCTGTAACATGCGAATACAGGAACAGTCTTTATAACTAAGTTTATGTACAGCTTAGCTGAGATTGACATATGGTTGGGACTTTTGTAAGTTCTTTAGCTTAGTAGGATTTAGTATGCGCAGATCCGCTGGATTTAGGGTTATGTTTAGGTCCAGGGTCCTTGCTAGAAGTAGCGGAGAAGTTTGTAAGAACTCAATGTTTGATTCGAGCCGAGGCTGGCAGGCTTTGGCCCAGTGTTTGCCGATGACAGCTGCGCAGATCTTTACTCATCAGCAGCCCACGAGGAAAGAGATGCTGCTTGCTTTGCAGCTCAGGAACAAGAGAGTGTCTATTGGCTGCAGCTCCCTTATATGGGCAGGGGCTGGCCGTTTTAGGATTGGTCGCCACCATCTGTCAATCAGCTTTACAAGGTATTGTGGGTATCACATGACCCAGAACCTCCAAAGGTCCTTTTACCTACCATAGAGACTAAACCACAGTCACATGACCGGCAGGTCCTGCGACGCTATGCAAGGTAAGTATACACTTTCTATACAGTATTTCTATACATTTATTTTAGCTAATATATTAACTATATGAGGGGTGACTAGGGGATGACTAAAGAAGCGGAACCCCACAGTTACTAGGAACTCTGACTTTGGGGACCCCTAACCAAGGTACGGTATGCAATACGGTACCAGGACACCACAAACCCCCTTACTTAAAACAAGTCGACCCTGACGCCTGTCCCCTAAGGCAGAGGAACTAGGACTAAGGTTAAATTTATCATGCATTTTATACATCCTGACAAAACTTTGTATTTTCTCTGAGTAGCATTATCTTACTAGACAATTTAAAGATTTCTATACATTTATGAAGCTCTCTAGACATTTCTCAAGCTTTCTAGACATTTTTATATCTCACTAAACATTTTTATATCTCACTAGACATTTTTATATCTCACTAGAAATTTTCTTTTCACCAATTAAGTTACCTGCTTGTACACAAAAGTTATATTGGCTTGCCTGAGGCTTTCTACCAATAAGCTAGCTACTAGGGTCTATTGGCTACACGCTCTTACTCCTAGAACACAACAGTATAACCTTACCTAGGTTACCTTTAATAAATACGTGCATCAATTTTTTTGCTCGCAAGAGCACCTGCTCGCCGGGCAGGGCATCTCACACACGTAGAGAGAAAAGAGAAATTAGTGTACATAACAGTGGCAGGAATTGGATAATGAATTAGGCTACAATTCCTAAAGTGTTGCTTTTTTTCTTAATGTGAGATATATTTTATTTTGGTGTACTAAGTTAGAATGAGATAAGTACATTTTAAGTGATTTATGTGATGTACTATGTGTACAGATACTATTTGGAAGATCAGTCTTGGTATCTTAAGGGCAGTTTACCCTGAGTTGACCATTGAGACCGTCGCAGCATCACCTCTGGGCTGGCAGGAGTCTCTTCAAGTGACAGTTTTGTGGAAACTTCAGTCCCCGAGGGACCAGCTTGAGGGCTGGAAGCAGAAGCAACATCTTCGGTTGGACTGGGAGATTTCCTGAAGTTAGGTGGAGGAGCTCCTGCAGGACTGGGAGCGGCCACGGGAGAGGTTCTGGTGCTAACTGGAGTGACTGGTTGCAGCTGGCTGGGTGGAACAACTAGTGGTGGCTGGCTAGGTGGAGCAACTAGTGGTGGCTGGCTAGGTGGAGCAACTAGGGGCGGCTGGACTGCAGCTGGACATGGCATACCCCAATACATGACAGGCTGTTGCAAGGAGAACAAGGGAACATCCATGGTGGGATGAATTCCTTCTCCTGGCACGTATTTTCTCACTGGCCTGGCCGAAGGAGGAGTAGGAGGAGGTGGCCCAAGCATATCTTCTTTCAGGCACGCCTTTATCCTGTTTCTGTGGACCACCTGTGGCTCAAACCCTTCTTTCTGTATCTCATACACATCCGTGTCAGGATAGGGCATTGCAGTTACAGTATAGGGTTCTGTCTCCAATAGAGAATCTAGCTTATGAGTCCTGGGGAACTTCCTGAGCCACACCTTGTCTCCGAGCTGCAAGGGCTGAGCTGAGGCGTGCCGATTATAGCCTCTTTGCTGTCGGTCCTGGGCCTCGCCCATTTTCTTCTCCACAAAGTCTCAGGCCTCTTCGATCCTCCTTAGATGTTCAGAGACCCAGTCCTGTGAGACTTGAGGGGAGTTGTTGAAAGTGGCCTGCAACCCAAAGGTTCTGTCCTTCGGTAATTGACCATGTCGGCCCATAATCAGAAAGAAGGGAGTATACCCTGTAGAACAATGGATAGTGTTGTTGTAGATTTCCAGTAGCTCGGGCAGTAATCGGGGCCACTCTTCGTGTTTCGAGACAGAGGCTGCGTTGAGCATCTGGATGAACACCTGGTTGATTCTTTCACAGAGCCCATTCCCTTGAGGATGGTAGGCTGTTGTTCGGAGCTTCTTGCATTCATGCAGCTGGCAGAGTTCTTGAAACAACTGAGCTTCGAACGCTGTTCCTTGGTCCGTAAGGACTGATTCGGGACACCCCAAAGGCTGGATCCAGTGACTGTAAAAGAGTTGAGCCGCCGTCTTGGCGGTCAGATCCTTGATGGGAACAACAACCACCCACTTAGAATAGAGATCCACCATGGTCAGGGCAAAGCAGTAGCCAGATCGAGTGGGAGTCAGTTTCATGTGGTCCAGAGCAACCATTTGGTTAGGCCTCTCAGTGTGGATGGGGTGCAAGGGTGCTCTTGCATCTTTACGGGGGTTCCGGATGACATTGCACACAGTACATTCAGCGCACCACTTCTCAATATCTCCCCGCATTCCTATCCAATAAAATCTTCTCCGGACAGTGGCCTCCCCCTAAATGCCCTGACTGGTCGTGATATGCATTAAGGACACCGGGTCCAGGGAGTTTCTGTATAGCAGTCCCTTGTGGAGGAATAGGTGATTTCTCTATCGCCATAGCTGCTTCAATTCAAAGTCCCCTTGCTGTTTGTGGAGTCAAGTGGGTATCTTCTTGTGGAGGCAATAGTCCAAGAGGTCCCCTATGACCCGACTCTCATCCTGAAGAGTCTTCCAGGTGTATAGATCTTCACGGACTTTGAGAGGTCAAGGTTCGTCACCCTCTTGGGCAGCTACAGCATTCTGGCTCACGAACCGCTGGTAGAAGGGTGGCATCTCCACATCTTCCCATTCATCCTCCACAGGGGGTGCTTCACCTGGGGCCATACGTGAAAGAGCATCTGCATGAACATTGGATTTCCCACTGCGGTACTTAATGTTAAAGTTGTAATTGGCCAACCGGGAGGCCCAGCGTTGCTAAATAGTCCCCAACTTAGCATTGTTCAAGCGGGCCAAGGGATTGTTGTCCGTATAGACTGTGAAGGGAGTGGCTGCCAGGTAATCATTGAATTTTTCAGTAATGGCCCAAACCAGGGCCAGGAGCTCCAACTTGAAAGAGCTGTAGTTGGCGTCGTTCCTATCTGCGCCTCGAAGATGTCGGCTAGCGTAGGCTATTACTTTCTCTTTACCATCTTGTATCTGATATAGGACGGCTCCCAGACCTTCGAAACTGGCGTCGGTATATAAGCGGAACGGATGACCATAGTCAGGGTATGCCAAGATAGGGGGTTCTGTGAGAAGATACTTCAAGGCACGGAAGGCAGGTTCTTGATCTTCAGCCCACTGTATCGGGAGCCTCCCGTTATAATTCTCCTTGGCATACCTCTCAATAGTGCAGTCAGGGGACCAGCAATTTGTTCAAAGTGTGGGATGAAACGTCGGTAGTAGCCGGCAAATCCTACAAAACTACGGACGTCCCGCACACTCTTGGGTGTAGGCCAATCCCTCACGGCACTTATTTTATCTGGATCAGGTTGGACACCTTCGGCACTTACGACATGTCCCAGATAGTGCACTTGGGGTTTCAACAGATGATACTTGGAAGGCTTGACTTTCAATCCGTGCCGTATAAGGACCTGGAAGACTTCTTTAAGGTGGTCCAAATGTTCCTGATACATTCGAGAATAAACGATGACATCATCCAAGTACAGGAGGACACTTTGAAAGATGAGGTGCCCCAGACATCGTTCCATTAGGCGTTGAAAAGTGGCGGGTGCATTACAAAGCCCAAAGGGCATGCTTTTGAACTCAAAGAGTCCCATCGGTGTCACAAACGCTGTCTTCTCCTTATCTTCCTCAGCCATTGGCACTTGCCAGTACCCACTGGTCAAGTCTAGCATAGACAAATAGGCTGCAGATCCCAACGCATTCAGAGATTCTTCAATTCTGGGAAGAGGATAGGCATCCTTGTGGGTCACATTGTTTAACTTCCTATAATCCACACAAAAACGGATAGTTCAATACTTCTTCTTCACAAGAACCAAAGGAGCCGCCCAAGGACTTTGGCTGTCCTGAATCACGTCAGCCTCCTTCATCTCTTCAAACATTTTCTTTATGGTCTGATACATTCCAAGTGCCACCAGGCGGTGCTCTCTTTGATAGGGGTCTGTCGCCAGTAAGGATCCGATGCTGGATCATCGTGGTCCGGCCAAAAGTCAGTGGGAAACTTGCTGAAGGCTTCCTGGTACTGTTTGGCTACTCGAAGGATCCCTGCACTTGTTCCTCGGGAGTTTCTCCATCCCCATTTTGTAATTGTGCCCACCAGGGTTCCATGGGGTCCTTGTCGGTTCCTTGTTGGGCAGCCTGCGTCCTAGAGACCACGTCCTTGGAGTCCAAGCGATTCAGCCGGGCCACCGGGGTATACTTAGGTAGCCTCGAAGCGACTTCAGAGAGATTAACAAGTCTCACCGGAACTCTTCCATTTCTTACTGTCACCAGACTCCTAGCCGCTCGCACCAGTGGGTAGTCTTCCAACAGAGTAGGCTCCAAGAGTGCTTGATAATCCTGATTCTTCACTCCATGTCGGGCGCGGCACCAGATAACTGTCTCTGTCTGTGGTTGCAGGGTAACAGCTCTCATGTCTTGGATCCTTACACGACAGATCTCTCCCTGATGATTCACGAACTTTCGCTCAGCTTGGAGTATCTGGAGGTGATGTTGCGCGGCTCGCCGGCCTGGTGGTGACATGTGAGGGAGAGATGCATGAAGTGAGTTAACAATGTCATCAAAACAATGCCTCATAATTTTCATGCCTAATATGAATTCCGCTGCACCCTCGTCATTAACTCTAGTAACAATTACACCTTGCTCCTTTAAAATATGCTCCCCCACCTGTATTGTGGGCTCCCAGTAGCCATGCCTGGGTACTGGTTTCCCGTTCCCTGCAATCACACTAAATGTTGTTTCTCCAGGCTCACATAACCTTTCAGGCCCCCAATACCTGTAGAAAACCCCTTGTGGAATCGTGGACACCTGCAGACCAGTATCTATTAAAGTCTTCAGCTTGACCCCCTCTACTATCACCTGTACATAAGGGCAAGGAGCAATATACATAGACAATCCCTTCTTGGTGTTAGTTGATTCTGGACCTTCCACTGTTACTCCTGGGGTGCGGTCCTCGATCCCCAGGGGACGCCCGTTTAAAGCCCAGCATTGGCTCTTCCAGTGTCCAGTTTTACCACAATGGCTGCAGACAGGCCTCTGATTGCCAGGTGGCCTCACAGGAGGGGTGTCAGGTTTCTTAGGTGGGAGAGGCGCAGGCCTAGGGGAGTTTGACCGGCCTGCCATCTCCTTGAAAGCCTTAGCTAATTTTTCAATGTCCTGTTTTATGTCTTGCAAGTCAGCAGTCCATGGACTAGGGGGAGGTGTAGCAAGGACAGGCTGTGACGGGGCCGAGAATTGGGGCGAGGCCATCTGGGGTTCTGAAACAGGGACGCTAGCTTCCTCTACCTGGGACCCAGACTTAATAACCTTGACTGCCAGTCTTTTAACAGCTGGGAAGTCCATAGCAGGATATTGCACTGCTAGCATCCTAAGTTGGGCCTTGTCCCACTTATTCTGTGCCCCCTCTATAAACCGGTCCATCAGGACTCTATTGCCATCCAATTTCTGCACAGCCTCTAACGCATTCTGCAAGGCTATCGCATATGCCCGGAGAGTCTCACCTGGTTGCTGACATCGCTCATACAATCTGAGACGTACCTCAGAGGGGGAATGGGACTCAAACACTTGAGAGAGCCCCTCGAAGATCTGTCCCACTTTGGCCTTGTCGGCCACTGGCCAGGTGCGAAGTTCCTACAAGGCAGGTCCCTGGAGCTGTCCCAGAAGCAACTGTACCTGTTGATGAGGAGGGAGTACATAAAACCCGAAGAGGCTGTAAATCTTTTCTTTAAAATCTCTCAACTTGAAGGGATCTCTGTTGTAAGTGGGAAGAACGGGGTTTCCCAGGAAGGCAGGTGCAGCAACAGGGGCTCCCAACATGTAGGGAGCAGCTGGGATTGAATTAGGTGGATCCTGACTTGCTCGGGGTGAAGGTCCTGCCGTCGGTGTCTCAGTAAGACCATGTCACTGAGGGTCAGGCAGCATCTGTGTGGGTGGTAGCATCCTTCTGACTTGCGGTGGGAACCTCATTGGTGGGGTCCCAGGAGTACCGCCATCCTGTCGGTCAGGTGGCGGTGATGGTGTTCCAGGCTCTGACATTCTTCTATTGAGTGCGTTGGCCCTTTAAATGAAACTCGGGCTCATATGTCCCCGACTTTGGGCTCCGGCAAGATGGCCACCGCCGCACCACAGACTTTGGTGGGCGGAGTTTCTGGATTAATACCACCAGACCCTGCTACACCATTGCCTAACCCGGCACCACATTCACAGAAGATGCTAGAAATGCCTGATATGTTCAAATTGAAAGGGCCACGTAGAGGCACAGCCATCTCTTCATTAAACGGCATGGATACTGCTGATTCTGGAAAACACTTGAGACAAAACAAATATATCTATATTTCCCCATTAGATCTCAGGCCTGCACCTATCAGACACTGATACATGACTAGAGTTATTATTAAAACCAAAGAAAGATCTTGCATGTTGTGTCTCTTAAAACCTACAGTTTCTTCTCACTGAATTCCTGGTACAGTTTTTGGAGGAAATGTATCAAGGTCTTTACCCTTTTTATTACATGTGAAATTTGCCCTTTTTTGCCAATTTTAACAGTGAGCATTTTTTACACACCACAGCATTTGTGTGTACTGTAGAAGTTTTTTTTTTTTTTTGCCTTGGTTATCATTTGTGACTTTTGTAAGAAAAAGTCGCTTATTTATGCGCAATGGAGTCTGACCACATGGTATAAAGAATCTATATCACGCAATAACAGTGTGTCTCCAGCTGTTCCACAACTACAAATACGGGCATGCTGGGAGTTGTAGTATTGCGACATCTGGAGACACACTGTTTGGAAAAAACTGTGAAAAAAAACAAAAAGGTAATAAATGTGAACAAGCCCCTCCCCTAATAGAAGTTTAAATCATCCCCTTTTTCCCCCTCTTTGTACATAAAATAATGTAAACAAAAAAATATATAAACATATGTGGAGCCACCACATGCGTAGATATCAAAACTATTAACCCCTTAAGGACCGGGGTTTTTTCCGTTTTTGCATTTTCGTTTTTTGCTCCTTGCCTTTAAAAAATCATAACTCTTTCAATTTTGCACCTAAAAATCCATATGATGGTTTATTTTTTGCGCCACCAATTCTACTTTGTAATGACGTCAGTCGTTTTGCCCAAAAAACTACGGTGAAACGGGAAAAAAAATCATTGTGCGACAAAATTGAAAAAAAAACGCTGTTTTGTAACTTTTGGGGGCTTCCGTTTCTACGTAGTAAATTTTTTTGTAAAAATGACACCTGATATTTATTCTGTAGGTCCATATGGTTAAAATGATACCTTACTTATATAGGTTTGATTTTGTCGCACTTCTGGAAAAAATCATAACTACATGCAGGAAAATTAATACGTTTAAAATTGTCATCTTCTGACCCCTATAACTTTTTATTTTTCTGTGTATGGGGCGGTATGAGGGCTCATTTTTTGCGCAGTGATCTGAAGTTTTTAACGGTACAATTTTTGCATTGATAGGACTTATTGATCGCTTTTTATTCATTTTTAAATGATATAAAAAGTGACCAAAAATGCACTATTTTGGACTTTGGAATATTTTTGCGCGCACGCCATTGACCGAGTGGTTTAATTAATGATATATTTTTATAATTCGGACATTTCCGCACGTGGTGATACCATATATGTATATTTTTATTTTTATTTACACTGTGTTTTTTTTTTTTATTGGAAAAGGGGGGTGATTCAAACTTTTTATAGGGGAGGAGTTAAATGATCTTTATTCACTTTTTTTTCACTTTTTTTTTTTGCAGTTTTATAGGTCCCATAGGGACCTATAACACTGCACACACTGATCTTCTATGCTGATCACTGGTTTCTCATTAGAAACCAGTGATCAACGATTCTGCCGCATGACTGCTCATGCCTGGATCTCAGGCACTGAGCAGTCATTCGGCGATCGGACAGCGAGGAGGCAGGAAGGGGCCCTCCCCCTGTCCTGTCAGCTGTTCGGGATGCCGCGATTAGCCGCGGCTATCCCGAACAGCCCGACTGAGCTAGCCGGGAACTTTCACTTTCACTTTTAGCCGCGCGGCTAAAGGGTTAATAGCTATTAGAGGTGGGTCCCGGCTTCACTATGACGCCGGGCCCGCCGTGATATGACGCGGGGTTACATAGTAACCCCGCGTTATATCAGAAGAGCAGGACCAAGGACGTACCGGTACGTCCTTGGTCCTTAAGGGGTTAAAATATAACATTATTGAAACAGCACGGTGAATTACATAAAAGTAAAAAAAATTACAGGATTGCAAATTTTTGGTCACGTCATATACCAGAAGAAAAGTAATAAAAAGTGATCAAAAACCCCATCAAAACAAAAATGGTACTGATAAAAACTACAGATCACGGCACAAAAAATAAGCCTCATACAGCCCCGTATGGGGAATAAGAAGGTAATAGGGTCAGAAGAGAATAATTTAAGCAAACAAATTTTTTTTAGGCAATAAATTAAAACAATAAATTAGGTATAGCTTTAATCGCATGGACCAACAAAATAAAGATAATGTGTCATTTTCACTGATAAGTACACTGCATAGAATAACACCCCCAAACACCCTCCTCCCCAGCCCCCCCCCCCCCCCAAAAAAAAAAAAATTTAAATAAAAAAAAGGGCCAAATGTTTTTTTTTTTCCATTTTCTCCCCATAGGTTTCACCATAGATTTAGGGCTAAGATGAGTGATGTCATTACAAAGTACAATTGGTGGTGCATAGAACAAGCCTAAATAGGTCTGTAGGTGGTGAATTAAATGGGTTTATATAAAATATGGGGATTGGACATGAAAATTGACAAAGCAAAAGAGCAGTGGAGCGGGGTTCATACTCCTACCCTACCTATGTTGTTCACTGCTCACTGTCCCTCACAGAGATCTTCTCTGAATATCTACAGTATCTCTAAAATGTCTGCTGAAGCTATGTGACTATAGGCTTTATAGTGGCATCATCCATATCCTGTCTCCTGATTGGCTGGGAGAGCTGATAGTAAAGCATAATGGGCTACCCTGAAGAAATGAGCTGCTTTCTCTTTTCTGCCATGTGGTTGATTCAGGTCCAGTCGAAACTAACCAGGTAAGGTTTGAAGTCGCAACAATCCAAACCCAGGTTTGACAGGTTCATTTCCTTTCTACTCTACTGAGGAATACACCCTGCTCCAGCCAAAGCCAAACCTGCTAAACCTTTGTTAAAGGGGTTATCCAGGAAAAACGTTTTTTATATATCAACTGGCTCCAGAAAATTAAACAGATTTGTAAATTACTTCTATTAAAAAATCTTAATCCTTTCAGTACTTATGAGCTGCTGAAGTTGAGTTGTTCTTTTCTGTCTAAGTGCTCTCTGATGACACGTGTCTCGGGAACCGCCCAGTTTAGAAGCAAATCCCCATAGCAAACCTTTCCTACTCTGTGCAGTTCCCGAGACAAGCAGAGATGTCAGCAGAGAGCAATGTTGCCAGACAGAAAACAACAACTCAAGTTAACCCTATGGTGAGTCATTACAAGTTAACCCTATGTGTCTGGCTGTTTTTGCACACTACCATCAAGGGTACTCTGAACGCCACCGGCCAGCTTACATACACGCAGGGAGTGCCTCAGGGAAACTATCGGCATAAATTATGTTCAAAACACCCATGTCACTTTGGCAGCCTAAGGAGTGTAGAACATTGACCCAGATCATGATAAGTCTAGGACAACAACTCTCAGCATCTTGATCTGTTTCTCTGTTTTTCATCTGCATTCACTTCATCCAATCACTGCAGGCTGCTCTGTAACCCCTCCTTCTCTGTTTTCCTGCTGCAGTCTGATAGGACAGGAGTGTGCACAGAGGAGTTTTAGTTCTGCCCTCACTTACTGGACTTTGTCCCAGTCTGTGCTTCAGCTGACAAAGAATAGGACCTCCAACACGTCAAAGGGATTCGAAGGGCAGGACACACAAGTAAAGGGATCTGGGGGTTTATTCACCCATGATGCAAGGCGTTTCACAAATAGACTGCTTCATCAGGCATGATGCCTGATGAAGCAGCCTATCTGTGAAACGCGTTGCATCATGGGTGAATAAACCCCATAGCCCTTTACTTGTGTGTCCTGCGCTTCGAATCCCGTTGACACGTTGGAGGTCCTATTCTTTGTTACACTTTATTTGGATGTGGAGCAGCTGCAGACGCCTTACTATCTATGCCTTTTTCCATTTTTGCACTTGGTTGAGTGTAATCTGCTGCGGTAAGTGCTAATTTTGCTCAACTGAAATCTGTGCAACAACGGTATCACACTACGGAGCGCTGTCTGTCCTTTGTTTCAGTGTGCTTCAGCTGAGGCAAAGATGATGCTGCAGCTGGACAGGATTATGTTCTGGATGGTATGGGGACCCCTAGTGGTCTTTTATAAGTCATGATTTCTATAAAAAGAAAATAACTTTTTTTTAATGAATTATATTAGAAAGGTTAATGTTTTGCTAAGATGTACAACATATAAAAAGTTTATGATTCTGTCAGTGCCCATTTAAAGGGGTACTCCGCCCCTAGACATCTTATCCCCTATCCAAAGGATATGGGGATAACATGTCTGATTGTGGGGGTCCCACTGCTGGGAACCCCTGCGATCTCTCCTGCAACCCCCCGTGTCATCTGCTGTGCGGAGTGAAGTTCGTGTCACGCCCCGCCCCTTCAATACACGTCTAAGGGAGGGGGCGTGGCGACTGTCACGGGGTGCTGCAGGAGAGAGATCATGGGGGTTCCCAGCAGCGGGACCCCGGTGATCAGACACCTTTGGATAGGGGATAAGATGCCTAGGGGCAGAGTACCCCTTTAAGTCCTCATGCAAAAAAAAAAATCACCTCTATGGTAAAATCTCCTCGGTGTATAGGTAAGTAGTAGCAAGCAGTGCACACAGAAAGGATCGTTCCACCGCACTCACAGGAATCCTAATTCTTTTTTCAGCATTATATAGCAAATGGATGGTATCTGGACACGTACAGGTATGGCCAACGGCCGTTTCACATCTTCTGAAGCTTCATCAGGGCAAATTATTCTTCTGAGGTGAAATAATACCGAAAATAAGTAATAGAAAAGTAAAGCGCAAAAATGTTGTACAGTGTATCATGGAACACTACAATAGATAAGTACAATACAGTTTGTATTTTTAAACTCATAATCCCCATAAAATGTCCAACTAGCCCAATCATGAAGGTCACCTTGAAAATAGTCTGGGGTCTGATACATTTTTGGTCTCTGTTGTCTCAATAATTTAAAGATCTGGTATAGGGTCTGAACTAATAATATGGGTTTGGTGTCTCAATGAGTTAAAGGGGATATTCAGATATAATTTCTTACAAAAACAGGTTATGTGTGGTATTACAGCTTGGCTCCATTCACTTTAATAGAACTGGGCTGCAATACCACACACAACCTGAAGACAGGTGTGGTGCTGTTTCTGGAAGAAATCAGCTCTGCTTTTCTAATCCCGGATAACCACTTTAAGAGGTTTGACCTCAGGTCTAAATGAGTTTAGGGGTCTGGTCTTGGGACTGGGACATTTTGTCCACTAGATGTCACTATGAGGTAGCAAAAATACACATTTGACAAATATTGAGCACAGTGTTTCCCAACCAGTTTGCCTCCAGCCGTTGCAAAACTATAACCCCCAGCATGCCCGGACAGCCGAAGGCTGTCCGGACATGCTGGGGGTTGTAGTTTTGCAACGGCTGGAGGCACACTGGTTGGGAAACACTGATTTATGACAGTTACTGACAGTGGGAATGTTTTTTGTTTTGCTGTCTATACACAGTATTTAGATCCTATTTATGGAATATTTTATAGAAAAGTTAGCAATTTCTTTAGCCTCATAGTGATGCTTAAAATCAATGCCCACTCTTCACCAACATGTTTTAGGCCGAAAATGTGGGACAATCAATTTGCTGCTTTTATTAATATGCAAATTAGCTTTCCCGATCGCGCACGAACAACTGGTATCCAAAGTTCTGAAAAGGAGGGACACATTAGTGTCCTTAGCTATTAAAGGGGTACTCCGGTGAAAACCTTTTTTCTTTTAAATCAACTGGTGGCAGAAAGTTAAACATATTTGTAAATTACTTCTATTAAAAATTTTTAATCCTTCCAGTACTTATTAGCTGCTGAATACTACAGAGGAAATACTTTTTGGAATGCTCTCTGATGACATCACGAGCACAGTTCTCTCTGCTGACGTTAATATAATAATAATAATGCTTTATTTATTGTTGTCCTTAGTGGGATTTGAACCCAAGGCCCAAGCACTGCAAGGCAGCAGTGCTAACCACTAACCCACCATGCTGCCCTTAGCATACATCTGCTTTGCATGGTTGCTAAAATGGACAGAGATGTCGGCAGAGAGCACTGTGCTTGTGATGTCATCAGTGTTCCAAAAAGATAGGTATTTCCTCTGTAGCATTCAACAGCTAATAAGTACTGGAAGGATTAAGATTTTTTTCTAGAAGTAATTTACAAATATGTTTAACTTTCTGCCACCAGTTGATTTAAAAGGAAAAAGGTTTTCACTGGAGTACCCCTTTAATGCCCCCTAGTGATGGCTTGATAATACATAGGATTTTTAAGCAAAAGTGAATAGTCATTAGATGATATTTACAAACTGTCATAACTTTTGCTATGGAGCAGCATGGAAATGACAGTGCCCATTTAACTCTTGATGCAGCTTATTACAGCGAAAAATTACAGCTCAAAAAATTACAACTTATTGTAACTCAAAAAAGAAAAGCTTTGATACACAACTTAGAATTAGGAGAAGCAGATTCTAGTCATTGTCCCTTTAAGTTGATGGGACTTTTTCAAACTACCGTATTTATCGGCGTATAACACGCACTTTTTAGGCTAAAATTTTTAGCCTAAAGTCTGTGTGCGTGTTATACGCCGATACACCCCCAGGAAAGGCAGGGGGAGAGAGGCCGTTGCTGCCCGCTTCTCTCCCCCTGCCTTTCCTGGGGTCTAGAGCGCTGCTGTGGGCCCTTCTCACCCCCTGGTTATCGGTGCCGCTGCCCGTTCTGTCCCCCTGACTATCGGTGCCGGCGCCGATAGCCAGGGGGAGAGAAGCGGTGCCGACAGCCAGGGGCAGAGAAGGGGCAGCGGCACCCATTGCCGGCACCGCTGCCCCGTTGCCTCCCCCCATCCCCGGTGGCATAATTACCTGAGTCGGGTCCGCGCTGCTGCAGGCCTCCGGCGTGCGTCCCGGCGTCGTTGCTATGCGCTGAACAGCACGGCGCATGACGTCAGTGCGCCACGCCGTGCATAGCAACGACGCTGGGGACGCACGACGGAGGCCTGCAGCAGCGCGGACCCGACTCAGGTAATTATGCCAACGGGGATGGGGGGAGGCAACGGGGCAGCGGCGCCGGCAATGGGTGCCGCTGCCCCTTCTCTCCCCCTGGCTGTCGGCGCCGCTTCTCTCCCCCTTGCTATCGGCGCCGGCACCGATAGTCAGGGGGACAGAACGGGCAGCGGCGCCGATAACCAGGGGGTGAAAAGGGCCGACAGCAGCGCTCTAGACCCCAGGAAAGGCAAGGGGAGAGAAGCGGGCAGCGACGGCCTCTCTCCCCCTGCCTTTCCTGGGTGTATATCGGGGTAGACACGTGCACACACGCACCCTCATTTTACCATGGATATTTGGGTAAAAAACTTTTTTTACCCAAATATCCTTGGTAAAATGAGGGTGCGTGTTATAGGCCGGTGCGTGGTATACCCCGATAAATACGGTATGTTGTATAACAGGAATATACTTAACCCCTTAAGGACTCAGCGTTTTTTCGTTTTGGCATTTTCATTTTTTCCTCATCATCTTCTAAAAATCATAACACTTTTGCACAAATTTTGCACATAAAATTCCATATGATGGCTTATTTTTTGCGCCACCAACTCTACTTTGCAGTAACATTAGTCATTTTACCAAAAAATGCATGGCGAAACAGAAAAAAAAAAATTCAGTGTGCGACAAAATTGAAGAAAAAAAATTCATTTTTTTAATTTCGGGGACTTCCGTTTCTATGCAGTGCATTTTTTGGTAAAAATGACACCTTGTCTTTATTCTGTATGTCCATACAGTTAAAATGATCCCCTACTTATATAGGTTTGATTTTGTTGTACTTCTGAAAAAAATCATAACTACATGCAGGAAAATTTATACGTAAAAAATTTGCATCTTCTGACCCCTATAAAACTTTTTTATTTTACCGCGTATGGGGCGGTATGAGGATTCATTTTTTGCGCTTTTTATCGGTACTATTTTTGTATTGATCGGACTTTTTGATCGCTTTTTAATCATTTTTTCATTATATAAAAAGTGACCAAAAATACGTTATTTTGGACTTTGGAAATTTTTTGCGCGTACGCCATTGACCGTGCAGTTTAATTAATAATATATTTTTAGGGTCGGACATTTCCGCACACGGTCATACCACATATGTTTATTTTTATTTTTATTTACACAGTTTTTTTAATGGGAAAAGGGGGGTGATTCAAACTTGTATTAGGGAAGGGGTTAAGTGACCTTTATTAACACTTTTTTTTTTTCACTTTTTTTTTGCAGTGTTATAGCTCCCATAGGGACCTATAACACTGCACACACTGATCTTTTACACTGATCCCTGCAAAGCCAAACGCCGATCGGACGCGACGAAGCAAGGTAAGGGGGCATAGGCGTGTGCACTGGGTGTGTCGGGTGTGCCCAGGCACACCCTAATCAAGCCCAGGGGGGCATCCGAGGCCACCACTTAGCAGCCCGTAGAGGACCTCCCGTCACATTTGGGACATCCCTGTGTCCCGAAAGATCTTTTCGGGACACAAAGATGTCCCGGTTACCTTTCTACAGCGGCCCCCGTGTTAACTTTAAATACACAGGGGCCGCCGGGAAGTAGCGCACGCAGGGACGTCATTGACGTCCCGTGCGTGCGCCCATAGCAACGGAGAAGTGGAGATTTAAGGAAGAGGATGCGCGTGCCGGCCGGAATGGTAAGTGACCAACACGAGCTGGCAGCACGTCGTCTTTAGTGTTCCGACTACCGGTCCTCCAGTCCCGGGACCTACTGCTATGGTCTATAGGCCATAGCAGTAGATCGTGACCCCGGACCGGAGGACCGGTGGTCGAAACACTGAAGTGGGGCAGTACACAGACATACAGCCTCCAGCCATACACTGTATATGGCTGAAGGCTGTATGTTTGTGGGGAAACTGTACTGCACCTAATGTGGGGGAACTATACTGCACCTAATGTGGGGGAACTATACTGCACCTAATGTGGGGGAACTATACTGCACCTAATGTGGGGGAACTATACTGCACCTAATGTGGGGGAACTATACTGAACCTAATGTGGGGGAACTATACTGCACCTAATGTGGGGGAACTATACTGCACCTAATGTGGGGGGAACTATACTGCACCTAATGTGGGGGGAACTATACTGCACCTAATGTGGGGGGGAACTATACTGCACCTAATGTGGGGGGAAATATACTGCACCTAATGTGGGGGAACTGTACTGCACCTAATGTGGGGGAACTGTACTGCACCTAATGTGGGGGAACTGTACTGCCAACCTAATGTGGGGGAACTGTACTGCAAACCTAATGTGAGGGAACTGTACTGCCAACCTAATGTGGTGGGATTTATACTGTACCTAATGTGGGGGAACTATACTGCACCTAATGTGGCGGGACTTATACTGCACCTAATGTGGGGGAACTTATACTGCACCTAATGTGTGGGAACTATACTGCACCTAATGTGGGGGAACTATACTGCACCTAATGTGGCGGGACTTATACTGCACCTAATGTGGGGGAACTTATACTGCACCTAATGTGGGGGAACTTATACTGCACCTAATGTGGGGGAACTTATACTGCACCTAATGTGGGGGAACTATACTGCACCTAATGTGGGGGAACTATACTGCACCTAATGTGGGGGAACTATACTGCACCTAATGTGGCGGGACTTATACTGCACCTAATGTGGGGGAACTATACTGCACCTAATGTGGGGGAACTATACTGCACCTAATGTGGGATTTATACTGTACCTAATGTGGGGGAACTATACTGCACCTAATGTGGGGGAACTATACTGCACCTAATGTGGGGGAACTATACTGCACCTAATGTGGCGGGACTTCTACTGCACCTAATGTGGCGGGACTTCTACTGCACCTAATGTGGGGGACTTATACTGCACCTAATGTGGGGGAACTATACTGCACCTAATGTGGGGGAACTATACTGCACCTAATGTGGGGGAACTATACTAACTGTGTGTATGTGTGCGTATATATACATATATATGCACGCGCGGCGTGAGTTTGTGCTTTAGGGTGCACACCCTAATGCAATAGGCTGCGCACGCCTATGTAAGGGGGTCTCCGCTCTCATCCTAGCTGATCGGGACATCACGATTTTATCGCGATAGTCCCGATCAGCCCGACTGAGCTGCCAGGAAGCTTTTACTTTCCTTTTAGACGTGGTGATCAACTTTGATTGCCACGTCTAAAGGGTTAATAGCGCACGGTCCAACGATCGGTGCTGCACGCTATTAGCCCAGGGTCCCGGCTATCATTAGCTGCCGGGACCAACCCGGTATGATGCGGGTCACGGCGTGACCCCGTTTTAAATATCGGGACCGGGCGCTGGGAGTACAGGTACGCCCTGCATCCTTAAGAGGTTAAAGAGTATCTCTCATGATCTTGATAAATGTTATAATCCTCCCAGTTCACTGCCCCATCATGATAAACCACCCCCTGCCTTTATTTTTTATTATTTTTTAGTTTTCTACCTTGATATTGCTCTGCATTTTCTGCTCAGTCTATTTTTCTGCTCCCGTTATCGCCCGTTATTAATAAAACCTGTTATTTTGTGACAGGGAAATGAACTGAAGAAATAGTGCATGCACTATTTCTCCCGTTACTATTGCCCGGCACAAAATAACAGGCTTTATTAATAACGGGCGAGCCGATAACAGGTTAAAACGGCAATTAGAAAAATCTATAATGGGATTTTCAGATGGCCGTTTAACGGCCGATTTTCAAGATCTTTATGATGGACATTCATTGCGGATTAATTTTTATTGTGTGAAAGGGGCCTTACTTTCCTGTAGTCCCGGCATCTATCTCATTTAGACGGCCCCCGCTTTGTCTATTGAGAGTTTCCGAAAATTGTTAATTTTTATTTTCTACGTAGTTCCAAGCGCATTTTGCTATGTATCTTGTCTGGCTGTTTCATTGTTATTTATATGAATGAAATCCTGCTCATAACTTTGTATCAGAAACCAAAAAGAAAAAGTACAAAACCCAGAGGCGGAGTAATACATCTCAATGAATACAAAAAAGATAACAGAACATGTCGGTAGCATCAATAAAACAAATGTGAACAGGAAGAAAACATGGAGAAATACCGACTTCTGCAAACACCTAGAGATATACAGCAGTCATATAGGAGCTCTATGTTATTCTGTACGCTTTATTTTTGTGTTCATCCAGAGGAAGACAAATCCTTTCCTTGTTTTAGGGAGAAAAATTCCTTCCTTCCTGACTGGTGATCAGAATAAATCTCTGGTTCACTGACCCTTCTCCAGGATCTGGTGACAGTAACCTGTAATGTAATGTTATTACTGTCTAGAAATGTATGAAGGCCCTATTTGACTTTTGGGTTTGGAGGGGGGTTCAGAGAAGCCTGTGGCAGGACTTAGGGGTCTGGGGGGGGGGTTGAGGGGGCAAAGGAGCTTGGAAGACAACTTTGGGGTCTGGGGACGGGCTCAGAGGAGCCTGCCACAGTTACAGAAAGTCATGAGTTTAAAGCGCAACTGTCATGAGGTTTGGGGCATATAACCTAACCAGGGCCTTTTGAAGGAATTTGGGGGCCCCAAGCAAAATGGACATGGAGGCCCTCCCCTTTGATGTTCACGCACGTCACGCTCTAGGGCCGGCGTCAGGACATAGTAACGCCGGCCCTTGAATTCTGGGTGCGCAACGTGAGCGAACGTCGATACGATGCACATTAGGTGCAGCAGAGTATTAGGTGCAGCATAGTTCTCCCCACATTAGGTTGGCAGTGTTCCCCACATTAGGCAGGCAGTGTTCCCCCTTAGTAGGCAGACAGTGTTCCCCCCACATTAGGCAGGCAGTGTTCCCCCCACATTAGGCAGGCAGTGTTCCCTACCCATACCCCCTGTCCACCCCCCCCCCCGCCCCAGGGCCATTTTTTTTTGGTGGGGGTCTGACTGCTGAGACCCCCACCGATCACCTCGGTTGAAGTGGTTCTCCAGCTGTTGGAAAGCTAAAACTCCCATCATGTCTGGAGAGCCTCTGGCAATGAGAGTTGAAGTTTTATAACAGCTGGAGAGACTACAGCTCTGATGGGACAGTCAGGAGAATACACAATGATATCAGTGACCTGAGTGACGTCTTCTGCCTTGAGTGACATCTTCTCTGTTATCTTTTCTTCTTCATCAGGTCCAGAGACCAGGTCTTCCTCCAGCTCCATCCTCTCTGCAGCGTCGGACATCCAGACATCATTGGCTCCTCACTGTCAGCAGATCCTAATCCTCTGCATGAAGACAGTAATCATTATAACCTTGCCAGAAAGTTAACCCTAAATATAATCATGCCCCACACTGTACCCTGAATATAATACTGCTATACACTGTACCCACTAAATATAATCCTGCCACACAATGTACCCTGAACATAATACTGCTATACACTGTACCTTGAATATAATACTGCCACACACTGTACCCCTGAATACAATACTGCCATACACTGTACCCAGTAAATATAATCCTGCCACACACTGTACCCTGAATATAATACTGCTATACACTGTACCCTGAATATAATACTGCCACACACTGTACCAACTAAAATTAATACTGCCACACACTGTACACTGAATATAATGCTGCCACACACTGTACCAACTAAATATAATACTGCCACACACTGTACCCTGAATATAATACCGCCCCACACTGTACCCTGAATACTGCCCCACACTGTACCCTGAATATAATACTGCCCCACACTGTACCCTGAATATAATACTGCCCCACACTGTACCCTGAATATAATACTGCCCCACACTGTACCCTGAATATAATACTGCCATACACTGTACCCTGAATATAATACTGCCATACACTGTACCCTGAATATAATACTGCCACACACTGTACCCTGAATATAATACTGCCACACACTGTACCCTGAATATAATACTGCCACACACTGTACCCTGAATATAATACTGCTATTCACTGTACCCACTAAATAAAATACTGCCCCACACTGTACCCTAAATAAAATGCTGCCCCACACTGTACCCTGAATATAATACTGCCATACACTGTACCTTGAATATAATACTGCCACACACTGTACCCCTGAATACAATACTGCCATACACTGTACCCAGTAAATATAATCCTGCCACACACTGTACCCTGAATATAATACTGCTATACACTGTACCCTGAATATAATACTGCCACACACTGTACCAACTAAAATTAATACTGCCACAAACTGTACACTGAATATAATGCTGCCACACACTGTACCAACTAAATATAATACTGCCACACACTGTACCCTGAATATAATACCGCCCCACACTGTACCCTGAATACTGCCCCACACTGTACCCTGAATATAAAATACTGCCCCACACTGTACCCTGAATATAATACTGCCCCACACTGTACCCTGAATATAATACTGCCCCACACTGTACCCTGAATATAATACTGCCATACACTGTACCCTGAATATAATACTGCCATACACTGTACCCTGAATAAAATACTACTATAACCAGGGGGGGTTATGGGGGGGTGATGAGGAGAGGTGCAGGGGGGGGCACCTCTCATCACCCCCATAACACCCCCCTGCACCTCTCATGACCCCCATAACACCCCTGCACCTCTCATGACCCCCATAACACTCCCCCTTGCACCTCTCATCACCCCCATAACACCCCCCATAACATTCCCCATAACACCCCTGCACCTCTTATCACCCCCATAGCACCCCCCTGCACCTCTTATCACCCCCCATAACACCCCCCTGCACCTCTTATAACCCCCATAACACCCCCACTGCACCTCTTATAACCCCCATAACACCCCCCTGCACCTCTTATCACCCCCCATAACACCCCCCTGCACCTCTTATAACCCCCATAACACCCCCACTGCACCTCTTATAACCCCCATAACACCCCCCTGCACCTCTTATCACCCTCATAACACCCCCCCTGCACCTCTTATCACCCCCATAACACCCCCACTGCACCTCTTATCACCCCCATAACACCCCCACTGCACCTCTTATCACCCCCATAACACCCCCCTGCACCTCTTATCACCCCCATAACACCCTCCCTGCACCTCTCATCACCCCCATAACACCCTCCCTGCACCTCTCATCACCCCCATAACACCCCCTGCACCTCTCATGACCCCCATAACACCCCTGCACCTCTTATCACCCCCATAACACCCCCCTGCACCTCTTATCACCCCCATATCATCCCCCCTGCACCTCTTATCACCCCCATAACACCCCCCCCCCTCCCTACACACACACACACACCCCTCATCACCAATGTAGTCCCCTAACCACCATACAATCCCCCGACCCCCCCCCCCCCCGGCCAGTTTACTTTCCCTGCCGCGGATTGTTGCAGCGGCGTGAGTCTTCTGCTGCTCCTTTCACTGCATGAGGAGGATGCTGAAGGTTTGCATAGGGACGTAAGCAAGGACAGGTCAGGTGATCGGAGTGGACGTGCGTGCCTGCGCGGGGCACGTGATGTCTCTACTCCCATCAGCCCCTGACCTGTCCGGTGCCGGCCCTGCGCTTTGTTTCTGCGCTCCTGCGATCCCTACAAAGGTAATTTAATTGAAATGTGCGGGCCCCCCAAAGCGCCCCGTCGCTACTGGATGTGCACCGGCTCTGCTCGGGGCCCCCAGCCAGCTCGGGGCCCCAAGCAATTGCTTGGTTTGCCGGTCCGGTAGCAACGGGCCTGAACCTAACCACAGTGTGTGTATAGTCTGTAAAATCTGTCTCCAGCCTTACTTTTATCCCTTACCTTTATATGCAGCTGCATTGCACTGCTGTAGGCAGTGTGAGTGGCGGGCGAGCCTGTGACTGCGCATCTGAGGGGGGGGGGACGTTCAGCGGTCGGGATTGCCGCCCCTATGAAAAGTGAGGAACCGGCCCTGCGCGTTTGAGTGGTAAGCAGTGGGTCAGCGGAGAGTGGGACAAGGACTTGATGAACAGAGGCTGCGGCAGTGCGGCCTGGTGTCTGACCACCCTGCCCGCAACAGCCCTATGACCACCGGCGCCAACGAATTGGCCGATTATTCGATAACGGGATTTTTCCACAACAAATCGAATTTTATTGAATAATCGTTGCAGCCCTAGACCGCTGTGTGATTGACACATAGGTCCTAGCGCATGCGCCCCTTATCTTTCATATGTGAGCGCCGACCAAAATTTATTTTCAGAGCGAGTGCTCACTTCAACTGTCTGCCGCATTTGTGCGCATGGACAGTGCCCGTCCTTCTCCTCTTACTTCTCCCCATGCGGGAGACGTGCTGGGAGCTTGTGTATTCCCTAGAGGCAGAGAGCATTTCTCTCTGCCTCCAGTATTGCACGGAGGTGTCAGACAGAGCGCTCACTCTGTAATGTCAGTCAGCGCTGACATATGAAAAATAAAGAGCGCATGCGCTGGGACCTGTGTGACAATAACACGGCGGTCCCAGCACTGGTGTACAGGGGATAGGCGTGGTGGCCGAGGGGTATAGCGAACCCCTGGCCACGTCTATCCGACTGTCAGTGGCTGCATATAAAAGTGTTTTTTGAGCTAATAAAAGCCACAATAAGTGGGATAAAAGTAAGGCTGGAGACGTATTTTACAAACCATACACACACTGTGGTTAGGTTATATGCCCCAAACCTCATGACAGTTGCGCTCTAATTCATCAACTTTTCAAGTCCAGATGAGAAAATTACAGCAAGGGTTTTATTTATCATGGCCATAAGTGGCTTATATTTTTGCAAATTTGTGCCGCACAACGTTTGATGGCGAATCCAGTGGGCGTTTTGTGGGCAAGGTTTGGGCATCGTTTTCTAGGCATACAGATTACACACTGATGTGTGAAATTTGCACAGTTTTGCCCAATGGCCACTTCAGCTGGTATCACGTGCAGGCAGTCACACTGGGCTGACTGACAAATGTGCTCCACATTAGTTCCAAGTTGCATGTAAACATTTGCCAGCATTCATCAAAAGGCCTCTTGATAAAGACCAACCAGCTATGCAGGGCGCACATGTTAAAGGGGTACTCCACTGGCCTACGCTCGGAACATATAGAACGCTGTGTGCGTGCTGCAGGGGTCCGCCATGCCCCCTCGTGATGTCAGGCCAGGCCACTCAAAGCAAGTTGCGCCTCCCATAGACTTTCATTGAGGGGCCATGGCCTGACATCACGAGGGGGCATGGTCGACCCAGGCAGCGCGCACACAGTGTTCTAAATTTTCTGAGCGCTGACCAGTGGAGTACCCCTTTAATAATTTACCCTTCTTAAAGTTCTTCTTAACAAGAAGGCACAGGACATTTTAGGTTGCAAAACAGACTTTACTCTCAGGCTAGGTTTCCACTTTTTTTTTTTTTTTTTTTTAACACCTGAAAAAACGGCAGAAAAAAAACACCAGAAAAACTGCCAGTGATTTTTCCTGTGTTTTGGCAGTTCCTCTGCTGGCGTTTTTCAAAATTTTGTTGGGTACAAAAAAAAAAAAAAAAAAATTATGCAGTGGGAATTAAAAAAATTGTAGGGAGCATAATTTTTATACATTTTCAGTCAAGGAACAATTTATGTGAGCGGACTGGGACATAACAATGTAGACGGTAGAGATGAGTGAAAAGAATCAGATGAATCTGAATTCGTTCATTACGAATTTCCTGAAAAATGTGAACACCTAATTCAGGTATAACCTTACTAGGGCGTATTGTCCTCACAGGTGTTACCAGGGCCAGATAAAGAGCATCATGGGCCTGGTGCTGGAGATTTTGATGGGCCTTTTTATAGAAACTATTTATTTATTTATTTATTTAGCCTAGAATGGCAAGAGGTGTGGTAGGGGGTCTGCTCTGCCCCTGGACCTAAATACCTTTCCTCAGGTCTCTACACTGCGGAGTGGCGGCAGAAGTAAATCTCCGCTTAACTTGGCTGGGCTATAAAAAGATATGTCATTCAGGAGCATGGAAAAGCCTAGCTTTTTTATGCTCCTGAATGACATATCTGTTTATAATAGCTGAGCCATTAAAAGCAGATATGTCATTCGGGAACATGAAAAAACTAGGTGAGAAGCTGTCGCCTAGCTTTTCCATGCTCCTGAATGGCATATCTGCTTATATACATATCTGTTTAGAATAGATTATCTACTATAAGCAGATATGGCATTCACGAGTATGTAAAAGCTAGGTAAAATATCGTCACCTAGCTTTTCCATGCTCCTGAATAGCATATCTGCATATAATAGCTGAGCTCATGCTGACTTACCTCTAGCTGTTCAGGGCAATATCCTTGTTGTGTCTGTCACTGAGCGCTTGTGGTCTTGAATCACTGTTCGCGGCACCACACCTCTTTGGGCTCTGCATGTTATAATTTCAGATCCTGTGCATGCAGCACCAGGCTCCCTTGCACAGCAACAAACATCCACTTTACGGCAGGACAAGGGGAGGAATCTGCTACCTGACGACACAGGATACACAGCAGAGGCAGACTGGGACTTAAAAGCAGCCCTGGCTCACAAAACAGTCAAAAGTAAGCGTGGTGTCCCGGTACCGGATTGCATCCGTTACCTTGTGGTGAGGTCCCCAAAGTCAGAGTCCCTAGGTATCGGTGGGGCCTCATCAATAGTTAGCCCCTTGTCACCCCTTTTATAGTTAAAATTATTCAAATTCAATATGTAAATACGTAAATAAAGTGTACTTACCTTGTTGTCATGTTGCAGGACCTGCGGGTCACGTGATGCGTTCCAAAACTCTATGGTTTTCTGGTTCAAGGACCTTTGGAGGAAGTCAGGTGATCGCCCACCATGCATTGTAACGGTGAGTGACAGCTGACACGGACCAATCCAAAACGGCCCTGCCCATATAAGGGAGCGGCGGCCATTACTCGTTCTCTTTCCTTGTGGGCTGCTGATGAAGGAGGATCTGCGCAGCTGTCATCAGCAGTGACTAGGCCCAAGCCTTGCGGCAATGGCCATCTTTAAAAAACTGTGAGTTATCTCAATCCCTGTTAACTCCGCAAGATCATCGGACCTAAATACTCCCCTAAATCCGGACGGATCTCTGCACCAATCCTAATTCTAATAATCCTTTGGATAAGTCAATGGTCCTTGGCATTTGTCAATCACTGCCGTGCTATATAGAGACTGTATTACTAAGACTGTTGCTGTTAATTGAATGTACCGCAAGTACCTCAGTAAAGTTTATGCAAGTTCAAATTCATCTCTATTGTGGACCTTCATTCATTTAAGCACGCACCTATCGTTTCTGGGAAGGGTGGCGTTAGGCCAAAGATTTACCTCAGCGTATTGACCCTCACCCTGGCGTCACAAGTGACAGGGGTTAAATTAACCCCTCATATACTGAAGCGACACCCCAACTACACTACACCCCAAGGCAGTTACCACATAAGCTACCACTATAAAGGCACCAATAAAACAAAAAATACTTTCATGCAGTGACCATCCTGCAGACTATTCAGCACAGTTTCATATTGAGACATATTTTTATCCTCCCCTCTTCTGCAATATTCCCACCTTCCATAACAACAATACATTCATACCCCAGACCCGTGAACAAAGTCACACCAGAAGCCCCCCTTGAACTCCTATCCCCCATAGACGTCACACCAGGATTCCCCTTGTACCTCGACCCCCAAATAAGTCACAGCAGGACTGTCCCAAGCGTTGCTCCCCTAGAAGTCACAGCAGGACCCCTTTGTACCCCCCACTCCCACAAAAGTAACAGCAGAGCTCACTCCTGCATCCTGTCACACAACCCTCCAACAAAAGTCACAGCTAAGCTCATCCCGGCATTCTAACGCCCAACCCCGCCCCCCCCCCCCCCCCCACCTACACTAAAATTCACAGCAGAACTCACCCCTGCATTCTGCCCAGGCACAGAAATCACAGCACAGCAGCCTGTAGGCTCAGCAGATCAGCAACTCTTCCCCAAGCACAGGGATGACTCATTGAAGACACGTCAGCACGTCAGCAAGGAGTATGGAGGAGGAGCCAGACAAACACAGTAAGGGGCACGCAGTACTGTAGCCACTGGGCCTGTGTATGTGTGTAATAGTAATATAATACTGATTCTGACACAGTTCCTGGGACTTCTGACAGTCTGCCAAAGTGACATGCAGCTTGTCAGGCCACTGTTAGGTAGTGTGCAACCAGATTGTCAGTGTCGGGACTGATAACTACTGCTGCTTGTCACCTGAGCAATGGGGTCCATGAGTTCTGTTACAGGGATGGCTTGGGAGATCTCTGTTTGCGTTGCCAGCAGTGTCACTATTTCTGTGTTCGGCGGCGGGCACAGGGAGGCCTATGCGGACCGCTGGGCCTATTTTTATTGAGGGGCCTGGAGCTGGAGCTCCAATTGCCACTTCGTTAATCCGGCCCTGGTGTAACCCATACGTACACTCAGCGGGTGTAGTTTTTTTTTCCTGTGAAACTCATAAGGGACAGTTACTGTTAAAGGCCAGCAATACCTACACACCTGCTTTTAACGCCTATTTATATGTATAACGGTACTAGGGCGTATTGTCCTCACGTAGGTGTAAACTATACGTACACTCAGCCGGTGTAGGGTTTTTTCCTGTATAAACTCATAAGGGCCAGTTACTGTTAAAGGCCAGCAATACTTACACACCTGCTTTTAACACCTAATATAGTGTCACGATTCGGCAAGCTGGAGGTGGATCCTCTGTGCCAGAGAGGGATTGGCGTGGACCGTGTCGGTGGACCGGTTCTAAGTTGCTACCGGTATTCACCAGAGCCCGCCGCAAAGCGGGATGGTCTTGCAGCGGCGGTAGCAACCAGGTCGTATCCACTGGCAACGGCTCAACCTCTCTGACTGCTGAGATAAGCGCGGTACAAGGGAGTAGACAAGAGCAAGGTCAGACGTAGCAGAAGGTCGGGACAGGCGGCAAGGTTCGTAGTCAAAGGTGGAATAGCAGGAGGTCTGGAACACAGTATGGGTAACACAGTAAAGCTTTCTCAAGGCACAAGGCAACAAGATCCGGCAAGGGAGTGCAGGGGAAGTGAGGTAATATGGACAGGGAGCAGGTGCAAGCTAATCAGGGTGATTGGGCCAGGCACCATCATTGGTGCACTGGCCCTTTAAATCTCAGAGAGCTGGCGCGCGCGCGCCCTAGAGAGCGGAGCTGCGCGCGCCAAAGCATGACAGCCGGGGACCGGGACAGGTAAGTGACTTGGGATGCGATTCGCGGGCGGGCGCGTCCCGCTATGCGAATCGCATCCCCGCCGGCAATGTCAGTGCAGTGCTCCCGGTCAGCGGGTCTGACCGGGGCGCTGCAGGGAGAGAAACACCGCGAGCGCTTCGGGGAGGAGCAGGGACCCGGAGCGCTCCGCGTAACAGTACCACCCCCCTTAGGTCTCCCCCTCTTTTTGTCGGGATGTCGCTCCACACAGGACGAGGACATCGGGAGCAACTGTAGAGTCTCCCTCCGGGGGACAGCGAAGTCCTGGGTATGCCCATGCACGGCAGACAGTCCAGAAGGAGTGGGAATGGGGAGAGGGGGCAGAGGGTGAGGCTTGGCACGGGGCAGAGTGTCACCAGGACGGGGGCTATGAGGAGGCACGGCACAGTCCTGATAAGCCTTGGGGAGATCAGGCACAGGAGGAGACACTGAGGCTCGACAGGCGGGGCTGGGAGCAGAAGTGAGGCATTTCTTGAGGCAAGCAGGACCCCAATACTTGATCTCCCCGGTGGTCCAGTCAAGGGTGGGAGAATGGTGCTGGAGCCATGGCAGACCGAGGAGGATTTCAGAGGTACAGCCGGGCAAAACCAAAAATTCAATTTCCTCGAGATGCGGTCCAATGTTCATAAGCAGGGGCACTGTGCGATAACGCACAGTGCAGTGCAGCTTGACCCCGTTGACCGAAGAAATATAGAGCGGCTTGATGAGACGGGTCACCGGGATGCAGTACGTATCAAGCAAAGAGGCCAGAATAAAATTTCCAGAAGAACCAGAGTCCAAGACGGCCACAGCAGAGAAGGAGGAGTTGGCAGAAGGAGAAATCCGTATGGGCACAGAGAGAGATGGAGAAGCAGACTCCGTACCCAGAGACGCCAGGCCCACATGAGCAGGTTGCGTGCGTGCATTTTCCAGACGTGGAGGACGAATAGGGCAATTCACCAAGAAATGTTCGGTACTAGCGCAGTACAGACATAGATTTTTATCCCTACGGCGAGACCTCTCTTCAATAGTCAGGCGAGACCGATCTACTTGCATAGGCTCCTCGGCGGGAGGCACAGGGGTAGATTGCAAGGGATACCGTGAGAGAGGTGCCCAGGGATTAAGGTCTTTTTCCTGGCGGAGTTCCTGGTGTCTTTCCGAAAAACGCATGTCAATGCGGGTGGCCAAATGAATAAGTTCATGCAGGTTGGCAGGAATCTCTCGTGCGGCCAGCACATCTTTGATGTTACTGGATAGGCCTTTTTTAAAGGTCGCGCAGAGAGCCTCGTTGTTCCAAGATAATTCGGAAGCGAGAGTACGAAATCGGATGGCGTACTCGCCTACTGAAGAATTACCCTGGACCAGGTTCAGCAGGGCAGTCTCGGCAGAAGAAGCTCGGGCTGGTTCCTCGAAGACACTGCGAACCTCAGAGAAGAAGGAGTGTACAGAGGCGGTGACAGGGTCATCGCAGTCCCAGAGCGGTGTGGCCCAAGACAAAGCCTTCCCAGACAGGAGACTGACCACGAAAGCCACCTTCGACCGTTCTGTAGGAAATTGATCCGACAACATCTCCAAATGTAGGGAACATTGTGACAGAAAACCACGGCAGAGTCTAGAGTCCCCATCAAATTTGTCCGGCAGGGACAAGCGAAGGTTAGGAGCGGCCATTCGCTGCGGAGGAGGTGCAGGAGCTGGTGGAGGAGATGGTAGCTGCTGTTGCAGATGCTGTAGCTGCGACTGAAGTTGCTGTACCATGGTGGACACTTCCGACAGCTGGTGACTTAGATGGGCGATCTGTCGGGATTGCTGGGCGACCACCGTGGTGAGGTCAGAGACAACTGGCAGGGGAACCTCAGCGGGATCCATGGCCGGATCTACTGTCACGATTCGGCAGGCTGGAGGTGGATCCTCTGTGCCAGAGAGGGATTGGCGTGGACCGTGTCGGTGGACCGGTTCTAAGTTGCTACCGGTATTCACCAGAGCCCGCCGCAAAGCGGGATGGTCTTGCAGCGGCGGTAGCAACCAGGTCGTATCCACTGGCAACGGCTCAACCTCTCTGACTGCTGAGATAAGCGCGGTACAAGGGAGTAGACAAGAGCAAGGTCAGACGTAGCAGAAGGTCGGGACAGGCGGCAAGGTTCGTAGTCAAAGGTGGAATAGCAGGAGGTCTGGAACACAGTATGGGTAACACAGTAAAGCTTTCTCAAGGCACAAGGCAACAAGATCCGGCAAGGGAGTGCAGGGGAAGTGAGGTAATATGGACAGGGAGTAGGTGCAAGCTAATCAGGGTGATTGGGCCAGGCACCATCATTGGTGCACTGGCCCTTTAAATCTCAGAGAGCTGGCGCGCGCGCGCCCTAGAGAGCGGAGCCGCGCGCGCCAGAGCATGACAGCCGGGGACCGGGACAGGTAAGTGACTTGGGATGCGATTCGCGGGCGGGCGCGTCCCGCTATGCGAATCGCATCCCCGCCGGCAATGTCAGTGCAGCGCTCCCGGTCAGCGGGTCTGACCGGGGCGCTGCAGGGAGAGAAACGCCGCGAGCGCTTCGGGGAGGAGCAGGGACCCGGAGCGCTCGGCGTAACATATAGGTGTAACTGTGGTGTCCTGGTACCATATTGCATACCGTACCTAGTGTAGAGGTCCCCAAAGTCAGAGTAACTATGTTCAGGTAGGGTTCCTCAGGTGGGACATCCCCTAGTCGCCTCTCCTAAAGTCTATCTTTAATAATAATAATAATAAATGTATATATTTGATAATTATATATATTCTATAGTAATTTATAGTACTTACCTTGTTCAGCGTCGCAGGACCTTCGGTCATGTGACCATGCTAGTAACCTCTATGGTATGTTGTAGGACCTTAGGAGATCCTTGGGTCACGTGTTACCCACAAATCTCTGTAATGGTGATTAACATCAGTATGGACCAATTAGCATTAGTCCAGCCCCTGCCCATATAAGGGAGCTGCGTCCAATTATCGCTCTCTTGGGTTGCTGCTCTCGTGGATGCCGAACTAACAGAACGGTGCTACGCAACTTTCAAAGACACGCTAGGCCTCAAAAACCTGACGGCCTCAGCGCAACTAACACCTAAATCCAGTGGAACAACGCATAGTACTAAAAAACTCTAAATGCTAAAGTCCCAACCTTTGACAATCTCCAAGGAAAGCTGTTGTTATGCTTAGAGACTGTTATACTATTGAAACTTGCAATAAACCTTCAGTAAACGTTAATACTGTTTCAGAAACTCTCTGGTTGTGGACAATCTATTCTTATCATCTACCTCCCTATCGCTCTTGGGAAGGGTGGTGGTAGGAAAAGCATTATTGAGGAGCCCTCACCCTGGCCTCACGAATTAACAAGCACCCTTTAATTACTGTACAGCTACACTCCCCATACCCTACATCCCTCAGGCTATCACATAACCGTACTAGAGCGTTTTGTCCTCACATAGGTGTAACCTCTACGTACACTCAGCCGATGTAGGGTTTTTTCCTGTTTAAACTCATAAGGGCCAGTTACTGTTAAAAACCAACAATACCTACACACCTGTTTTTAACGCCTAATACAGGTAAAACCGTATTAGGGCATATTGTCCTCACATAGGTGTAACCTATACGTACACTCAGCCAGTGTATGTTTTTTTCCTGTTAAACTCATAAGGGCCAGTTACTGTTAAAGGCAAGCAATACCTACACACCTGCTTTTAACTCCTAATTCAGGTGTAAGCGTGCTGGGGAGTATTTTCTATGTGTAAATAAGTGTAACATATACGCACTCAGCTGGTGTATAAGTATGTCAGGCAGAGAAGTGACAGGACATGCACAGAGGAGTAGCAGAGGGCTAAATTCATCAGGCGCAAGGCAGAGGTTGCAGCAGACTAGGGGCGCGTGACAGGAGTCTCATCGAGAGGCCTGAGCTCCCAGTATCAGCTAGCGGTCATGTCTCGACCAGCAACCCATCTGCCGTCATTGGTTAACTTGGTCATCCACTTCATCCCAAGTGACATCTGACACCCCCAGTCAACAGTCAGTGGGTTCCTCAGACACAACCCTCAGTTGGCATGGCCTGGGAGCAGTCCCTATCCTTACTTTGCCTCTGTCCTATGCTGTTCCCTCCTCCACAAAAGTATTGTATGCTGTGGGTTCAGCTCCACTATTTAGTGAGGACGATCTACCAGAGGACAATCAGCAGCTACTGCCCAGCCAAGAATTGGAGGAGATATCCGCCACTTTCTCCACTAGGCGGGCAAATAGTGATAAGGAGAGTGACGTGGGAGGTGGTGTTGCAAGCGTTCAGGCTCCTGAAACAAACACCACTGAGGAACCTGAGGAGGACATCAGTGACGTGCAGACACAACTCGATGATGATGAAGCTGATAGCACTTGGGAGCTGGGTGCAGAAGGGGCTTCATCATCATCAGGAGAAGAGGGTTGCAGGTTGCCCGTGAGGCAGCAGTTGGGCCAGTAAGGTGGTAGCATGGTTGGCAGTCAGCATGGTTTCAGCTGTGGGAAGACTGGAGCCAAACATGCCCGGGGAGACCACCTGCTTCACGGCAGCCTATTTGCCCTGGAGGTAGTGGAACAGGGGTTCCTGGAGTCGGCGGCCATAGCAGTCTGTCAATGGAGACTGTTGGGGGGGAAATCAGTTACTCGGCGGTGTGGCAGTTTTTTTTATCAAGCATCCGGAGGATATTAACATGGCCACATGCAAGATGTGTTGGCAGAAGGGGAAGCGTGGCCAGGGTCCCACCACGACTCTGCCTTAACATATGCAGCGTCACCATAAAGCGGCCTGGGAGAACTGTGGCTCCGATGCAGTGGTCCAGCCTGCTGCAGCAACCGCTGCATCACCCAGTGGCACACTGCTCCCTGTTTTAGCCAGCCAAGGCTCAGCCGAAGGGAGCTGTCTTTCATGCCAAACTTATGTTGGTCCAGATGCTCCTGCTCCTCCTACTTCGAGTCAGTCATTCTGGCAGCAATCCATCAGCAAAGCGATGTCCAAGAGACAGCAGTATGCACCCACACATCCACCGGATCAGAAGCTGAATGTTCTCCTGTCCAAGTTGCTGGTGCTGCAGTCCCTCCCTTTTCAAGTGGTGGACTCTGCACCTTTCAGAGAACTGATGGCTTGTGCCGAGCTGAGTTGGGGAGTCCCAAGCCGTCATTTATTTTCTAAAAAGGCAATACCAGCCCTTGAGCCTGTCGGTGTGTACCAAAGTGCACGGCAGCACCGATGTGTGGAGCTGTTTACAGCCCACTGGGTAAATGTGGTTCCTGCACAGCCCCACCGGCAACTTGGCAAGGTCACGCCGTTTCCGCCTCTCTGCTCTCACACCGTTGGTCCTGCAACAAATGTCCGACTCTGCCTCCTCATCCTCTGCCATATCCTCAACCTTCATTGCATGAACAAGTCTCAGTGCCCCTCCAGCATACCATGTGTGGTGCACAGCGATGTACCGCTGTTCTTCACCTGGTTTGCCTTGGCAAATGGAGTCACACAGGGGAGGAACTGCTGAAAGTGATTAGTCAAGAAATCGAATCATGGCTTTCTCAGTCACAACTGGAAATGGGAATCATGGTGACTGACAATGGGAAGAACATCTTGTCTGCGCTGCGTCAAGGAAGGCTGAGCCATGCGCATTTCCTAAAGTCTTCCACCCAATTGCAAGACATCCTAAGAATGGCAAGGAAACTTTGAATGCACTTCAGCCACTCGTACACCGCAAAGCACACCCTCCTTGAGCTGCAGCATCAGAACAGGATCCCCCAACATAGTCTGATATGCAATGTCCACCCATTAATTTCCCCCTCCATATGTTGGACCGACTATACGAACAGAGGAAGGCCATCAATGATTTCTTAATGATCCAAGCGGATAGGGGTACTCCCCTGTGTAACTTCGATATCAACCAGTGGCAGCTCATACGTGACACCTGCTGTTTACTCAGGCCCTTTGAGGAAGCCACATTATTAGTCACCCCCAGTCAGGATTCGACAGGGTTATGGGATAAATGACGTAATTTCACTGCTTCATTTCCTTGAACACATGGTGGAAATGATGGCTGGTCAGGGCACTGGAGAGGTGGCGCCTACATCTCATGGCCACATGAGCTCTGTGGGGGCTGAACTGGAAGAGGAGGGGGACAGTGGAGCACAAGCAATGTGTAGCAAAATGGGTGGTTTTTATAGTCTTCTGACAGGAGGAGGAGGAGCAGCCAGAGGAGCTACAGGGTGATGAGGAACATGAGACAGAGGACCCAGACACACTGTGGCAGTATGCAGTAAAGATGGAGGCAGGGAGTGCCTCTGAGTCACTTGCACAAATTGCCCGATGCATGCTCACTTGCTTGCTTTGTGTCACCATTCAGCAGCGGGATGACTTCTGGCTCTCCACCTTGTTGGACCCTCGCTACCGGCATAAAATAGGGGCCTTTTTTACACCAACCAAGAGGGAGGACAAACTGACCTACTACAGAAACATCCTACGTAGTCAGTTGGCCGATGCCTATCTGCGCCATCATCCATCCTCTTGCAGGTCTGACTCGGAGGGCCCTCTGCACTCATGTTCCAATGCCATGGCTGCTGGGGAGGCATGGAGTAGCAGGAACAGTACCAGCTTCATAAGCAGCCTGAGTCTACAGTAGCTGATGAGTACCTTTCTGTACCCGCATAGTGAGGCAACTCATCAGCAGCAGGTAGACCTTGAGCAGGACCTGAACCAGCAGGTGGTGGCATACCTTGACATCACCCTGCCAACCCACATTGAAGATGTGCTGGACTTCTGGGCAGCCAAACTGCATTTGTCACTGCAACTAGCAGAGTTTTCCCTGGAAAAGCTGTCCCAGTAGTAGTGTCCCATCAGAGCAGGTGTTTAGTGCGGGGGGGACCATAGTAACCCCAAGGAGATTTCGCCTGTCCACCAAAAATGTGGGGAGACTGAATCAGGCTTGAATCAGCCATGATTTCCACCCACCAATGCCTGATGCATCAGAGTAGATTGACCATGGTGCCACACCAACACTTTACAAATATGGATAGAGTTAAAAATATTTAAGGTGCTGCCAGTTACAGAAATTCCTCCGCATCAGACCACAAGTAATTATTGAGGATATGTATCAGCTAAAACTTTACTTTTCTTAGGTTCAGACATTTTTTGAGAAGGTCCTGGTCCAAGATATTGTCCTGTGGTTCCCAAGACCTCTCCTCCAGACAGAATCCTTCCCAATCCACAAGAAAGAAGCGTTTTCCTCTGACCAGCTTGGAGTCTAAGATTTTCTTAACAACAAAAATATCAGAGGTACCAGAGATGGGGGAAGGCGAGACGAGGAAAGCGATTGTGGATGACAGGCTTCAAGAGGGAGACATGGAAGGAATTTGGGATCCGGAGAGAGGAGGGCAGATGGAGGGAATAAGCCATGGGATTAAGTTGTTTTTTTTTACTTTATAGGGATCCAAATGGCGTGGACCCAGATTATAAAAGGGTAGGTTAAAGCGGATATATCTGGAAGACAACCACACTTTGTCCCCAGGAGAGAATTCGGGAGGAGGGCGTATTTTCTTGTCTGCTTGTGACTTCATACGGGTCGTGGCATATAAAAGGTAGTGACGAGTCTTCTGCCAGAGGGAGGAGAAATTCTGCACTAGTTCGTCAGCCATAGGAACTCCGGAAGAAGAAAAAGACAAGGGAAGAGGAGGACAAGGATGAAGCCCATAGACCACAAAGAAGGGTGAAGTCCCAGAATTCCTATGGTTGTAGGAAAAATCTGCCCAGTTGTCTTGGCGAGCAGAGACAAAATGGCGAATATAGTCCCCAAGGATCTGGTTCACCCTTCCGACCTGACCATTGGATTTAGGGTGGTAAGCTGAGGAGAAGTCCAATTTAACTTGGAGACGTGAGCAGTGGGCCCTCCAGAATTTAGAAACAAACTGGACTCCCCGGACGGAGACGATATGAGTAGGCAATCCATGGAGAAGGAAGATATGATAAAAAAAAATAGCTTGGCAAGCTGCAGTGCAGATGTTAAACATGGCAAGGGCACAAAATGAGCAATTTTGGAAAATCGGTCCACGACAACCCAGACGACCGTATTGCCGCCAGAAGAAGGAAGGTCAGTAATAAAATCCATTGCTATGTCGGTCCAGGGCAGCTCAGGAACTGACAAAGGATATATCTATCATAGAAGCGTGCAAAGCAGTGCTAGGATGGTGGAATGTGGGTACAGGCGAATGTCTACACTGGAGTCCCTACCAATCTAGGTGGGAATCTCCTGATTATAAGTGTGGATAGGGTAGGGAGAAACACAAAATACAATTATATACAAACGGACCTCTCTTGCCAACATGTTTCACCCGTAGATTATCAGGGCTCATCAGGGAGTGAGAGGAGACCACACTAGGGTACAAAAAACTTAAATATTGTGATAATAAGACACAACATTAATAATATAAGCACCTAGAGATTAATTATATTAATTATGTTAGTACAGCGTCAGTGGGTTAGTGGGTGTCAGCCGGTCTTTAGAGATGAAAGCATTAGTCATTGTCAGTACAAGATGTTAAATAGCAGACAGAACTGAAATATAGTAGAGTGTGGTTGTTGACATAGTAACATATGGATGTAAAAAACAGGCAGGCAAATATATAGACCAAGATTGGAATAATTTCAATCAGTCCATTAGGATGTATTTTCATGCCCACTGTAAAAAGAGAAAATATAGAAAAACTGTCACAAAATATGCTGGTAGAAAGACAGAAAAATAGGGAATAGGGTGCTTACCAATTAAGATGAATAGTTACAGTGTGGCCAAAACTCATTGATGACAGCACCAACCGAGTGACAAACCACACAGCCCCTTTGGGGGGGCATGCAGCCCAAAGACAATAGCCTGTAAAGATATCTGTGTGTACAATAAAGCACTCAAATATATCCACAATGGTAACCACCACCAAAGAGAACCAAACTTACCCCAAGATACAGGGTGTAAATGGGTACGAGAGGTTGGTACAAGATGATAAAAAATGATAATGGACACCGGGCCCAGCAGTGAATTGCTGTTAATATGTGGGGAATTCCATACTGTAACATGGTATGTAATCCAAGGCTCTATCTCTATCTAAAATGCGTCCTTTGCTGTGATCTCTTTTCACTAGCAGTCCTGTAATTATGGTAACTTTGTTTTCAGTCTCCTCCATTGACATACATGCCATCAGTTTACACCATCTGTCTGGTCGCTCATTTATCTATTCTGACCACTACTACCAGGTCAGTAATCTTATTATGGCTATTCTGTGTAGTCTTAAACAAACTCAATATCTGAAGACACTGATTTAGGGTTTTATTATGGAGTTTGTTACAGTATGGAATTCCCCACATATTAACAGGAATTCATTGCTGGGCCCGGTGTCCATTATCATTTTTTATCATCTAGTACCATCCTCTCGTACCCATATACGCCCTGTATCTTGGGGTAAGTTTGGTTCTCTTTGGTGGTGGTTACCATTGTGGATATATTTTGGGCTTGAGTGCTTTATTGTACACACATATATCTTTACAGGCTATGGTCTTTGGGCTGTATGCCATCGGGGGGGGGGGGGGGGGCGTGGGGGGCGCTGAGAGGCAGGGGGGACAGGCGGGAGCTGGCTAGCGAACTAGCGGACCGCACGAGTACGAGCTTTTTCACTGCAGCAACTTATACACTGCAGCAATTATACACTATTGCAGCTGGAACTCTTTTTATTATAAAATACAAAAACTTATACCATACAGAAAACAAAACGAAACAATCGTAACGAACTATAACATAATTACAAGAACAAAAACCCTGCCTAACTGGCCAGCCCAGATTTACTGAAATACTTAACTAATCCTACTTTCCTAACCAAACTATCAACTTATCAAATCAACACACCCAAACATACCGAAAAAGAACATAAAAATAGCCCAACTTGGCTTTTGTAAACATAAAAGTTAGCACTATCGGCTTTAACTGAAAAAAATAAAAATAAATTAAAAATAAAAAAACTTCACAGAAACCTAACAAAAGCATAACACACCACTACAAACTTCTGTTGTTTTTTTTTTATATAATATACTTGTTTATGTAACTAAAATAAAATTTTACACTGCCCAGCTATAACTCATACCATCCATACTTGGAAAAAGAAGACAAAAAATAAATAAATAAACAAATAAATAACAACATAATAACATACAAAACCACACACACGTAACGAAAGTACCAACCAAAACATGACAGATCCTGGACAAACAAAAGTATAACAGATAATCATAAAATATTTGTGATACCGCACACACACACATATTAACATAACATCTGGCCCGACTGCCTTATCTACTATAATGTATAACATACAAAACAAAATATACATATTAATATTTTTTCCTTCCTCTACAATATAACATAAATATAATATAAATGTAATTATAAATATAGTATAATATATACAGCAGAAACTTACAAAACAATAGAAAACCCATAGAAAAACCCTACACTAAAAACTGTCCCCTCCCCCCACACCTCCTGTACATGGATCAGAGTCCATAGTGTCCATACAGTTCACATAAGCCCAGTCCTTACCTGACCCATGTCAGGTCACTCAACTGCACACAAATACACCCACCCCACCTAGCACTCCTCCCAGCCAACTTATACACAAACTTATACACACAAAAACACAACCCACTTTAGGCCCAAGTTTGGTTGCCTGTAAGCCCTTCATACCATGTCAACCTAAAACAAAACAAAAAGCTAGCGTGTGCATGCACTAGCCCACCACCAGGAAGAAGGATGGCAGACTTGATACATAAAATATTAACTCTTCCCCTAATTTTCCCCTACAATTGTCCCTAATTCTATCCCTCCATTAAAACTAACCCTGCTCTCACCCTATCTCTATCCCTATAACACTGCCCCTAACCAAAATAAAGGTACTCTACCCAAAAGGTCTAGTACCTAGGGCACATCAAATGAAAATCCTCTCCATAGGAGAGATGCCCTGCTGATACCAAGTCTGCCATACTCCAACGACCTGATCTTCCCAAGGTCACCAGTGATGTTCCTACACACCTCCACCTCGGAGAGGACCTTCTGCTGAGTAGACACTAGACACCGTGCATTCCATGTGTAGTACCTAACCACAAAACTGACTAGAAACAAAGTGCCCCGATCTCAGCCACCCAGGTTTTTGAATGCCCCATAAGCCCATTCAGAATAAGCAAGGCAGGCAAGTTGACTCCAGCCGATGGAAGCGCCCACCCGGCTGTAAACCCCTATAGTAAAGGGACAATGAAGCAGGAAGTGCCCCTACACTCTTCTCGGGGACAATCCTGGTCATCAGAGTTCCTGTACTTCAAGTTGTCCCTCACATATAGTTTCCCCTGAAAGCAGCGCCAGGCCAAGTCCCAAAACTTCAGTGGGATCCTTATCATGTTTAAAAGATGCAACCCCACCTCTAGATCCCGACCTGGGCAGTCCCTGAGCGCCAGAGGCTTCTGGAAGTGGGTCAACAGAACTCGTTTGTCAAGGAATTGCCTTGACTGAGTCCTGATCTCCCACACTCCCAGACCTCACCGACGTAACGCCTTCAGAGTCGGGGTAGCATAAGCCGGAAGATGCCCATGGGGCGTACGGAGGTCCTTCACTCGCCCTCCTGTCTCCCATTCCTGGAAGAAAGGCCAAAACCATTCCCTGCAGGAGAGTAGCCACGGAGGAGCCCTCTCTGGCCAGAGGTTAGAGATGTTAGCTTTCAAAAAGGTGTTTACATAGTCTCCTCGTAGTCTCCTCGTGCGGTACGTAACCTCCCTCTTGACTAGGTTCATCCTGTTCCCCCATAACAGTTGGAAAAACAGGCTGTAGATCCTAGTGTAATAAGCCTCTGGCAAAATACATACACTGCCCAGATAGATAAACAAAGGGAGCAGGTACGATATGATCAGGTGTACCCTTTCCCTGAGGGTCAAAGACCAACCCTTCCACTGGTTGACCCTCTGAGCGGCATCCTTAAGCTTACCATCCCAGTTTTTGGAGGGATAATCATCCTGGCCCAGATGCCCAGAATTTTTGCCGAGTCCTGGGGCTCTGGAAGGGTATCCGGGAGATCAAACATAGCCAGAGACTTTCACACTTATTCCGGTTGATCTTAGACCCGGAAGCCTCTGAGTAGCGCTCCACCTCCGACATCACCACATCGACATCCTCTCTCGAGGACACGAAAATGGTGACATCATCAGCGTACGCCACCACTCTCTGGGCGACACCCGGCTCCGCCAAACACATCCTGACTCCCGCCAGCGGATCGCGATCTACCCTCCGGACGAAGGGATCGATCGCGAACACGTATAAAAGCGGGCTCAAAGGACAACCCTGACGGACTCCGGACCCCACCTCAAAAGAGCGGCCAGACCACCCATTCACAAGCAGGAAACTCTCTGCTCCTGCATATAAAGTCACAAGCCAATTCACAAAGGTACCCGGTAAGCCATATCTCAGAAGGACAGACCAGAGGTACTCATGGTTCACCCGATCAAATGCTTTGGCCTGATCCAAGGACAGCATGTACCCCTTCCAAAGGCCTGCCATACCCCGCTGCACTGCTTCCCGGACCCCGAGAACAGCACTTAAGGTGCTATGGCCTGGAACGGAGCAGTGCTGAGCTCCCGAAAGGAGCCGGGGTGCAAACTTGACCAACCAATTAAACAGTATTTTGGCCAGAAGCTTCCTATCCGTATTGAGAAGAGCTATGGGCCTCCAGTTCTCAATACGGCTCGGATCTTGGCTGACCTCCTCATTGACTTTGGCAGAGTACCCAAGGAAAGACACTCATTAAAGACCTCGGTCAAGAGGGGAGCTAAAGACTCCTTAAAGGTCCATTACCACTCAGATGTTAAGCCATCCGGATGTTAAGCCATCCGGACCTTCTTAGGGGCAAGTCCCTCGATCGCCAGTCTCCCTTCCTCTTCCCTGATTTCCTCAACCAAAACGCCAAGAGAGGGGTCTACCCCTGGCTCAGGAACGGTTTCAGTTAGGAAAGCCAACATCCTGTCTCGATCTAGATCCTTCCTTCCCAAGAGGTGTGAGTAGAAGGATCTGACAACCTCCAAGATCCCTGGTCTGGACCGATTCAAGGATCCTGTGCTATCAACCAGTACCGGAATGAACTTACTACTCACTGACATCTTGCAGTTTCTGTAAGGGTCGGGCGAGCGGTATCTCCCAAAATCCCTCTCAAAAACCAAAGACGTGTGCCTATCATTCTGACACTTCATCAGCAAGGATTTCACTCTGGAGATATCCTCTCGGCTACCTCCAGTCGAGACAAGGAGCTCGAGTTTCCTCCTCAGACCCCGATACAGCCAGTACCTGTTCAGGGACCTGAGGCTCGAGAGCCGGCAGAAGAACACCGCAACCCGCTTCTTGAACATCTCCCACCACTCCAGCTTATTACTACAAAGGCCCAGCAAAGGTACCTGACTCTGAAGAAAATCCTCAAAGGACTGTCTTATCTCTGTTCCTCCAGGTGAGACGAATTAAGCTTCCAGTAACCTATGCCAATCCGAGGAGTTTCTGAAACATTCAAAGAAAAAGAAATCAAACAGTGGTCGGAAAACTCTACCTCAACCGCGGACACTGAAGAAGAGACAGCTTCCTCCTTTATATAAAACCTGTCTATTCTAGACCTGCAGCTACCTCAATGATAGGTGAAAGCCGCGTGGCCTGAGGCACTCCGGATGTGGGCATCCTCTAGGCGAGCTTCCCTAACTATACTATTGAGAGCTATGCTATCATAAGCCAACCGATCATTGGAGCCTCTCCTATCTTGGGATCTCGTGACATTATTGAAATCCCCTCCAAAGATCACCTGTCGGCTCGTAAAAAGGAAGGGCTTAATCCTCATAAAGAGATCCTTTCGCCCCCACTTTGTCTGCGGGGCGTAGATGTTAATGAGCCGAAGCTCTTGTCCAAGATCAGGCACCTCCCCATTTCTAACTTAATAACCCGTCGGCATTCAACCGCTGTGGAAAAAAGGACCACCACCCCACTATACGGCTCAGCCGCAAGAGACCTGTGGGAGGGACCGCGCCTCCACTCTCTCCTGGCTTTAACCAGGGAGGCAAGATCTGACAACCTGGTCTCTTGTAAAAAGAAAATGTCGGCTTCAACACGGCCGAGAAAATCAAAGGCTGCAAATCTAGCCATATCAGACTTAATACTGGCGCAATTAATGGACGGCAGCATCAGTGGGGTGAGTGGCGCCATCATTGGTGATTGAGTTAGACGGCCTTAACCCCCTCATTTTTGCCTTTTCTTGGCCCCTTCATCCCCAGACGAAGAGGCCTCCTTGTTTTTGGCCCTTTTTTTGGGATTCTGTTTGATCCATTTTTGGGTCCCCGTCTATGCCTGGCTCCAGGTTGGCCCCACCCCCAGGGGAAACCTCCCCTGCAGGACAGGGCCCAGTTCCCCCAGAGGCTCCCCCACTACAGGCACCCCATCCCCGCCCCCCCCCTCCAAGGAGGGGGAGGAGATGTTTTCAAGGACAGAGTACCGGATAGACAGGCCAATCAGAGGGGGGGGGGGGGGGTGGTAAGCTTCCGCTTGGGACCTGGTCTGCAGCACAGGGCTTTACAGAGGACACGGACCTCTTCCCCTTTTTATTGCCCTTCACTTTTGGCCTCTCCTCCCTCTCCTCATCCACACTTTCATAGTGGGAGGAATCAGAAAGAACGGCCCACCACCTTCCTCATTCGAAATTCTCCTCATCTCCTCATCCAGAACATCATCCTCCAGAGCCTCAGCGATTACAGGACTAACCTCAGGAGCAGGACCAGGAGCCGCCTCCGGTTCTTCACCCCTTTTACGGCTATCCTCCCGCCTTGGCTTAGCGGGATCTTTCCTTCTCACTGACCCTGTTGTGCCCTGCCCCGCACTCGAGCCCTCCCCAGCTGGGGCAACATTAACCCTCTCCCCGGCCGAGGCGACCGTCGCATGGGAAAAGGCGCTAGGACAACGACTGAATGGGTGCCCTAAGACACCACACAGGTGGCACCTGATCTGCCTACAAGATGCAGCAAGATGACCTACCCCACCACACATAGCACAGACCTGTACAGTACAGGCCGCACTAAAGTGGGTGGGGCTGCCACACCTGTGACAGACCTTGGGCTGCCCCTGGTAGAAGACCTGGATCCTGTCTTTCCCAAGAAAAGCAGCCGAAGGGATGTGGGGCCCAGACCAGATCAGGCCCCAGACCAGATCCCATACTCATCTAAATTCTTTTTAGGCATGTCCGTCACATCGCCGTACCTCCCAAGCCAGGTCATGATATCATAACAAGAAAGCGACTTGTTACGAGTCAAAACGGTCACTTTCTTGACTAGGGTCTGGCGCGAAACCGCCTTTACGGCAAAATCACACCAGCCAGGCTCACTCTTCACCACCTCATAGTTCGACCAGAAGAGATCCAGCCCCTCCGGCCGAAAGAAGCTGATGTCGAACTCGGAGGCACAATAGGGGTGAATCAGGGCAACCGAACCTCTCCCCTCTACCTGGATTGACCTATCTCCCCTACGCAGAGCCTCTAGGAGGCGCTGTTGCAACTGACCGTTCCCAGAGCCAGATGAAGACGGGGACCCCCCAGATCCTCCGGCAGCGACGCTGGCATAGCTTCTTGGAGAAGCAGCCGCCACCGGGGGGGGGGGGGGCAGTCGGACCAGACCCCAAACCTGCAAACGCATCAAAAGCCTCGCTAACCATTTTCTTGTCGTTGGCATCACAAACACCCCTCTCATTCACTCCACTAACACCCCTCTCACACGCTCTACTAGCACCCCTCTCATTCACTCCACTAGCACCCCTCTCATTCACTCCACTAGCACCCCTCTCATTCACACCACTTGCACCCCTCTCAATTCACACCACTTGCACCCCTCTCATTCACACCACTTGCACCCCTCTCATTCACTCCACCAGCACCCCTCTCATTCACTCCACCAGCACCCCTCTCATTCACTCCACCAGCACCCCTCTCATTCACTCCACCAGCACCCCTCTCATTCACTCCACCAGCACCCCTCTCATTCACTCCACCAGCACCCCTCTCATTTGATCCACTAGCACTCCTCTTATCCATACTGCTGGCACCCATTACTTTCAAACTGCAATCACTCCTTCTACTCCCAGCGGCCATTTTCCCTTTATTAGATTCACTGCTCTTATTTACACTTTCACCTTTGTTAGCTGGGCCGTCCTCCGTCCCCATCTGTTTAGATGCAGCAGGCTTGTTATATCTCTCTGACATCACGGGCTCAGGGATATCCTCTGGCATGGGCACAGGTTGCCCCGCCCCCTTTATTGACACCGCCGCCATCGACCAGGGTGGGAGCTGCCCCTCTGAGCGCACTCCCGCTCCACCTCCTACTCAAAAGCGGGGGACACCCGCGACACCGGATGCGTCCTGGGAACCGCTCCCCGAGCCGACAAGGTCTGACGCCCGGACACCCCCCCCCTCACAGGGGGATGCCCCACAGCACCATGACCAGCACCAACCTTTTCACCCAGGGGACCGCCCCCTGCTCACAGACCCCGGTGCCAGGACACCCCCCTCACAGGGGGATGCCGCATAGCACCAGAGCCACTTAGGGGACCGCCCCCTAAGCCAGTTTGGGAACGCGTAGAGACCCCGAGTATGCCCTGCCCATCCCTACCGACAGGACACCCGGCGGGGTCTCCGGCACCCCCTATAGCACTCACTGCCATCTTGAGCGCACCACTGTACCCCCCATGCTGGCCCAGTTCTACTTCAGAAACGGGGTCTGGCAGTTTCGGGGGCCCAGCAGCCTGAACCCACTGACCAGCAGGTCCAGACTGCTGGAAAGAAGAGAAAACAAACTTAGTTACTTCTTCTTTCTTTTGTTTTTTCCTTCCTTTTTTCTTCCTCTTCTTTCTAGTCTTGTCAGGACCCATTTCGTCACCAAAGGTAAAGTTCTCAAACCGAGTGGGGGACTCCTGCATGACAATGGCCCAGAGCACCCCACCCTCCGGGAGACCGCTGCTACTATCTGACTCATATTCACTCTCATCCGAGGAAGGCAGGGCGACCCTCTGTGCTGCGTCCAGGTGATCCTCACTGAGGGGAAAACTGGTGGTGAGGGTGACAAGGGCACCAACAGGCACAGCATCAACAGTCACTGCTGAACCCCCCTTACTACCCCCAGCCACTTCACCACCTTCTCCACCTTTACTGCCATTATCTTCACTGGGGGGGAAAGCAGGGATGTGGGTGACACAGACACCAGCAGCCACACTATTGCTAGTCACTGTATTAGCTTCTGCACCCTCGCACTTACCCTAGCCACTTCACCATCTTCTCTGCCATGACTATCTTCCATAGCCTCCACCTGCTCCTTCACCGACAGCACTTCATCTTCACCACCACTACTCTCCCCAACATCCTCCACCACAACCTCCTTACCTGGGGTTTTCATGGTGGCGAATCTGTTTTCGTTTAGCAGCTTCTCCTTGAAGATACCACTGCCTTCCACCAGTTCTTGCCTCCTCTCCTCCAGCTTTTTAATTTCTAGCTTTAAAGAGTCCATGAGTTTTTTTTTAAATCTGACCTCTTCTTTTTGGATCCAGTGTTATGGAGGTTCCTTACCAGCTTCAGGTCTTCTCTTGCAGCATGGAGTTCTTTACCGCAGGCTTCGTATTTCTTGAACCTCGCTGTCATACGGGAACAGAAGGTGTCTGTTGATTCCCTGGGCCCTCTGTTCCCCCACATCTCCACATCAGCCACAGTTTTCTTGCTTTGCTTTTTCTTTGCCGTTGCCTGGGAAGCAGAGCCTGTATTGCTACAGACTCTACTTGATCTTCTCCCACAGGCCGGAATGTTGGCTGTAGCAGGCTGCTCTCCACCCCCCGCCAGCCTAGAACGGGGAGTGGAGGCCAGGCATTCCATGCAGGAAGCTCTCCCAGAGAGGCTGCCACACTCCTGGGAAGATGCTAGTTGGAAACTCTGCTGGCTTTGGCCTAGTTCCTGGAAGTCTGGAGCTCTGGTAACACACAACCTCCCTCTAGCTGTTGGAGCTGGAATTACCGTGGCTGCTAGCACCAGACTTGCCCTCCAATGGGTCATCAAAAGAGGATTTAAAGTTTGCTTATTCCAATTACCAGGCTCTGTCATTGTGCCGCCATGTGATCTCCTCATGCTGCTGGCACATTAAACTTGTTAATCTATTCAAAATCCTCAATTTAAATTTAATCTTTTCAATTGTGAGACCCTATGGTCGTCCTCATATATTACTTCTGGAATTACCACAAGAATCCAATGAAACAGGTTAGAGCAGTAAAAATGAACCATAACTGATTAAATTAAACATTTGCAGTTTCACATGCAGTTTCACAGTCGGGGGGGCGCTGAGAGGCAGGGGCTGGAAAAAGTGGTAGCTCGCATCGCAGCGATCGCCAGCTCAATGCTCACCAGAATGGGTCCTCAAAAAAGGATTTAAAAAAGTTAAATCAATAAAAATTTAATTAAATTAAAATTTATAATTAAAAAATCTCTTTAATCTCTTCAAATGTGACGCCATATGGTCTCCCGACCCTGCTGCCACATCCAGACACTCTGCGGCAGTGATATTAATAGCGACGCCTGTAATCTGCATGTCATACTGAATAACAGTATTATTTCACTAATCCAGCACACTCTCTATGCGTGTTGGGACAAGACAAAGTGTTCTACACCCCTATTGAGGCTCTCTGTAGCCCGGAAATTGCCATTCTAAAAAATATAAATTTTGTTCCCTACAATTTTTTTCCATCCCTATTGTATCTTTTTTTCAATGGTAACCTATGAAGTTTAATAAAAAAAAAAAAAAAAAAGCTAAATCCATCCCTTTTTTGGTTAACTATAGTAAAAAAATAAAAAAAAAACGCCTCAAAAAACTCCAATGTTAAAACCCGCATGGTTTTTTTTTATTTTTTTTTTTCACTCCCATAGACTTCTATGAGGGAAAAAAAACAACAAGATTTTCACAAAAAAAAAAATCTGTCAACATGAAGTTGTATTTCAACAACTGCCAGGGAGCCCACAATTGCAAAAAAAAATTTAAAAACGCCAAAAGGATTTAAAAATGGCAAACTTAAAAATGCCAAAAAAATGGCAAACTTAAAAATGCCTATTGACATGCAGCTAACATCTGGCAGCAGAATGGACATTTTTGGGGGGCATTTCTGAAAAAAAAAAAAAACAAGTGGAAACCTAGCCTCAAACATATTTCTTGGGATGCTGTACTGGTGTTTTTAGTCATTTGGCGGTCAATAATTGGTTAAACATCGTTTAGTATAAATTTTGTATTTGTTACAAAAGTAATAAAGAACTTGGGTAAACATCCTCTACGTGTGGGGATGCTGTACTTTTTGCATCGAGTTGTACAGCTAAGAATAGGATACAGTATATAGTTAGACTTAGGTTCATGTCATATTTACAAAGTGTATTTATTGTTTCTATTTGCTTCTATGCCCTTTATTTATAAATAAGAATGCAGAAAACAAAGTAATACAAGGCTGCAGAACATCAGAATGTCTCTGACCGCGGCAGGCGGGCGGGATGGCGCCTTGCAGACTTTTGTTGTGCTGTATTGAACTACTGATGCTCTTTGTATGGTCTCTGGGCTCCCATGAAGAACACTTTCTTCATCATATTCCAGTGTTTTCAGCCTAGAACTGCAGGAAAGCAGAACATGGATAAAATCTTAACATCAGGCAGACACAGCGCTCAAAGCACAAGAACATTCACCGCTGTCCAGGTAGACCTTAAATGAGATTTATATCTGTACTTAGCTGATAAATAATTCAGCCATGGAAGAAGCCTGGACACAGTTGTCATTAACCTGTAATGTATAGTATGGGATATTTTGTTATATTTGGACACGCTGTAGACCATTTATGTTGTGCTTACTACTGTAATGGCAAACTGCAGAGCATTAAACCTACAGTAATAGACACAATGAGCTTCAAACATAACGAAGACCATCCACGTTTTATTCCTCAACATCTCTTCAGCTCTATTATTTAAGCCAATGGCCGATAACTCCTTTATAAATGTGCCAAAAACACCAAGCCCCCACTTCTTAAATGCTGCTTTGTGACGCCTTATGGAGCTATTTAAGGAATGAATGTTTTTTAATAGGAATTGAGGATGGGAGGAACTTTTTTGGTTTCAGAATTATTTTCAGGTAGAAAAGTAAACACACCATTTATTGGAGATTATTTATAGCTATTGTTATAGACCATTTCTAGACTGATATTTAAAAACCTCTGTGTTTCCGGCACTGGAGACGTGACGCCACGCCCCCTTGTGATGTCACGCCACGCCACCTCCATTCAGGTCTGTGACGGATCCTCTTTTTTCTTCACAAGACTGGTCCAAACCGCTGGGATGGCCGGGCTTATATCTCCATCAGGATTCCCACTGAGCTGTCAATAGTCATTCAACGTCCGGTCCAGTCTGCCGAGAAACAGCTGGCCCTGTAAGAAAACTCTGCACCACAGTTAGTAAAAACTCTTACATTAACCATTTCCGAAGTGCGGAAGCGCGATACGGCTGTGACCAGTCAGCCGGATTCCCCAGCGTCCCTGTCTCCCTGACAAAGTGCGGAAGCACGATACGGCTGTGACCAGTCAGCCGGATTCCCTGGCGTCCCTGTCTCCCTGCACCTGCATGTTTTAACTGCACGCCTAAGAAATAAAGAAGTTGTCGCTAGCTGTCTGTGGTGAGTGCCGCCTATTTTCCATACTCTCTCAAATGTTTGACTCATGACTCTGTCCTGGCTGAGCACCCCACAAGCAGCGACACACATACACACCTGTTCCACTAAGAGCGAACATCAGGCTGCACGGTTGGCTGTGCCGAACGCTGTTTCTCACTACAAGCATTAACCATTTCCACACCAGCATCCTTTTGACTATAGATAACCATAACTATAAATCTACAGAGAAAGGGCAGGCCCATGAGAACCCTAGCTAAATGAAAAGACAAGTACACTTGTTGGGATAAAAGGCCATGCCCATTTTATTGAGGGGATAAATAGAGATAAATAAATAATTAATAATCCACCAGATAAAACCATAAAAATATCAACTTATAACTCCATAACCTGAATATAAAAACCACAGTATCATCAATTAAGCATCAGCTGTGCACCCAGACCATTCTGGGTGACACCCCCAAATGCATGCCTGACTAAAGTCATGCCACTCCGTGGCCTTCTCTATCATATTCTCTAGACCTATATTTAAAATATCCACACCTATATCGGATAAGTGGACCCCATCAGACCAATACAGCCCCACCTCGAAGCCTTCTAACTCCCTATGCCTATAGGAAAAACCAACTATGGTCCTCATGAAATTCTCCATCCCCTGATTCAGACGCTTTCGCATCCGATCCACAAAGTGTACCCTCCTAGCAGACCAGGCCAGTCTGGGGACCATCTTGGAAAATACTAACACAGAGGAGGGAAAATTTTCATGTAGAGCCAACAAGACTTGCTTAAAGTTTTGGAACATAGTAAAGTGTTAGTTTTGCCCACATCGTTACCACCCGCGTGTATGATCAATACATTGGGGGAGGGCCAGATGGCAGTGTGGTAGAGGGTGTGATGTAGGGCAGATGGAATTACCTTTGGGGCAGATGGCATTAACCCCTTGTATTCGTGACATCAGGGCGTGGTTTTTCCTCAATTCCACCCGAAGGTATACCGCTGGATCCTGGGCTAGGCATGGGAGCACTAATGACCCTGATGCCAAGTTACGGACAATGGTAGCTTTACTGAGTTTAGACAGGTGGAAAAGTCTATACAGTTCAGCCAGGCCCACAGAGGTGACCAGGGACTTCAGAGACCTTAAGGGCTTGCTGGGACCTGCAGTAGATTTGGACAATTTAGTGCAGGCCACTCTGACTTGACAATAGATGACAGTGACTGACTTGACTTGAGACTGACTAAGCTGTGACTGTAGCTTACTTGTAGACTTGTAGCTTGTGGCTGCAGGACTGCAGGACTGTGACTCCAGACACACTCTAGGACTCGACTGTACTGCAACTCAGCAGGAAGCATAAGAAAGTGAAGAGAGACTCCTCCCAGGGCTTTTATAGGGGAGACTCTGTGAGGTCCCATAGGTCACCCTTAGGTCACATGGTCACTGATACCTCCTGGGTAACAATCACATGACAACTCACATGACAACTGGTGATCACATGTTAACCTTTCTGAAAGTAACAACACTTTCTTTATGCATTATACAGTATAACACATGGCAAACAATATATACATAAGGGGACAGGTGTAAGGGGGGCCCAGGGGACACTGCAGGGAGGCTGCCTGACAGGGCAGCAAGGGTACAGGGTAACAACTCCTGTACTGGGCCACGACAGCGGCTTTACTTAAACAGAAATCAAAAAGGTGGGCCAAGCATAAGCCCTGCATGCCGGCCCAGAAAACACAGACCTTTGACCGGGAAACCAAAATTTAAGCTGTAAGGCCTAATAGCGGCACACCTTTTGGCCCAGTGAATGAAGGAATGTCTCAGTATCCAAATTATTCTGATGGGCTCATCTGAAAGAAAACACATCACTGATTGAGCCACCAAGGATGGAAGGTCCTACTAGATCACAGCAATTTATGGGTGAGCTGGATTGTGTGTATGCCTCATTGACTTTAATTGAATTCCACCATGGAATTCCACAAAATATAAAACTGCCCACCACAGAAATTCCCCTGTCTGAATGGGATTGCGGAATCGCATTTAAATCAATAGGCAGTACATTACGGCGGGATTTTCGGCAGAATTCTTCCCTAGAATTCTTCACAGAAATTCCGCCGTGTGAACATAGCCTGAGACTTCTAAGTCTATAGGGAAAAAGTTGTGTGAGAATTCCTGTAAGCACAAGCAAAATACAAAATACATAAGTGCTTCAATGTGAAAGATCGCAACTATAAAATGCCCCAGACCAGTGTTTCCCAACCTTTTTCGGGTCGGGGCACACCTCGGAAATTTTTTTTTCCTCGGGGCACCGCTACCGAGGTTGACAAGCAAGAAAAAAAAAAAAAGGAAAAAACGATAAAAAACGCAATGCACTATATCTATTTATGTAGTTTAAAGTGCTGCTTTATACAGCAACTCACCAATGACGTCTTCTCTAATTTGCATTGTTGCCTTCTCTTCTCCATCTGGTCTGGGCCATCATCACGATTTCTTCCACACACAATTCTTCACCTTTAAACCTGCAAAACAAATCTATTAGGCGCCAAACTTTTTTTTCTTTTTTTTACATGGGTGACAGAGGGGTGTAGAATAGTGGACATGGGTGACAGAGAGGTGGACATGGGTGACAGAGGGGTTTGGAGGGGTGTAGAGGAGCATACATGGGTGACGGAGGGGTGGACATGGGTGACGGAGGGGTGGACATGGGTGACAGAGCGGTTTAGAGGGGTGTAGAGGGGTATAGAGGAGCGTACATGGGTGACAGGGGTGTAGAGGAGCATACATGGGTGACAGATGGGTGTAGAGGAGTGTACATGGGTGACAGAGGGGTGTAGAGGAGTGTACATGGGTGACAGAGGGGTGTAGAGGAGTGTACATGAGTGACAGGGGTGTAGAGGAGTGTCCATGGGTGACAGATGGATGTACATGGGTGACAGATGGGTGTAGAGGAGTGTACATGGGTGACAGATGGGTGTGCATGGGTGACAGAGGGGTGTAGAGGAGTGTACATGGGTGACAGATGGGTGTACATGGGTGACAGAGGGGTATAGAGGACTGTACATGAATGACAGAGGGGTATAGAGGAGTGTACATGGGTGACAGAGGGGTGTAGAGGAGTGTACATGGGTGACAGATGGGTGTAGAGGAGTGTACATGGCTGACAGGGGTGTAGAGGAGCATACATGGGTGAAAGGGGTGTAGAGGAATGTACAAAGGGGTGTATATGAGCGTACATGGGTGACAGGGGTGTAGAGGAGTGGACAGATGGGTGTAGAGGAGTGTACATGAGTGACAGAGGGGTGTAGAGGAGTGTACATGAGTGACAGAGGGGTATAGAGGAGTGTACATGAGTGACAGAGGGGTATAGAGGAGTGTACATGGATGACAGATGGGTGTACATGGGTGACAGAGGGGTGTAGAGGAGTATACATGGGTGACAGATGGGTGTACATGGGTGACAGACGGGTGTAAAGGAGTGTACATGGGTGACAGAGGGGTGTAGAGGAGTGTACATGGGTGACAGAGGGGTATAGAGGGTTATACATGGGTGACAGAGGGTTGTAGAGGAGTGTACATGGGTGACAAAGGGGTATAGAGGAGTGTACATGGGTGACAGGGGTGTAGAGGAGTGTACAGAGTGGTGTTGAGGAGTGTACAAAGGGGTGTAGAGGAGTGTACATGGGTAACAGGGGTGTAGAGTAGTGTACATGTGTGACAAATGGGTGTAGAGGAGTGTACATGGGTGACAGAGGGGTATAGAGGAGTGTACATGGGTGACGGGTATAGAGGAGTGTACATGGGTGACAGAGGGTGTAGAGGAGCATACATGGGTGAAAGGGGTGTAGAGGAATGTACAAAGGGGTGTATAGGAGCGTACATGGGTGACAGGGGTGTAGAGGAGTGGACAGATGGGTGTAGAGGAGTGTACATGAGTGACAGAGGGGTGTAGAGGAGTGTACATGAGTGACAGAGGGGTGTAGAGGAGTGTACATGGGTGACAGAGGGGTATAGAGGAGTGTACATGTGTGACAGATGGGTGTAGAGGAGTGTACATGGGTGACAGATGGGTGTACATGGGTGACAGAGGGGTGTAGAGGAGTGTACATGGTTGACACAGGGGTGTAGATGAGTGTACATGGGTGACAGAGGGGTGTAGATGAGTGTACATGGGTGACAGAGGGGTGTAGATGAGTGTACATGGGTGACAGAGGGGTATAGAGGAGTGTACATGGGTGACAGATGGGTGTACATGGGTGACAGAGGGGTGTAAAGGAGTGTACATGGGTGACAGAGGCGTATAGAGGGTTGTACATGGGTGATAGAGGGGTGTAGAGGAGTGTACATGGGTGACAAAGGGGTATAGAGGAGTGTACATGGATGACAGAGGGGTATAGAGGAGTGTACATGGGTGACAGGGGTGCAGAAGAGTGTACATGGGTGACAGGGGTGTAGAGGAGCGTCCATGGGTGAGAGGGGTGTAGAGGAGTGTACAGAGTGGTGTTGAGGAGTGTACAAAGGGGTGTAGAGGAGTGTACATGGGTAACAGAGGGGTGTAGAGTAGTGTACATGTGTGACAAATGGGTGTAGAGGAGTGTACATGGGTGACAGAGGGGTATAGAGGAGTGTACATGGGTGACGGGTATAGAGGAGTGTACATGAGTGACAGAGGGGTATAGAGGAGTGTACATGGGTGACAGAGGGGTGTAGAGGAGTGTACATGGGTGAAAAAGGGGTATAGAGGAGTGTACATGGGTGACAGAGGGGTGCAAAAGAGTGTACATGGGTGACAGGGATGTAGAGGAGCATACATGGGTGAAAGGGGTGTAGAGGAGCGTACATGGGTGACAGGGGTGTAGAAGAGTGTACACAGTGGTGTTGAGGAGTGTACAAAGGGGTGTAGAGGAGTGTACATGGGTGACAGGGGTGTAGAGGAGTGGACAGATGGTTGTTGAGGAGTGTACATGGGTGACAGATGGGTGTACATGGGTGACAGAGGGGTGTAGAGGAGTGTACATGGGTGACAGAGGGGTGTACATGGGTGACAGAGGGGTGTAGAGGAGTGTACATGGGTGACAGAGGGGTGTTGAGAAGTGTACATGGGTGACAGAGGGGTATAGAGGAGTGTACATGGGTGACAGATGGGTGTACATGGGTGACAGAGGGGTGTAGAGGAGTGTACATGGGTGACAGAGGGGTGTAGAGAAGTGTACATGGGTGACAGAGGGGTGTAGAGAAGTGTACATGGATGACAGAGGGGTGTAGAGAAGTGTACATGGGTGACAGAGGGGTGTAGAGGAGTGTACAGAAGGGTATAGGGAGGTGTACAAGGGTGATAGATGGGTGTAGAAGAGTGAACATGGGTGACGGGGGCATAGGGGTGACAGAGGGGTGGACAGGGGGTGGACATGGGTGACAGGAGGGTGGACAGGGGGTCAGAGGGGTGGACAAGGGGGTAAAAGAGGGACAGGAGTGACAGAGGGGTGGACTGGGCTAACAAAGGGACAGATGGGTGAACAGGAGGGTGGACATGGGTGACAGAGTAGACAACGGGGGTAGACAGGGGGGTAAACATGAGTGACAGGGATGGACAGGGGAGTGGACAAGGCAGACGTGGATGACAGGAGGGTGGACATGGGTGAGAGGGGGGTGGACATGGGTGACGGGGATGATAGGTGGGGGGACATGTGTTAGTGCGGGTGGACATGAGTGATGGGGGGTGGACATGGGTGACAGGAAGGTGAACATGGGTGACATGGGTGACTGGGGGGATGGACATGGGTGACAGGGAAGGGTGGACATGGGTGACAGGGAAGGGTGGACATGGGTGACAGGGAAGGGTGGACATGGGTGACAAGGATGTGGTCAGAGGGGTGGACAATGGAGGGTGAACATGGGTGACAGGGATGGGCAGGGGGTGACAGAGGGTTGGATGGGGGTGGACATGGATGATAGGAGAGTGGACAAGGGAGACAGGGGGTCAGAGGGGTGGACAAGGGTGACAAAGGGACAGATGGGTGAACAGGAGGGTGGACATGGGTGACAGGGTAGACTACGGGGGTAGACGGGGGGGGGGTAAACATGAGTGACAGGGTTGGACAGGGGAGTGGACAAGGCAGACATGGATGACAGGAGGGTGGACATGGGTGAGAGGGGAGGTGGACATGGGTGACGGGGATGACAGGTGGGGGGACATGTGTGAGAGGGGGTGGACATGAGTGACAGGGAGGGTGGACATGGGTGACAGGAAGGGTGGACATGGGTGACAGGAAGGGTGGACATGGGTGACAGGGAGGGTGGACATGGGTGACAGGGAGGGTGGACATGGGTGACAGGGAGGGTGGACATGGGTGACAGGGGGGGTGGACATGGGTGACAGGGGGGGGTGGAAATGGGTGACAGGGGGGGGGGTGGACATGGGTGACAGGGGGGGTGGACATGGGTGACAGGGGGGGGGTGAACATGGGTGACAGGGGGGGTGGACATGGGTGACAGGGGGGGTGGACATGGGTGACAGGGGGGGTGGACATGGGTGACAGGGGGGGTGGACATGGGTGACAGGGGGTCAGAGGGGTGGACATGGGGGTAAAAGAGGGACAGGAGTGACAGAGAGGGGTGGACTGGGGTGACAAAGGGACAGATGGGTGAACAGGAGGGTGGACATGGGTGACAGGGTAGACTACGGGGGTAGACGGGGGTAAACATGAGTGACAGGGATGGACAGGAGGGTGGACAAGGCAGACATGGATGACAGGAGGGTGGACATGGGTGAGAGGGGAGGTGGACATGGGTGACTGGGATGATAGGTGGGGGGGACATGTGTGAGAGGGGGTGGACATGGGTGACATGAAGGTGAACATGGGTGACAGGGAGGGTGGACATGGGTGACAGGGAGGGTGGACATGGGTGACAGGGAGGGTGGACATGGGTGACAGGGTAGACTGGGGAGTGGACAAGGCAGACATGGATGACAGGAGGGTGGAAATGGGTGACGGGGATGATAGGTGGGGGGACATGTGTGAGGGGGTGGACATGAGTGACGGGGAGGGTGGACATGGGTGACAGGGGGGTGTGGACATGGGTGACAGGGGGAGGGTGGACATGGGTGACAGGGGGAGGGTGGACATGGGTGACAGGGGGAGGGTGGACATGGGTGACAGGGGGAGGGTGGACATGGGTGACAGGGGGAGGGAGGACATGGGTGACAGGGGGAGGGTGGACATGGGTGACAGGGGGAGGGTGGACAGGGGGAGGGTGGACATGGGTGACAGGGGGAGGGTGGACATGGGTGGACAGGGGGAGGGTGGACATGGGTGACAGGGGGAGGGTGGACATGGGTGACAGGGGGAGGGTGGACATGGGTGACAGGGGGAGGGTGGACATGGGTGACAGGGCGAGGGTGGACATGGGTGACAGGGGGAGGGTGGACATGGGTGGACAGGGGGAGGGTGGACATGGGTGACAGGGGGAGGGTGGACATGGGTGACAGGGGGAGGGTGGACATGGGTGACAGGGGGAGGGTGGACATGGGTGACAGGGCGAGGGTGGACATGGGTGACAGGGGGAGGGTGGACATGGGTGACAGGGGGAGGTGGACATGGGTGACAGGGGGAGGTGGACATGGGTGACAGGGTGGGATTACATGGTGACAGGGTGGGATTACATGGGTGACAGGGGGAGGGTGGACATGGGGGACAGGGGGAGGGTGGACATGGGTGACAGGGGGGGTGGACATGGGTGACAGGGGGAGGTGGACATGGGTGACAGGGGGAGGTGGACATGGGTGACAGGGTGGGATTACATGGGTGACAGGGTGGGATTACATGGTGACAGGGTGGGATTACATGGGTGACAGGGTGGGATTACATGGCTGACGGGGGGGGGGAGGGTGATAGAGATGGACAGGGAGGTGGACATGGGTGGACAGGGGGAGGGTGGACATGGGTGACAGGGGGAGGGTGGACATGGGTGACAGGGGGAGGGTGGACATGGGTGACAGGGGGAGGGTGGACATGGGTGACAGGGCGAGGGTGGACATGGGTGACAGGGGGAGGGTGGACATGGGTGACAGGGGGAGGTGGACATGGGTGACAGGGGGAGGTGGACATGGGTGACAGGGTGGGATTACATGGTGAAAGGGTGGGATTACATGGGTGACAGGGGGAGGGTGGACATGGGTGACAGGGGGGGTGGACATGGGTGACAGGGGGAGGTGGACATGGGTGACAGGGGGAGGTGGACATGGGTGACAGGGTGGGATTACATGGGTGACAGGGTGGGATTACATGGTGACAGGGTGGGATTACATGGGTGACAGGGTGGGATTACATGGCTGACAGGGGGGGGGAGGGTGATAGAGATGGACAGGGAGGTGGACAAGGCGGACATGGCTGACAGGGGGGGGGTGACAGGGGGAGGCAGACATGGCTGACAGGGGGGGGACAGAGGGTGGACCTGGGTGACGGTGGGGGGTTTAGACAGGGTTGAGAAGGTGAACAGAGGGGTGGAAAGGGTACGGTACCTTAAGCAAGCCGGCCCGCGCAGCTTGCAGTTCCACAGCAGGCACGGGAGTCCGGCGCAGGTGCAGCTCGTTCCGCCCCAGGCAGGGACCCATTTTCGGCTCCCTGCGCCATAAGGGAGAGGGGGACGGAGGGTGAAGGAGGGGGACGCGGGGGACACAGGGAGCCGAGGAGGAAGGAGGGGGAACACGGGGGACGCGGGAGACGGAGGGGAACACAGGAGACGGGAGGAGATGCAGGGGGACGCTGTGCGCGCAGTGTGCACGCAGACTTCCCTTCCCCCCTGCGCCGTCAGGCGGGACATTTAAAAAAAAATAATAAAAATAAATAAATAAATCACGGCAAAATCCCGCGGCACCACGGGCAGTGTTGAACGGCACACACGTGTGCCGCGGCACCGCGGTTGGGAATCACTGCCCCAGACAATAGGGTGTAACTCACCTGAGGGTGTCGTGCAATGCAGAGGTACAATGCATAGGCTATATTCACATGAGGGAATTTCCATTCGGAATTCTGCTCTGGAATTCTGCACGACGGTTCCACAGCAGCAGATTCCTATATCAATGGGATTCTGCTGCACTGGAAACATCTGGTGTGGAGATTCAAATTTTGGTGTCCGCTGAAAGAATAGACATGTCTATTCTTTTTTGTGGACAATGAACGGAATGCATTGCCATCTACAAGACAGCGCATTCCCGAGCGGTCCTTGCACTGCATTCAGGGGAATGTTCCTAGTGAGATTCTCTGTGCGGACATTCTCCCGTGAGAACATAGCCTAGAAGCGTTTAAAGATGCGCAGATTTCACATAAAAGTGTAAAGTAATTCAGGGTAATTCAAGCGCTACCACAAACCAGAGAACAAGAAATATAAGTAAAGGATATTAAACATGTGACACGTTTCTGGGTTGATCCAACCCCTTTCTCAGCATATGGGATAAGTATGCAATTGTGGGGGGCCTGACTACTGGGGCCCCTATCAACCTCAAGAAAAGGACTCCCAATGCTCTTATTTGAATTGAACGGCAGTGTGCATCCTTAAAGGAGATCTCTGGTGAAAATGAACTTAGGAGATCCACAGGATAGGTGGTAAGTAGTTGATCGCGGGGGGCGGGGGGTTGGGGGACAGGACCCAGCGCTCAGTGAGGAGCATGTGCTTCTCCATTCATTTCTATGGGAGTACGTGAAAAGACCCAAGTACAGCTCCCAGGTATCATCGGCTCTTCCACAGAAATGAACAGAGCATGTGCAGCCTACCGGTAAGACGACACGCGCTCCTCATTGAGAGCGCTGGGGTCCCATCCTGGAGATCGCGGGGGTCCCAACGGTCAGACCCCCTGTGATCAGCTACTTATCCCCTATCCTGTGGATAGGAAATAAGTTAATTTTCGCCGGAGTTCTACTTAAACCATCACTTCATTCATCGTCTATAGGAGTGCCACAGATAGCCGAGTACAGTGCGGTGCTCTCTCTCTATTTTTTGATACCAGTGATACCAGTATTACGGAGACTACCAGTTCTTGATTTAGAAAGAGCAGATTCATCTCATGGCAGCCGTTAGAAGAAAGTAACATTCATCATTCTACAATTCACACTTTACTCTCCAAATGTTAAATCCAGAATTAAAGTTTTAATAGAATTAGCGGGGAAATACCATATGTTTGCCAATACGCCTTTAGATCATCAGGCAATCATTCATATTCTGCATGAAATTCAATTAAACCGAATCTCCGTTCAATTCCTTCATTTCATGCCAGGGTATGCCAGGTATAAAGCTCAAAGGATTTTTACTGTCTGGATAGAACGCAGGTGTCAGTGTTGGAACTCCCCACTAATGTTTCATACAGTAGATCAGGGTATCCCAACCAGGGGGCCTCCATCTGGTGCAAAACTACAACTCCCAACATGCCCGGACAGCCGAAGGCTGTCAGGGCATGCCGGGAGTTGTAGTTTTGCAACAGCTGGAGGCACACTGGTTGGAAAACTGTTATTTTCTACCAGAGTCCCCATTTAAAAGGAATCTATCAGCTGAAGTTGCTGCTAAGATCTGCAGAACAAGTTGGATAGCATTAGGGTATAAAAATAAAATGCACCTTTCCTGGAAATGTTGGTGGTTTCCAAACATATAAAATTACCCTTTTATTGCCAATTAATTGGGATGTTTAAGTGCCACAACCTGATATACCTCCCAGCAACACCCCCTTCCCCCCATTGACTGATGGACAAGGCTCTATATATCCATAAAGGAGTGGCTACGAGGTGAAGGCAAGGGAGTGTGCATGCCAGACAGTGGTACTTAAGAAACTTAAGGACCAGGCTTTATCAATTGAGTGCAGAGCGCACAGATCAATGTGGTTCTATGAAACCACATTGATCTGTATGAGGAATCTAATGATTCCTCCTAAAAGTCCCTTAAGGGGACTAAAAGTGTAAAAAAAAAAAAAAAAGTTAAATAAAAAGTTTTAAAAAAAAACACCCATTAACCCCTTCCTAATTAAACGTTTACATCACCCCCCTTTTCTCAAATTCCATATAGAAAATATGTTACCAAGATAAAAATAAACCTATGTGGTATCACTGCGTGCCAAAATGTCCGAACTATAAAAATATGTTGTTAATTAAACCGCACTGCCAATACGGCGTACACGCAAAAAAATTCCAAAGTCCAAAATAGCGCATTTTTGGTCACTTTATATATCATGAAAAATGAATAAAAAGCGATCAAAAAAGTCCCATCAATAGAAAAATGGTACCGCTAAAAACTTCAGATCACGGCGCAAACAATTAGCCCTCATACCGCCTCGTACACGGAAAAATAAAAAAGTTATAGGGGTCAGAAGATGACAATTTTAAACAAGTTAATTTTCCTGCATGTAGTTATGATTTTTTCCAGAAGTACGACAAAATCAAACCTATATAAGTAGGGGATCATTTTAACCGTATGGACCTACAGAATAAACATAAGGTGTCATTTTTACAGAAAAATTTCCTGTATAGAAACGGAAACCCCCAAAAGTTACAAAATGTTGTATTTTCTTCAATTTTGTCACAATTTTGTTTTGCCGTAGATTTTTGGGTAAAATGAAGAATGTCATTACAAAGTAGAATTGGTGGCGCAAAAAATAAACCATCATATGGATTTTTAGGTGCAAAATTGAAAGGGTTTTGATTTTTTAAAGGTAAGGAGGAAAAAACTAAAGTGCAAAAACGGAAAAACACTCGGTCCCTAAGGTGTACCTGTAAAAAAACTTTTTATGTAATGTAGAAAATAACATATGTGTATTTGTGATTGTGTATTTGTAATTTCCCCAGAAGGTCTATCTTCTGCTTGGCTTATTCATCAGACATTACAAACATCACAGTAAAAAATCCAGCAAATCTCTGTGTGTAGAGTGCAAAGCAGGAACAGCAGGGACGTCTTACCTGGTCTATTTTCCTGAAATAAGATTATAGTTTCTGAACTATAACGATCATAGTAGCACCACAAGTCTCTACACTCCCCATCTGTGTGGTCTCAGCCTTGAACAAACAGGTGTACCCCTAGCAGACATGAGCAGTGATGAGTGTTAACTCTCTGTTTATTGGACTTAAAGGGATATTCCAGGCAAAACCTTTTTATATATATATATATATATATATATATATATATATATATATGTATATATATATATATATATATATCTCAACTGGCTCCGGAAAGTTAAACAGATTTGTAAATGACTTCTATTAAAAAAATCTTAATCCTTCCAATAGTTATTAGCTTCTGAAGTTTTCTGTCTAACTGCTCAATGATGATGTCACGTCCCAGGAGCTGTGCATGATGGGAGAATATCCCCATAGGAACTGCACAGCTCCCGGGACGTGAGTCATCAGAAAGTAGTTAGTCAGAAAACAACAACTCAACTTCAGAAGCTAATAACTATTGGAAGGATTAAGATTTTTTAATAGAAGTAATTTACAAATCTGTTTAACTTTCCGGAGCCAGTTGATATATAAAAAAAAGTTTTGGCCTGGAATACCCCTTTAAAAATGTGTATATATTTGTCCTTGCAGCTATTGCAAATACAGGAAGTGAGGATGGGACAAGCAGGGTTCTGTACACTGAGGACAAGCATGGCTCTGTACACTGAGGACAAGAAGGGCTCTGTACACTGAGGACATGCAGGGCTCTGTGCACGGAGGACAAGCAGGGTTCTGTACACTGAGGACAAGCAGGGCTCTGTACACTGAGGACAAGCAGGGATCTGTCCACTGAGGACAAGCAGGGCTCTGTACACTGAGGACAAGAAGGGCTCTGTACACTGAGGACAAGCAGGGCTCTGTGCACTGAGGACAAGCAGGGCTCTGTACACTGAGGACAAGAAGGGCTCTGTACACTGAGGACAAGCTGGGATCTGTACACTGAGGACAAGCAGGGCTCTGTACACTGAGGAGAAGAAGGGCTCTGCACACTGAGGACAAACAGGGCTCTGTAGACTGAGGACAAGCAGGACTCTGTACACTGAGGACAAGCAGGGCTCTGTACACTGAGGACAAGAAGGGCTCTGTACACTGAGGACAGGAAGGGCTCTGTACACTGAGGACAAGCAGGGCTCTGTAGACTTAGGACAAGCAGGGCTCTGAGCTCTGAGAACATGCAGGGCTCTGTACACTGGGGACAAGCAGGGCTCTGTACACTGAGGACAAGTGGGGCTCTATACACTGAGGACAAGCAGGGCTCTGTACACTGAGGACAAGCCGGGCTCTGTACACTGAGACAAGCAGGGATCTGTGCACTGAGAACAAGCAGGGCTCTGTACACTGAGAACAAGCAGGGCTCTGTACACTGAGGACAAGCAGCGCTCTGCACACTGAGGACAAGCATGGCTCTGTACTCTGAGGGGAAGCAGGTCTCTGTGCACTGAGGACAAGCAGGACTCTGTACACTGAGGACAAGCAGGGCTCTGTACACTGAGGGGAAGCAGGGCTCTGTACACTGAGGGGAAGCAGGGCTCTGTGCAGTGAGGCTCTATGACATGCTCCTTGCTAACACAGCAGGATGATTGACAATCCAGGAGCCTGCACAGAGCCCTGCTTGTCCTGCCCTCACTTTCTGTATTTGGTCTCATCACAGAGACACACAGGCAACAGATCCAGGGACAGCATTTATTCACCTAATAATAATAAAAAAATTTTAAGGGGTACTCCGCTGCTCAGACTTGCATTGGGGGGGCGGGGCGTGACATAATGAGGAGCAGGGCTATAACATCACGCAGTTTGCTCCAAATTTTGAGCAGCGGAGTATCCCTTTTACCAATGTATATTGCAAATATGCGTATAATCGTATTATCTACATATATATTTTTGTTTTTTAGAACAACAGGTGAAATTTAAAAGGAACATGTCATTATAAAATAACATTATTTTATTCAAGTTTTATGTTAAACATCTTTTACACTTTTTGATTTTTTTTTTCCAGCTCACTTAATTTTTGAAAAGTTATTTTTGCAGTTTTCAATTTCAGTACTTAGCCTGATATTAAAGGGGTACTCTGGTGGAAAACTTTTCTTTTTTTTTAATTATCTGGTGCCAGAAAGTTAAACAGATTTGTAAATGACTTCTATTAAAAAATCTTAATCCTTCCAGTACTTATCAGATGCTGAATACTACAGTGGAAATTCTTTTCTTTTTGAAACACAGAGCTGTCTGCTGACATCATGAGCACAGTGCTCTCTGCTGACATCTCTGTCCATTTTAGGAACTGCCCAGAGCAGCATATGTTTGCTATGGGGATTTTCTCCTACTCTGGACAGTTCCTAAATTGGACAGAGATGACAGCAGAGAGCACTGTGTTTCAAACGGAAAAGAATGTCCACTGTAATATTCAGCAGCTACTAAGTACTGGAAGGATTAAGATTTTTTAATATAAGTAATTTACAAATCTGTTTAACTTTCTGGCACCAGTTGATTTAAAAAAAAAAGTTTTTCACTGGAGTACACCTTTAAGCTAACACTGCCACAACCCACAACACTCTCCCATAGAAGTCAATAAGTCATCGACAAAATTTCTCGGGTAAGATGTCTGCCCCCTATAATCAGGTACAGAAAATAGAATGAATAAATTTGCTATCAGAAACTAAAAACATTGTAAAAAGTTTTTTAAAAAGTGTATTTATCAGCATCTGGTTTTTATATGTAAATAGAAAATGCAAGTGATTCCTATATACCGCTGTCTTGAGATAGATTTGTCAATAGTCCCATAGACTTGCATTGGACTTCCGGCAAATAAGTCTCCAGATTGCAATAGTCTTGGGGCAAGTCTATGGCTCAGAAGTTTCCCTAAATTTTAAACAATATCCCACCACCGGGAACACCATTAGAGGTATGCTTTAAATCTTTTAAGTCTGTAAATTATACAAGAAAAGTAGGAAAGAATATATTTTGTATGTACTGTCTGTGTTTTTATCAGTTAAGGTACGCAACGCCATAAATCACACTTTACCTTGTTGGTCGGCTTATTCATCAAGATCACCATTCAGATCTAATGGAAGAAAAAGATTTTAATCATTAATTAGAAGAAATATCAGTCCTATTTATTTATGGACTCGGCCTCTATGTTCTCTGTGTTTACAGATTATCTTTCTCAACTTCTATCTTAATTGTGACAAATTGATCTAAGCCTTGGACAATACGGGGACACAATAGTACACTCAATGTCAGGATGAGTAATTTGTATTCAAATATTCTAAAATCCCTCTGCTCAAAATGACATTTATGTCCCATACTTAAGGCACTTTAGTTTAGCTAAATAAATTATGTTCTTTCTTTATTGTCTAACTTTTTGCATTGAAGAAAAGTAAAGTTAAAAGGAAAAGATATTAGACAGTTTTTTATTCTGAAAGTTGCTCCCATTGTGGTAAGCTGGAGAGAATGTGGGGACACCGTGACTCTGCTGGGACTTGTAGTTCTAAATTTAAGATGTTATGTAACTGATGGCTTGAGTGCTGGTGCAGTCCCATGTAAAGCTCCTACACTCGCACATAAGCTTTAGTCAACAAAAGGTCTGTACTTAGTGATATGTGCGAGCAGATGATCCCTTGGGGCACTTTCCTGTACTTTGTTCTGACAGATGGAAGCTTGTTTGCTCTTGATGGTGTAGGTGCAGGATACCAGACATACAGTGAGGATCAAAAGTTTGGGCACCCCAGGTAAATTTTTTTATTAATGTGCATAAAGAAGCCAAGGAAAGATGGAAAAATCTCTAAAAAGCATCAAATAACAGATTAGACATTCTTATAATATTTCAACAAAAGTTACATTTTATTTCCATCATTTACACTTTCAAAATAACAGAAAACAAAAAAATGGCATCTGCAAAAGTTTGGGCACCCTGCAGAATTTATAACATGCACTGCCCCCTTTGCAAAGCTGAGACCTGCCAGTGTCATGGATTGTTCTCAATCATCACCAGGGAAGACCAGGTGATGTCAATCTCAAAGGTTTTAAATGCCCAGAGTCATCTGACTTTGCCCCAACAATCAGCACCATGGGTTCTTCTAAGCAGTTGTCTAGAAATCTGAAAATAGTTGATGCTCAAAAAAGCTGGAGAAGGCTATAAGAAGATAGCAAAATGTTTTCAGATGTCAATATCCTCTGTTTGGAATGTAATTAAGAAATGACAGTCATCAGGAACAGTGGAAGTTAATGCAAGATCTGGAAGACCAAGAAAAATATCAGACAGAACAGCTTGCAGGATTGTGAGAAAAACAACGTTTGACTGCACAATCCCTCCAGAAAGATCTGGCAGACACTGGAGTTGTGGTACGCTATTCCACTATAAAGAGATACTTAATGTATGGTCAAATATGGTCTTCATGGAAGAGTCATCAGAAGAAAACCTCTTCTACGTCCTCACCACAAAAATCAGCATTTCAACTTTGCAAATGAACATATAGACAAGCCTGATGCATTTTGGAAACAAGTTCTGTGGACCGATGAGGTTAAAATTGAACTTTTTGGCCATAATGAGCAAAGGTACGTTTGGAGAAGAAGGGGAACAGAATTTAATGAAAAGAACCTCTGTCCAACTGTTAAGCATGGGGGTGGATCAATCATGCTTTGGGGTTGTATTGCAGCCAGTGGCACAGGGAACATCTCACAAGTAGAAGAAAAAATGGATTCAATAAAATGTCAGCAAATTTTGGATGCTAACTTGATGCCATCTGTGAAAAAGCTGAAGTTAAAGAGAGGATGGCTACTACAAATGGATAATGATCCTAAACACACCTCGAAATCCACGGGGGATTACATCAAGAGGCATAAACTGAAGGCTTTGCCATGGTCTTCACAATCTCCTGACCTCAAAATAATTTAAAATCTACGGATAGACCTTAAAAGAGCAGTGCGTAACAGACGGCCCAGAAATCTCAAAGAACAGGAAGACTTTTGTAAGGAAGAATGGGCAAAGATACCTCAAACAAGAATTGAAAGACTCTTGGCTGGCTACAAAAAGTGTTTACAAGCTGTGATATTTGCCAAAGGGGCAGTACAAGATATTAACTCTGCAGGGTGCCCAAACTTTTGCAGAGGCCATTTTTTTGTTTTCTGTTATTTTGAAAGTGTAAATGATGGAAATAAAATCTAACTTTTGTTGACATATTATAAGAATGTCTAATCTGTAATTTGATGCCTTTTGGAGATTTTTCCATCTTTCCTTGGCTTCTTTATACACATTAATACACATTTTTACCTGGTGTGCCCAAACTTTTGATCCCCACTGTAGGGAGATGAGGAGAAGGTTCAATAAGTTCTTTACTTGAGGGAGCAGTGTGTAACAATACATACAGTACAAACACTTCTCATAAGTTCCCACTGACAGTTCTTGAAGGAGTTACCCACGTGATCCTTGAGGAGAGGTACTGCTACCATATGTCACATTTACTCTTAATACTTGAATTCTGTAATACTGCTGTTTACGTACAAATATGATAGAATCCTACTGACCACCAATAGTTAGTACAACAAAAAGGTAAATACAACCTTTTTGCTGTACTCTTATAACTTGGAATCTGATCTCCTCTTTCTGCTGCTCTGCTACCCCAGCGCTGTCTGTACCTGGACTTCTGTCTGTGTCCCCTGTGTCCCTTTTGTCCCTTCTGTGTCCCTTTTGTCCCTTCTGTCTGTGTCCCTTGTGTCCCTTGTGGAGGGGGAGGGGGTCAGCCACGCCCACTCAATGCAAGTCTATAGGAGGGTGTGTGGCTCTGCTACAGCCCCCCATAGACTTGCATTGAGGGGGGGGGGGTGGTGTGACATTCCATGGGGAACATGGCCGACCCACTGCAGTGCTCACCCAGCGTTTGGAACTAAATTTTTGGAAAGCTGGCCAGTGGAGTATCCCTTTAATTTAGCTTAAAACTGTACAGGATCTTCCCAGGGTTGTTCTGGGGATAAACTGTGTAGGGTCCCCACACCACTTGGCCTAGTTGTGGCACATCATCCTAGGTGCATCCAGGTGAGATATCCCTTCTACAGGTGAGTGACTGAACCAGGACTGTAGGTCAGTGTCACCAAGACTTTGTGCAATGGAGCCCACAGAAAACTCTCTCTAATGCTACCACTTTTTATATCTTGTCAGCAGGTCTTGGCTAGGTAGGAATGTAGCTTGTTGTCCTTCTGTCCTCTTTCCATCTCTCAAAACTCAACCACACTAAGCGGAAGTGACCAAGAGTTTAAATAGACTCTGGATGACATGTTCTCACATTTTATAATGGTCCTCTATAGAGGCCGTAGTGTTGTGAAATGCTCGCTAGATGGTAGTGTAAAGTTGTGTAACTTCTTCAGGCTTATCAAGGCATGAATAAAGAGAGTAAAATATATTTTCACCATTTAAAGTGATGAAACCCTTTGGATACTCAACCCCTAAATCCATGGTGGGACATTACACCATCATATCTCAGGTTAAGCCATTGATTCCACTTTTTTTTTTTGAACCCTGAGACTTCTTCTCTCTTATTCCTTCTCTCTAGGAAACCCCAAAATGAATTGACACATGTGGCGATAGCCCTGGTCTAGAGTAATAAAGATAAAACAAGCAAACAAAAACATTGCTTTCCTTTAGGGCTGCCCGCGATTAGTGCCGATCTCCTATATTGGAGCTTGTTTTCTAAGCCTTTTACATAGGTGGGTACACATGTGGATAGGGCCATACAAACGATCACTGGATCATTCATACAGCCCTTTTTTCTGCCATTTGTAGGACATACCTGCCCTATTAAAGGAAATCTGTCATCGGAATCACCCACACTAAACCTGTTACACAGGCTTATAGTGCGGGTGATCCTGATTAAAACGCTTCTTACCTCATTAAAAACTGTGCAGCGGTTTGCCAGATATCTTCATTTTTAGTTATATGGTATTCCCAGGCTTGGGACTCAGTGGGAGGTCCGCAGCATCAGCACGGACTCGCTTACGTCATTTTCGCCGGGTGGAGCGGCTGCCCGGCTCATGAATATTCATGGCTGCCTCATCGCAATCTTCCTCCTGGTGTAGATCACGTGGGTAGCGCCGCGCGCCGTACACCTGGAAGCGGCATTCTCCTGCATATCTATCTATGCAGGAGAACGGCGCTTCCTGGTGTACGGCGCGTGGCGCATGCGCGGCGCTACCCACGTGACCTACACCAGGAGGAAGACTGCGAGGAGGTAGCCATGAATATTCATGAGCCGGGCAGCCACTCCGCCCGGCGAAAATGACGTAAGCGAGTCCGTGCTGATGCTGCGGACCTCTCACTGAGTCCCAAGCCTGGGAATACCATATAACTAAAAATGAAGATATCTAGCGAACCGCTGCACAGTTTTTAATGAGGTAAGAAGCGTTTTAATCAGGATCACCCGCACTACAAGCCTGTGTAACAGGTTTAGTGCGGGTGATTCTGATGACAGATTTCCTTTAAACAGGTCAAAACTCTGCAAACAGCCGACAAATGTCCTTCAGCCAATTGCTGGCTCTCTTTAACAGGGCGGTTATTAGCCTTTTTGCCAGATAACCACTCCTTATAATAGGGCCCTTTTGCAACCATCTGGTAAAATGATAAAATCCAGTCTGCAACTGCCGCTAGGAGGAGATGACTGCAAAGAGATTTCTACAGCTTCCTTAAAGGGGTACTCCGGTGGAAAACATTTTTTTTTGATCCAGAGCAGGAGAAAATCCCCATTGCAAACCTATGCTGCTCTGGACAGTTCCTTACACGGACAGAGGTGTCAGCAGAGAGCACTGTGGACAAGACAAAAATTAAAAAAGAAAATAATTTCCTCTGTAGCATACAGCTGCTAAAAATACTGGAAGGATAAAGATTTTTTGATAGAAGTCATTTACAAATATGTTTCTGGCACCAATTGATTTTAAAAAAATAATGTTTTCCACCAGAGTACCCCTTTAAGTTTTTCTATGGACATAATAAATAGCAGGCGGACATATTACACAGTAAGCTTGGGATTGTTGTAAATCCATTATCAGCAGGTAGAAGTTTTTTTTTTTTTTTTTCGTTTTGGTTATTTAGTGTTATTAGTAGACGTATTGCAATGTATTTACAGTTGTAAAGTAAAGTGGACGCTTTCAAGTCTTATTATTATTATTACGCCTAAAATAATCCGTGTTTGGGTATAAGGACAACAAAACTGAACAGTGGCGCAAAAATGAAATTCCTCTCTTGAACGGCATTAACAATATGCAAATTCATTATCAACAAGACACAATGAACACTAGGACAGGCGAATGGAGTCACTGAAGCAGCACTAGAGTATTTAATTACCAGAATCCCATTATCTCAAACCCTCGGAAAAATAAACTTTTATTTACCCGGCTTTAAAACTGCCTTAATTTTAATGATTTTTTTTTAATGACACAGACGGCCTGAGCAAGAAGCTGCTTCCCTAAGAAAAAGAAATGCTATTAAATCTCATTGCATCACATGTATATTACAACTAAGACTCATGATTATAGGATATTCATTATATAGACCAGGTGTAGGGTTACCCACTTCTTTAGGGATTACATAGGTGTGGGTATAATTATGTGGGGTGCATAGGTAGCAGCCAACCCCCATGTCCTGGTGCCGAGCTCAAACACACACACAGTTGTAAGCTTCCTATCAGTGTGAGCCGCAGGATCTGCAGCCCACACTGAGAGGAGACTATGACCTCCGCTGGGCAGACGCCAAAGACTTCACTAATGGGCACTGCCTCTGGGGAGCAGAGAAGACACTGCCAGGCTTTACTGTGGTGGCACATTGTGGTAAGCATCATTTTTAAATTTTTATTTTTAACTTGGAATCTGGGGGAGGGGGAGGGAAATACCTACTTACTTAACTACCTGGTTAGCTACCTGGATACCTAACTACATAACTACTTATCTGGCTACCAACCTACCGACATAGCTACCTACTTGTTATCAACCTAACTACATAGCTACCTACTTAACATCCTGTCTACCAACTACATGGGTACCTATCTAGCTACCTGGCTATCTACCTACATAGCTAGCTACCTGGCTACCAACCTTCCTACATAGCTAGCTACCTGGCTATCTACCTTCATAGCTATCTACTTACCTGCTTGTATATACTAACACGTAGAAGGTATAGATGTCGGCACTGGCAGGCTAGTCTGAATAGCAACATACAGGTCCCTCTATGTGGTAGACATCAGGTAACTCATCCCAGAGGAAAACTAGTGGTGCTCTTCCCATGTAATAATTGCAAATTCCTACATTGAAGAAATGAAGAAAATACGGGGGCACTCACATAAGTGTTTCTTCTATCGGGACTTTTTTCAGTGCATAACACTCGCTGGGACACCAGGTAGAAATGTCATTCAGCTGAGACACCGGACCTGCACATGCCAGGAGCCATGATGGTAATAGTTATTTTGTGCCGCTCCCATCCTAATAGCTATTTTGTGCCGCTCCCCGGGAATGGCGTGAAATAGCTATTACCATCATGGCTACTGGCATGCACTGGTCCGGCATCTCAGCTGAATGACATCTCTACCTGGCGTCCCAGAGAGTTTTAAAACATTTTTAAATAAGCACTGAAGATGACAAGTACAATTAAGTGGAGATGATATATATGGCATATATACATGGAGTACAGGGCAACAATGAGTCCAAGTAATATTAGCAGCTCAATCACAGAAAAGACACCACACATAGTGGTACGACAACATTATAGATAACGACAGATAACATGGGAGATAAGCCTGCTATAAGAAGATAATGGATAAGAAAGACTGGATGTACAAACAGAAAGAAAACCAGCCAAAGGAACAATGAAGCTTCCTGCCATGCATATTACCACCTACCAGCTTCAACCCCAATGTATGTTTCGCATTGTGCTTCATCAGGGGGCATGTCTAAACCCCCTTTCAGGTGGGTATATATATCCAACATCAGCCAAACGCAAAGCTCATTACAGAATGACAACATATTCCTCAATCAATGCATACAGAAGTTCATGATACTGCCCCTAATAATCACCTGGCCCAGATAATACCTGTTTGATGCAGTCCACGCCACCTAGACAGTGTGTGATGTAATATGAGTGCGTTTGTCGCACCTGGATGTATGCGGAACACTGGTTCCCTGGCGTCCCTCAGCAGCACAATATGGGGTGTCACACGCCCCTGTGCGTGGAATTTTAATGACTTTAATAAAATAACTCCTCCCCCATAGTCCATATAATGGCCAAACGTACTCTTAACAGCAGAGTCTTTTTCGTTCTTCTATGATCAAATGGTTTTTATTGAATTTTTCAAGAAATTTTACAATACAATACATAAAGCCATTGCAACATTATGGCCAAAAAGAAAATCGTATAAAACAAATGAAATCATAACATATGTTTGAACATAAATACATATAAAGCTATGAAAACATCAGTTTAAATGAATGTTCTGTAGAGAACTAAAATTTTAATTAGAATTGTGTATTGACAGACATAAACTTTAATAACATGGCACACTAAAGATCAGTTGTAAGTGTAGAAATTGTGCTTAATTTATTTAGTCAGGTATTAACAGTCATACCTGTACTCAAGCTACAGAATCATGAAGCATCCGAAGTCCGTGATCCTCCCCTTCCTCGTCCTCCAAAGAACCTGTAGTAAGTTTGAATAAAACCACACACACACAGCAATATAAAAACATCATACGGTATTCTCATATATGTGGGAAGTATGGAGTTATCAGTGCAGTCAACGGAAAAAGGTATCTGTTATATGGAGTAAAATGTAAGGTTCAGAAGGGGGACGTGTAATAGGCAGCGTTATTTCGGAGCTGGGAACAGCTTCTTATATTTTCTCCAGTTGTCTTCGCAGGTCGGTCCAGAATTTGTCTTCCAAGCGTAGGTAGTCTCATAGAAACAGTTTGTTGTCACCATGTCGATCACATCAGCAGAGGTAGAAATATTTGTAGACTTCCATCTATACGCGATTAAGGATCTATATGCAATCAGTACATGGCAAATAGGTGTTCTGTATTTGGGTTCTGCAGAGTGGAGGCCTATGTTAAGAAGGGCTAGTTTATTGGACAATGTGATGGTTTTACGAGACATTACTTGAATTAATTCGTTAATGTCTCCTTTAAATTTATGTAGTAAGGGGCAGGTCCAAAATATGTGACCAATAGTTCCATTCTGTCCACACCCTCTCCAACAAAGAGGTGAGCATGTAGGCATCATGGAATGTAGTTTGGCTGGTGTGTAGTACCATTTACTTGTCATTTTAAAGAACTGTTCTTTATGTCCTATACAGGACGTCGCCTTTTTCAATATAGAATATGCCTGGGCCCACTCATAGTTAGTAATTATAATATTCAGTTCCTTTTCCCACTGTGTTGAGGGCTGTTATTTACATAAATATCGTTATTGAATATTTGATACAAAGGCCTAGTAGTCAACTTGTCAATAGAGTCAGTCGACAATTCCATTTAGTTATTCAATTCTTGTGGAATGGAAATGATAGTTTGTGGGAATAATTTTAGGTGTTTCACTAGAGTGAGATATGTCTGTTTCTCAGTATCTGGTAGGTCATAGGAATGTTGAAGATCCGCAAATGTGGAAAGAGTCTCGTCTCTAAACATGTGGTGTAATGAGGTTATGCCTTTACTAATCCACAAGTCAACATTAGTCAGGGAAGAAAAATGTTTAACAGAGTCTAATGACAGGTGAGTCAGTAGATGGGCTTGGCCTGTCAGTAGGTCTAGTGGACCATATACTAATGGAATCTGATATTATTCTGTTCAGTTGTAATGAAGTTTTGTTAATTTTATGTGCATAAAGTAGTGGCTTCCATTCAGAAAACGTAATTTGTTACAGGCCGCACGATACTGGCACATCAGCGGCATATCATAACATGAAGGCACGTGACCATTGAATGCACAATGATAGGTAGAATACATAACGAGGAGAGAGGGCCCTTTCTGATGACATGGGGGAGTCTATATAACGGGAGGCTGTACTTCCAGGCTTCACTTACTGCCAGTCCTCTGATGACGCTGGATTACCAGCGAAACGCCGTCAGGACTTTGGCTCGTGTTTAACATTTAAAATGCAGTGGCTTCTGTCAGCACAAGTATGCGCTATTAGTTAGTGCCTCAGTGGTGGCCATACAAGCATTAGTGGCACACATAATAAGAGGCTGTCTCTCTTTATTATTACTGCAATGTGCTAGACAGACCCTGTCATTTTAACTATTGTGGTACACACATATAACGTGTCACCAATTGTCACTGAGTTTTTTTTATTTTAAATGCATAATAATAAAAGTTACATTTTAACACCTTTTTGGGGGGGTTCTAGTTTAGGGTACCCCTTTGGGGGCTTCCCCTAAAGTTGTTGTTTGCTTAGAAGACGGAAGTCTCCACGACAGAAACCTGCAAGTCCCTTACAGCCTTTGCCCATTCCAAAAAACCCTTGGTCTCATATAGTGGGGAACTTTTTGAGTTCCAAAGAAGAAGGGGAGACAAAAAGGGGGGTACTGTAACATCTGCGCTCTGGCCAGAAACGCCCGAATGCGAATCCCAGCCCATTACTCACCTCCCTGGTCTTCCTGTTCTCGCAGCCCCGGCGTGCATGCCCCCGCCTCTTAGGGTGCGTGCGTGCTGGAACTCTTACATTTAAAGGGCCAGTACTCTACACCTGCACCCTGTCTTAAGTGTCTACACCTGTACCCTGTCTTTAAGTATCAGCTCCTCCCTTTGCTCCCTGCTAGATCTTTGTTGCCTTGTGCCCTAGTAAAAAGCATACTGTGTTGCTGATATCCGTGTTCCTGATCCTTGTTCCGTTACCTGACCCTGCACCTGTGCCACTTGTCCTGACCTACTGCTACCTAGACCTCGTCTTGCCAGTTTCCTTTTGTGCCATGCCACATCCCAGCAACCTGTGTGGACGAGTCGTGCCAGGGGTAGCGACCTGGGTGCCGCCTGCCACAGCAAGACCATCCCACCTTGCAGCGGGCTCCGGTGAAAACCAGCTGCACCTTGGACTCCGCTCCCTGGCACGTCTCACGTCTCCATCCACACAGGCCCAAAGGATCCACCACCTGCCATGACTCCTAACACCGCTCCCTGGCACAGCTCACTTCATCATCCACACAGGTCCAGAGGATCCACCACCTGCCATGACACCCCATATTGTGCTGCTGAGGAGACTAAGGGAAAACAGATTATCAATCAAATCATATCTTCCTATGCTGGAGCTCAGACAGAGCGCAGAGGGGCGGGGGATGCCAAGAGCCATCACCTGACCAGGTCACATGACCGGGTTTGGGTCTCGTGATATGCCGACAACTCCATCAGAAAGAGGGGCGGGGCCTGGCCAGCTCCGTACCAAATGCTGAGGGAAAATATAACCGCAATACATCCAATCAGTGGGAGGATCTCCCCCGAAAGGACGTGGGATGGATCAGAAGTGCACATGTGTGGGGACTAGTCTGCATATCTAATGGACCTCTCAAGAGTTACTAGTAGCAACCAGTATACACATACATAGACAAAGGACATACAGACAGAAAACATGTACCCCCAGTGACAAACGTGTGGCAAAAATGTACCCCCTGTGTGCTTTGCCAAAATAAATAATAAAAACCATCACCATGACATATAATATAAAAAATGTATCTAATAAGATATAAGTATGAATGAAAGTGCAACCAATAAAATAAATGAAGTGTATGAAAAGACAGTGTTTGTATAAGTGTTATGCAAGTGTGTGGAAAGGCCTATGACATTAAAGCGGTTATCAAGGAAAAAAAACTTTTTTATATATATCAACTGGCTCAAGAAAGTTAAACAGATTTGTAAATTACTTCTATTAAAAAATCTTAATCCGTTCAGTACTTATGAGCTGCTGAAATTGAGTTGATCTTTTCTGTCTAAGTGCTCTCTGATGACACCTGTCTCGGGAACTGTCCAGAGTAGCAAATTCCCATAGCAAACCTCTTTTACTCTGTGCAGTTCCCGAGACAAGCAGAGATGTCAGCAGAGAGCACTGTTGCCAGACAGAAAAGAACAACTCAACTTCAGCAGCTGATAATTATTGGAAGGATTAAGATTTTTTTAATAGAAGTAATTTACAAATCTGTTGAACTTTCTGGAGCCAGTTGATATTAAAAAAAAATACCCCTTTATCAACCAGTGGGAAAATATAAATAAAAAATAATACAACATAAATAAAAAAAGGAGATGGGACTATATATTACGTGAAAAAATTAAATAAGGATAATCAACTCCAAGTGTTGTACAAATAATAAATGCACAGTGAAATGAAGTAGTTGTCATAATAACACAAATATTACAAAAAGCTAATATTCAGAGAAAATGATGATAATAAAATGGCAAGTGTATAAATGTGGGACCATGTATAGACATAAAAGTGGGACTAGTAAAAAATACATAAGTGTAAATGTGGACATGTAAAATACATGCGGAAAAAGGTATATATAATATGTGTATAACCAACTGGTGCATGAGTGTCAGTGCAGTAAAGTGCAGGAATACCACAAGTGCAAAAGTATCACAAGGTAGTAATTAGTCATATAATTTAATAGAAATTTTAAGAACAATGTACATAATGGAATCATTAGGGCTCACAACAAAGTGCAATAGTGCTGCAGAATAGTAGCCTAAAATTGTAGCAGCAAAATCTTAAATATAAGACTAATAACAGAACTGATATGGGCCTACTAAAAAGGAGATACGTATACACATTTAGAATATATGTGCATACATATGACTAAGCGCCAGCGTGAAAACATTATATTGTGGGGAGTTGTATTATTTGGATCTATCAAAGAGTGGCATCAGGCCGTATACATGGCTGGATGGCAACAATGTCAGGACGAAGAGGAGAAATATAGTGAGGAGAAACAGGAATAATCCTTCCATGCGAAAACAGCTGGCAAACCAGAGAAAGAAAAACAGAAAAAGAGAGGTAAGCATTAAAACAATATGAAATAAAAACAACCAAAGCACCAAAAGGAGGATTGCAGACACAAGATCAAGAGCTAAAGATATCCAATATCAAATAAAAGTTTATAGAAATAGCTACCTACCTGGTTACCAACCTACCTACATAGCTACCTACTTGGCTATCTGTCTACCAACTACATAGGTATCTATCTAGCTACCTGGCTATCTACCTACATAGCTAGCTACCTGGCTACCAACCTTCCTACATAGCTAGCTACCTGGCTATCTACCTTCATAGCTACCTGCTAACCTACTTATTTATCTACCTATCTACTTATTTACCAACCAACCCACTTACGTACCTAGCTACCTACCTACATAACTGCATACTTATCTACATAGCTACTTGGCAACCTACCTACTTACCAGCCTAGCTACTACATAGCTACATACTTACCTAAAAAGCTAGTTACCTATGTGCTACCTGACATCAATTGTGACTTACTTGATTTAACTGTATGGTATGGGGGGGGGGGAGTCGACGCACATGGGGTGCGGACACAGCACCTTGCCAGGGGTGTAAGGGGCACGAGGTACGTCTCTGCTATATAGTAATTGTATAATACTTTACTTTTCCTGCAATGGCGCTGTAGGGAAACTAAACACTTGCTACAAGCTTCTACTATGGATTATTGTAACAACAGCATGACTAAAATTTAAATATCTTTTAATCACTTTTATAGGAAAATTAACAGTGAATGTTTTAGATCGCTCAATGCAAATTTTTTAAGACATTTTCTTTGGTCTTTCTTATTTTTCTGTTTTCCTTATCCAGACAAAAGACATTTTCCTGTCAGAAGGCTAGACAAAGTCATTTACTGAAGACTGATCTATTCAGGGACTGTCACACATGCTATATCCACACAGTAGTAGTTCAGATGCCTTAGTTAAAAATATGCCAAAGTTGGACCAAAAAATACATTCAAAGGATGGAGTCAAAACCAAATGTCATGTTCTGTTCTTACAAGAAACTATGATGTAACGGTTGGGTTCTTTTGTAGTAATTTCTTTCACAATGCAAGATATATTGAAACAGTTTGGAGCCAAAAGTCACCATCATAATAGAAAAATAAATGCCCCCAGGGTCATGTTTAGGTTTATAATTGTGCCATTATCTTCAGGTTCAGCAGAAGGTTCTAAATTAGGTCTAAATTCCTTTATGAAATATACTTTAGGATGTGCTATAACTGGAAACCTTGCTGATCCTGGAGTAATCTGACTAGAGCTCACATTATTGGAACATTTATTCAATATCTCTCAATGCAGCTTAGTTGGAAGAACTTTAACATTTGTAAAAGTTTTGCTCTAAAGCCGTTTCTTGTGGCTTCATAAATGGAGAACTCCACCCTTCAAAGAAGAAGCATGACTGATGAAGGTTTCATACCCAGGAGGACCCTCATCGTGGTCCTGATTCAAGTAGGACCTTAGGCCCTCCTAAAACATAAAACCCCTTAATCCCTGGCTGGATACTTCCATGATTCATAAAATCTGACACATCTTTGTAAAAGGGCTGCATACTAGTTGGGTGGAAAGTACAGTGCACCCACTATTTCAGATGACTTATAAAATAAGTTCCTTTGACATTACATTCAAGAGGTTGCCTTTCTTGATCAAACCGAGGAAGAAATCTTGGCACCTTGACCCCAATCCACCTCCATAAAAAACGTACACTTGGCTCAGTCAATTTTATCTATCGGAGCCTGACAAGTCTGTAAATCATAGCTACAGACTACAGATGTGTCATTTAGTAGGTTTATTACAAAAAAAAAAAAAGAGTATTTAGGCTGGTGGCTCTTGAGATGTAAAAGTATATTTAGAATGGACCACTCACTGTTCAGTCCATCTGGGTTTTGACTGAATGAAGGTAGCCAGTCTGCAATGATGCTGGATGGTTAGTAAACTGCAGAACTTGGCTTCACCTATAGCAGTTGTCTTTCCTGGGTACTAAAAATGGCTCCTAGTACTCAGATGCCCCCAGGACTTATAGTACAGTAGAATAGGATGACCAGCAAGCAGTCTTAAGGAAAAATCATATAGGCCCATATCAATATGAAAAGGAACAACAAAACTGCATCTCACTATTAGATGGCTGGAACTAGAGATGATGGCATAAATGATTATTCTGATGGATGAATAGACAACAGGGAGAATGAGAAAAGAACAAGCAAAGACAACAGTGTAAGGGTCTAAATAAAAGAACTTTCCCTATATGTTCTGCTATCTTTGCTTAACCGAATAGTGTTAACTACATACAGTATGTTATTTTCCCTACAAAAAAACAGCAGACATCACTAAGACCCAGGAAGCAAGATAAGGAACTTGTTACAGCCTGCGCTCCGGCTGCACATGTCGGCCTTGAGCGCATTGTCCCTACTCCCGGCGGGGCCGGGATGCACATGGCAGGACGCGCCCGCATGCGAATCCTGTCCCGTCACTCACCCTGTACTGCTGCCGCTTCCGCTCCTTTGTCTCTGCTCCATCGCGCGTGGCCCCGTTTCCTAGGGCGCGCGACGGAGCTCTGAGATTTAAAGGGCCAGTACGCCCATAATTACTGTTTGCACCTGACACTACCTTATAAAGTCCCTGCACCACCCACACTTCCCTGCTGGATCTTCAGTGCCATTTGCCAGAGAGAAAGCATACCCATTGCCTGTTTGCCATTCCCGTGTATCCAGACCTTCCTGCTAAGTTTTTTGACTACGAACCTTTGCCGCCTGCCTTGACCTTCTGCTACGTTTCACTATGCTACAGCCTCATCCTTCTGTACCTCGCCTTTCCCAGTTACCTGTGTGGTCGAGCCATGTCGGGGGTAGCGACCTCGGTGTCGCCTGCTGCAGCAAGCCCATCCTGCCTTGCGGCGGGCTCTGGTTAAAACCAGCGGCACCTTAGACTCCGCTCCCCGATACGGTCCGTGTCATCAGCCACATAGGTGGAGGATCCACTTCCAGCTCCGTGACAGTCTCCACCCAGGTGCGTGACAGAACTCAAGACAAGAACATGGAATAAACTAGAACCAAAATCTGGACAGGCCTGAGCAAAATAACTCTAGTTTGCACAGAGTGCCAGGCCCTGAATACTTGTGAAGACTGACAAATAGAACTCCACCCAAACATCCATAAAGCCTGCTGTGGCCTGTGCTAAATCCCCTACTGTAACTTAAAGGGGAACTCCGATACATAACATATTATCCCCTGTCCACAGGATAGGGAATAAGCGTCTGATCGCAGGGGGTCTAACCACTGGGCACAAAAATAAAATGGCGCCCAGCATAATGATGATCCCTAGCATCAGCTCCAACTTCACACTATGTTTAGGAGGAGGGGTGTGCATCACTGTAGGCTGAGCAAGGAAGCCACTTCTGCGATCGGCACCTACCTATTCATCCACTCATACAATCCACCTGGCTTCAAACTGAAATCGAATGACCTAGAACAGAGATTGTAAGCCATTGTGAGTGAAAGCTGTAATAACTGCACAGAGGGACCAACTCTTTATTAATGTCTGTATATTTAGGATACAGTATATCCTAAAAGCTCCTGTAGGTACAATGGGTAAGTGTCCAATGCTTTTGTCTCTCTCTCTCTCTCTCCACTCCCCGTAGTAATTTTAGTCTTTGTCTTTTACCTATGATTAGAATCATTCGTTCTCTATTGGTATACAGAGTTGTTCAGTTTTTAGAACACAAGGAAAAAAGATAAACTTTTGATAAAAGACCAACAAACTCTGTACTGACAATAATTTATCTTACAGTACGGCATACAATGTACCCGCTTTTTTTCTGAACAGAATAAGATACTTTATCTATTTAGGGACTGAATAGTTCTGACATTTACACTCAGTTTCAGTATTATAATGTGTAGATAAGTTAAATAAGTATAGTGTAGCTATATATCAAATGCTAACCTGTACACCGTGCCCCAATGGAAATAGAATCACTCATATAAAAGGAAGCCAGACTGTAAGGGGATTATATGACCCCACATGGGCAGCTAGAGATTCTTCCACTGCCGCTAAAGGAGAAATGTAGTATTACATGACAGCTATTAAAGGGTTATTACGCCCATAGACATTTTGACATGAGCTACCCTAATATATAATATACATAGATATATATATATATATATATATATATATATATATATATATGTGTGTGTGTGTGTCAGCTATTTTTTTTTCAGGGTATGGCACAGCAGGAACTCCTCTGCAGAATCTCCTATGAGAAGACACACAGGGCTACCCATCAACAGCCCTGTGTGCACAGTGAGGTATGGAGGTGAGCCCAGCCCGCCTACTAGCCTCACTGTGCACACAGGGCTGTCGCCAGGTATACGCTGTTTCTGACCCTGCCTTTTTACATTTTTTTTTTAAATCTGTACCCTAGTGGGGACAATAGTGGGGAAAAAATAAAATAAAATAAAATAAAAAAGATATATATAGATATATATATATATATATATATATATATATATATATATATATATTAGAGATGAGCGAATCGAAGTTGACGAACCCGAATTTGTAAAAAATGAAATGAAAAATTCGATTCGCAACGAATACGAATATCGCCGCGATTCTATCGCGCAAATCGCTTAATTAAACTCCATTTTACAGCATTTCAGGCTATTGGAGACCTAAGATGGCGGATCCGCATGTGAGTAGATGGGGCAGGGGATTATGGGAGGGCGGGAAACAGCGACGGGAATGAAGGTAGGCGGGCTGACCCTGAATCACATGTGAGATGCCGCCTATCAGTGTTCACTGACCCCTGTGATGTCACAGCCCCTATATAATTGGCGGCCATCTTGCCTCTCTTCATTTCATCTATGCACTCAGATAGAGAGGACGAGACTGCGTGTGTGTGAATAGCTTATACCACAGCGTTACTCTGCAACTGCTCATCACATCAGCATTAGGGAAAGACAGGAGTGCAGAGTGCTGTGCTGTTACTCTGAGAAGGATCATTGATAGCTAAACCTCCTATTCATGTTATTGAGCATTGCAGCAGAGAGGGGCAGATAGCTGTCAGCTGCCTCATACAGATCTCCAAGCTGCCTGAACTTTCTGAAGCATCTTATCTCCTCATTTTTCAGCCCAATTGAGTTTTTTTTTTTTTTTTTGCTCCACAAAACTTCTGCTGCTCAGAATTGTGTGACGAGTGCAATTTAGGGTTTAATCCCTGGATTTTTTTTTTTGTGGTGCTGCACTGTTGGGTCCCGCTGCTGTTCAGAAATATGTGATTGTTCAGTGGACTGTAGTGCATTTGTACCATTTTGTACCGGTTAATCTGTCAAGGGGCTACATACTGTGCAAGTCCAAACAATACTATTCACCGGCTGTTTTTTGTTTTTTTTAATAGAATTTTTTTTGCTAATAGTTAGGCATATTACTGTCCTCATCAGTGCATACCGCATAGGTACATCCAAGTATTGTACCATTTAATACCTGTTAAGCTGTCAAGGTGCTCCATAATGTCAAAATCCAAACAATAGTATTCACCGGCTGGTGTTTTACAAGAATACAGAGTTTTTTCTGTGTATAGTTAGGCATTTTACTGCCCTCATCAGTGCATACAGCATAGGTACATCCAAGTATTGTACTATTTAGTACCTGTTAAGCTGTCCAGGTGCTCCATATCGTCAAAGTCCAAACAATAGTATCCACCAGCTGGTTTTTTACAAAAATACAGATTTTTTTCTGCGTATAGTTAGGCATATTACTGCCCTCATCAGTGCATACCGCATAGGTACATTCAAGTATTGTACCATTTAGTACCTGTTAAGCTGTCAAGGTGCTCCATACCGTCAAAGTCCAAACAATAGTATTCACCGGCTGGTGTTTTACAAAAATACAGAGTTTTTTCTGCGTATATTTAGGCATATTACTGCCCTCATCAGTGCATACCGCATAGGTACATCCAAGTATTGTACCATTTAGTACCTGTTAAGCTGTCAAGGTGCTCTATACCGTCAAAGTCCAAACAATAGTATTCACCGGCTGGTGTTTTACAAAAATACAGATTTTTTTCTGCGTATAGTTAGGCATATTACTGCCCTCATCAGTGCATACCGCATAGGTACATCCAAGTATTGTACCATTTAGTACCTGTTAAGCTGTCAAGGCGCTCCAAACCGTCAAAGTCCAAACAATAATATTCACCAGCTGGTGTTTTACAAAAATACAACGTTTTTTCTGCATATAGTTACACATACTACTGCCCTCATCAGTGCATACCGCATAGGTACATCCAAGTATTGTACCATTTAGTACCTGTTAATCTATCAAGGGCCTACATACTGTGAAAGGACAGCCGTAAGTAATCACCTGCTGCTGTTCTAGACAAATACTGTTTAAAGAGTAGTGTTGCATATTGTAATACCCTCATAAACGCACTAAGTATGTCAGGCAGAGAAGTGCCAGGTCGTGCACAGAGGAGTTGCAGAGGCTTAAATACTTCTGGCAGAGTTGGCAGCAGACTTGGGGAGAGTGGCAGCAGGAGTTGCAGCGAGAGGCCTGAGCTCCCGTTATCAGCCAGCGGTCATGTCTCCACCAGCATCCCATCTGCCGTCGTCAATTGGTTAACACGCTCATCCACATCATCACAAGTGACATCTGACACCCACAGTCAGACACAACCCTCAGTTGACATGGCCCGGGAGCAATCCCTGTCCTCCCATTGCCTTGGTCCTATGCTGTTCCCTCTCCTAAAGAAGTATCTTATGCTGTGGGTTCAGCTCCACTATTTACTGAGGACGATCTAATAGAGGACAGTCAGCAGCTACTGGACAGCCAAGAAGGGGAGGAGACATGAGCCGCTTGCTCCGCTAGGCGGCCAAGTAGTGATGCGGAGAGTGACGTGGGTGGCGGTGTTGCAAGGGTTCAGGGTCCTGAAACAGACACTGTTGGGGAACCTGAGGAGGACATCAGTGACATGCACACACCTGTGGATGATGATGAAGCCGATCACAATTGGGAGCAGGGTGCAGAAGAGGCTTCATCATCATCAGGAGAAGAGAGTTGCAGGTTGCCCTTGAGGCAGCAAGGCGGTAGCACGGTTGGCAGTCAGCTTGGTGGCAGTAGTGGAAATTCAGGAGCCAAACGGGCCCGGGTGAGACAACCTGCTTCGCGGCAGCCTACCTTTCCGGGAGGTAGTGGAACAGGGGTTCCTGGAGACGGTGACAGTAGCAGTCATTTAGTGCGGACTGCGGGTGGGAAAGTCAGCTACTCGGCGGTGTGGAAGTTTTTCATAAGGCATCCGGAGGAGGTTCACGTAGCCACATGCAAGATCTGTCGGCAGAAGGTGAAGCGTGGCCAGGGTCCTAATGTCGTCACCACAGCCCTGCGTCAACACATGCTTCGCCACCATAAAGCGGCCTGGGAGAACCGTGGCTCCGATGTAGTGGTCCAGCCTGCTGCATCACTCAGTGGCCATCCGCTCCCTCCTTCATCCAACCAAGGCTCCACCACCTCAACCGAAGGGAGCTGTGTGTCAAACCCTCCTTCTGTCGCTCCTGCTTCTCCTGCTTTTAGTCAGCCATTCCGCCAACAATCCATCGGCGAAGCCATGTTCAAGAGACAACAGTATGCGCTCACTCATCCAACGGCGCAGAAGTTGAATGTGCTCCGGTCCAAGTTGCTGGAGTTGCAGTCCCTCCCTTTTCAAGTGGTGGACTCTGCTCCTTTCAGAGAACTGATGGCTTGTGCTGAGCCGAGGTGGAGAGTCCCAAGCCGTCATTTCTTTGCGAAGAAGGCAGTACCAACCCTGCATAAGTTTGTACAAGAGAAGGTGGGCCAGTCCTTGAGCCTGTCGGTGTGTTCAAAAGTGCACGGCAGCGCCGACGTGTGGAGCTGTAACTACGGGCAGAGACAATACTTATCTTTTACGGCCCACTGGGCAAATGTGGTTCCAGCAACTTGGAAAGGTCGCACCACTTCTTCGTCCACGCTCTCGCTCCCAGGCAGTTGGTCCTGTTACAGCGTGCGACGCCGCCTCCTCATCCTCCACCGTGTCCTCGGCCTCCACTGCACGTCCAAATCTCGGTGGCCCTTCATCGTACCATGTGTGTAGGGCATGGCGGTGTCAAGCTGTTCTTCACATGGTTTGCCTTGGCGAACGAAGTCACACGGGGAGGAACTGCTAAAGTTCATTCTTAAAGAAATCCGAGTATGGCTTACTCCACGAATTCTGGAAATGGGAACCATGGTGACCGACAACGGGAAGAACATCGTGTCCGCGCTGCGACAAGGAAGTGTGAAACATGCGCCCTGCATGGCACACGTGTTGAATCTGGTTGTCAAGCACTTCCTCAAGTCTTCACCCCATTTGCAAAACATCCTGAAAATGGCAAGGACACTTCAGCCACTCGTGTACCGCCAAGCACACCTTCCTTGAGCTGCAGCGTCAGAATGGTATCCCACAACATAGTCTTATTTGTGACGTTGCCACACGTTGGAATTCCACCCTCCATATGTTGGACAGACTACACGAACAAAGAAAAGCCATCACCGATTTCTTGATGATCCAAGCAGATAGGAGTACATCCTGTGTAACGTCAATGTGAACCAGTGGCAGCTCATACGTGACACCTGCCATTTGCTGAGGCCCTTTGAGAAAGCCACATTATTTGTGAGTCGCCTGGATTACGCCATGAACGACGTAATTCCACTCCTACATTTCCTACAACAAATGATTGAAACCATGGCTGGTCATAGCAATGGAGACGTTGCGCCTACATCTCAAGGCTACATGAGCCCTGTGGAGGCTGAACTGGAGGAGGAGGATGATGAGGGGAAAAGTGGAGCACAGTTTAGATTGGATGAGATGGCCGGTGTTTCTAGTCATCGGACAGGAGAGGAGGAGCAGGAGCAGCCAGAAGAGCTGGAGGGTTATGAGGAAGGTGAGACAGAGGACCCAGACACACCGTGGCAGTATGCAGTGGAGATGGAGGCAGGTAGTCCCTCCGAGTCACTGGCGCAAATGGCACGATGCATGTTCAGTTGCTTGCGTAGTGACCCCCGAATTGTCAAAATTCGTCAGCGGGATGACCCTCGCTACCGTCCCAAAATGGGGGCCTTTTTTACACCCACGGAGAGGGAGGACAAACTGACCTACAACAGAGAGATTCTACGTAGTCAGTTGGCTGATGCCTATCGGCCACATGGTCCATCCACTCGCAGGTCTGACTCGGGGGGCCCTCTGCGCTCACCTTCCACTGCCATGGCTGCTGGGGAGGGGTGGCAGGAGCAGTACCAGCTCAATCAGCAGCAGTCTGAGTCTACAGTCGCTGATGAGTAGCTTTCTTCACCCGCATAGTGAAGCAACTCATCAGCAGCAGGTAGACATGGAGCAGGACCTGAACCAGCAGGTGGTGGCATACCTTGACATAGCCATGCCAATAACCATTGAAGATCCGCTGGACTTCTGGGCAGCCAAACTTGATTTATGGCCACACCTAACAGAGTTTGCCCTGGAAAAGCTGTCCTGCCCGGCCAGTAGTGTGCCATCAGAGCGGGAGTTTAGTGTGGCCGGGGCCATAGTCACCCCAAGGCGAACTCATCTGTCCACTAAAAATGTGGAGAGACTGACGTTTGTGAAGATGAATCAGGGATGGATCAGCCAGGATTTCCAGCCACCAATGCCAGATGCCTCAGAGTAGATTGAGCATGCTGCTACACCAACCCTCTTGAGTTATCAATTACGGTTATGAAACCCTCTTTGGTACTGCCATTGCCTGCTCCTGGCTCATCCTGTGTCTTTCAGGAACTACTTACCTCACTGATACTTCTGGCCTTGAGCCTTTAACTTTTGGATGTTTAGCAGTAGCTAAATACATGCTTAATGCACATTTCAACATTGATCTTTAAATGTAAGGGGTTGGTTATGAAACCCTCTTGGGTACTGCGAATGACTGCTCCTGACTCATTCTGTGTCTTTCATGAAATAATTGCCTCCCTGATGCCTCAGGCCTTGGGCCTTCAATTTTTGGATGTTTAGCAGTAGCTATATACATGCTTAATGCAAATTTCAACATTGATCTTTAAATGTAATGGGTTGGTTATGAAACCCTCTTGGGTACTGCGAATGACTGCTCCTGACTCATTCTGTGCCTTTAGGAAATAATTGCCTCCCTGATGCCTCAGGCCTTGGGCCTTCAATTTTTGAATGTTTAGCAGTAGCTATATACATGCTTAATGCAAATTTCAACATTGATCTTTAAATGTAAGGGGTTGGTTATGAAACCCTCTTGGGTACTGCGAATGACTGCTCCTGACACATTCTGTGTCTTTCAGGAACTACTTGCCTCCTTGATGCCTCAGGCCTTGGGCCTTCAATTTTTGGATGTTTAGTAGTAGCTAAATACATGCTTAATGCAAATTTCAACATTGATCTTTAAATGTAAGGGGTTGGTTATGAAACCCTCTTGGGTACTGCGAATGACTGCTCCTGACTCATTCTGTGTCTTTCAGGAAATAATTGCCCCCCTGATGCCTCAGGCCTTGGGCCTTCAATTTTTGGATGTTTAGCAGTAGCTATATACATGCTTAATGCAAATTTCAACATTGATCTTTAAATGTAAGGGGTTGGTTATAAAAACCCTCTTGGGTACTGCGAATGACTGCTTCTGACTCATTCTGTGTCTTTCAGGAAATAATTGCCTCCTTGATGCCTCAGGCCTTGGGCCTTCAATTTGTGGATGTTTAGTAGTAGCTAAATACATGCTTAATGCAAATTTCAACATTGATCTTTAAATGTAAGGGGTTGGTTATGAAACCCTCTTGGGTACTGCGAATGACTGCTCCTGACTCATTCTGTGTCTTTCAGGAAATAATTGCCTCCCTCATGCCTCAGGCCGTGGGCCTTCAATTTTTGGATGTTTAGCAGTAGTTAATACATGCTTAAAGCAAATTTCAACAATGATCTTTAAATTCTCAGCGCTCTGCCAGGGCCTTCTCCTACCTCGCCAGGGCCGATCTGAGGACCTCACTAAACCATCCAATCGGTAGTAGAGACATGCGGTGTGTACAAAGGGCAATGAACCCGAGCTTATGACCCGTACTTAGTTATGATTCTTCTTTCCTGGCAAATAAATGCGTACAGGGTTCAGCGGGTTACCCGCACCTGTCGGTGAAAGATAGACACACGCTGGTTCGTTCAGTGTAGCGCGCGTGCAGCCCCGGACATCTGAGGGCATAACACACCTGTTATTGCTCGATCTCGCGAGTGATGGTGCAATGTAAGGGGTTATTAAAGCCTCTTGGGTACTGCTGATGCCTACTCCTGACTGCTCCTGTGTCTTTCAGGAACTACTTGACTTCATGATGCTTCTGGGCTTGGGCCTTTAATTTTAGGATTTTTGAAATGCATACATACATGCTTAATTTAAATTTCAACATTTATGGTGCAATGTATGGGGTGAATAAACACTCTTGGGTAGTGTTTTTTTTTCCAATTTTCTGATAATTATCACAGTAATAAACTTGAATTTTCCACAATAATAACCATTACACAATTGAACGCTTGTTGCGTGTGATTTTTTAAGTAAAATTTTCAAAAAAAATTCGCAGAGGGATGAACTCTGCTTCTTTATTTTATAAAAAAATTATTTTAAAGAAAAATGTCTTTTGTTGGTCCACCGTCCTGCATTATAGAGTCTTCTGGACTCTTGGATATGCGCTTGTTCTTAAACAAAGGTACAAAAAACAAAAATGGCCGGTCAGGGCTATGGAGACGTTGCGCCTACATCTTACAGCCACATGAGCCCTGTGGGTGCTTGTGAGATTAGGTCCTTTGTACCCACATGGCAGGGTCCGGGACACAAATTTTGATTTCAATTTCAAATAAAAAAATCACACATTTCAATGGTTTCCTCATGCTGCAGCCAACTCCAGGCTGCGTCATTCTGGTAATATATAGAGAGCACTCGCTGTCCTAAATTTTCATAAAAATTTTTCGGCAAAAATGTTTGTCTTTTTTATTAGAGATTGTGAAGCTTTGGTGGGTACTCATGCATCAGCCAACTCCATGCATCAGCCAACTCCAGGCAATATATGGTTTAATGATGGCGCTGCTGGGCCTGGGTCTGGGAATTTCACATTTTCTCATAGGTAGCACCCGCTATCCAAAAGTCTTCTTCATAAATTTCTACAATTGTTGTGTTTTTTTGGAGGGATTGTGAAGCCCTAGTGTGTACTCCAGGCTGTGTCATTCAGGCAATATATAGGTAGCACCCGCTGTCCAAAATATTCTTACATTTTTTTTTTTTAAATGGTTGTTTTTTCTTTGGGATTCTGAAAGCCCTGGTGTGTACTCAATGCTGCTTCCTGCTACACTCTGTCAGCCCGTTGGTCCTGTGCTACTCCGCCTCCACATCCTCCACTGTGTCTTAAGCCTCCACCGCCCGGACAAGTCTCAGTGGCCCTTCAGCATACCATGTGTGCAGGTCACGGCGGTCTCACGCTGTTCTTCACATGGTTTGCCTTGGCGAAAAGTCTTGGAAACAATGGCCGGTCAGGGCAATGGAGACGTTGCACCTAAATCTCACGGCCACATGAACCCTGTGGGGGCTTGTTGGATTTGGTCCTTCGTACCCACACGCTGGGGTCCGGGACACGCAAAGGTTGTTTTAAATTTCAAATCAAAAAATAATGGGGCTGCTAGGCCTGGGTCTGGGAATTTCAAATTTTCTCATAGGTAGCACCCGCTATCCAAAATCTTTTTTAAAATTTTAAAAATTGTGGTGTTTTTTGGGGGGGATTGTGAAGCCCTGGTGTGTACTCGTGCATCAGCCAACTCCAGGCTGTGTCATTCAGGCAATATATGGGTTACTGATGCCGCTGGGGGGCCTTGGTCTGGTAATTTCAAATTTTCTCATAGGTAGCACCAGCTATGCAAAATCTTTTTCAAAAATTTCAAAAATTGTGGGGGTTTTTGGGGGGGATTGTGAAGCCCTGGTGTGTACTCGTGCATCAGCCAACTCCAGGCTGTGTCATTCAGGCAATATATGGGTTACTGATGCCGCTGTGGGGCCTGGGTCTAGGAATTTCAAATTTTCTCATAGGTACCGTGTTTCTCCGAAAATAAGACCAGGTCTTATATTAATTTTAGTCACAAAAAACACACTAGGGCTTATTTTCAGAGTAGGGCTTATTTATTTATGAGGGGCTGCAAGAGTGTGGAGGATGGGGGCTGTGGGAGTGTGGAGGATGGGGGGCTGTAGCAGTGTGGAAGATGGGGGGCTGTAGCAGTGGGGAGTGTGGAGCATTACTGGCGGCTGCGTTCTGGATCTGGACCGTGGTCCGCCAGGGTAGGGCTTATATTGCAGCCCACCCCGATAATCCAGCTAGACCTTATTTTCGGGGTAAGGTGTATTTTCGGGGAGACACGGTAGCACCCGCTATCTAAACTCTTTTTCAAAAATTTCTAAAATTGTGGTATTTTTTGGGGGGGATTGTGAAGCCCTGCTGTGTACTCGTGAATCAGCCAACTCCAGGCTGTGTCATTCAGGCAATATATACAAAAAACAAGAGAAGGGGGGCTCACCTATTTAATATACTGGGTGCTACTCAGTGAAAGGACTATAAATCATGTAAAAGAGGAAGGAAAAGAAATTCACTGCAATTGGTAGCACACCAAAAAAAATCATATTCAAAGAATTTTTATTATGCTCAAAAAATATAAAACAGCAGAACAATCTATTGCATACACATTACTCAGTACAAAAAGGGGTTAAAAACATCTAAAAAAAAACAGACTCAAAGGAGCCAGTGCACAACCTAGGAGAAGGGCCATGAACCCCCTCACTTAAAGACACCCGTCCTCAATACACAATGATACAATGTAAAATAGCCTCCACATCCTGCCAGCCCACTTGCTCAATAAATGATAAAAAATGCACAATGAAAGTATAATTTGTGTTCATTAGGAACACTATAATCTCAATACTTGCGCAGTATGGACATGAAGCAAGCGTCCCAGACTGGAGTGAGGCAGTATGAAATCCACAAAGACAGAGGACGGAGTCACAAACTACCCCACGCGTTCCGTCGCCTAAATGGCAACTTCCTCAAGGGTGTTGTGTCATCAAAGGAATACAACATTTATATACTGAGTAATCAAATGGCCATACCTTTCAGATGGGAGATGTGTGGTAATCTGTGCACGCCAAGGCCACTTCTGGCCTTGCACGTCACTTCCATGCGTCCGTGCGTCTCATTCTACGCCAAGCTGGAAACAGAGTGACACGCACTACATCGTGTCCACTGCGCGCAATGCGCGCCAGTCTGCGCCCAGCCGGAATGCAGAGTGGCACGCATGTGGTCCCACCCACTGGGACATGAGCGCATGCGCCGCGTACCCACCACCGTGAGAGCCAGCACCCCAATGGAGCGCAGGCTGACAGGCATGATGGAAAGCGGCGCATGCGCCCCACATTACTTTGGCACACAGAGCATGTAGTATATAACAATGCACAAATCATCACAGAGCATGTAGTTTATAACAATGCACAAATCACCAAAGGACCTGACGGCAGAGAAAGGGATTGGATGACCCCTGTATAATGTTCTATTGTATGTATTTCATTAATTGACTCTATTTCTATTGTTTTATCTAATTCTATATTATTTTTATATTTTTTTTATTTTTTTATGTTTTATATACTAAATCTATTTTTTATGTATATTTTACGTATGTTTTTATATACATTTTGAATTCATATTTTTATATTAGTTTTTATTATTCTTTTATATTTTTATATTTTTTATGTTATTTTTATTTTTAGTTTTTTCGTGTTTTTTTTTTATAAAAAAAATTAATAAATAAAAAACACGAAAAAACAAAAAATAAAAATAACATAAAAAATATAAAAATATAAAAGAATAATAAAAACTAATATAATATAAAAATATAAAAGAATAATAAAAACTAATATAAAAATATAAATTCAAAATGTATATAAAAACATACGTAAAATATACATAAAAAATTGATTTAGTATATAAAACATTAAAAAATTTAAAAATATAAAAATAATATAGAATTAGATAAAACAATAGAAATAGAGTCAATTAAGAATAGGTTCTGTCTGTCATCGTGTCCCAAGGATAAGATAAGATTTGGTATAATGAAATACATACAATAGAACATTATACAGGGGTCATCCAATCCCTTACTCTGCCGGCAGGTCCATTGGTGATTTGTGCATTGTTATATACTACATGCTCTGTGAAGATTTGTGCATTGTTATATACTACATGCTCTGTGTGCCAAAGTAATGTGGGGCGCATGCGCCGCTTTCCATCATGCGTGTCAGCCTGCGCTCCATTGGGGCGCTGGCTCTCACGGTGGTGGGTTCGCGGCGCATGCGCTCACGTCCCAATGGGTGGGACCACATGCGTGCCACTCTGCATTCCGGCTGGGCGCAGACTGGCACGCATTGCACGCAGTGGACATGATGTAGTGCGTGTCACTCTGCGTTCCAGCTGGGCGTAGACTGACACGCACGGGCGCATGGAAGTGACGTGCAAGGCCGGAAGTGGCCTTGGCGTGCACAGATTACCACACATCTCCCATCTGAAAGGTATGGCCATTTGATTATTCAGTATATAAATGTTGTATTCCTTTGATGACACAACACCCTTGAGGAAGTTGCCATTTAGGCGACAGAACGCGTGGGGTAGTTTGTGACTCCGTCCTCTGTCTTTGTGGATTTCATACTGCCTCACTCCAGTCTGGGACGCTTGCTTCATGTCCATACTGCGCAAGTATTGAGATTATAGTGTTCCTAATTAACACAAATTATACTTTCATTGTGCATTTTTTATCATTTATTGAGCAAGTGGGCTGGCAGGCTGTAGAGGCTATTTTACATTGTATCATTGTGTATTGAGGACGGGTGTCTTTAGGTGAGGGGGTTCATGGCCCTTCTCCTAGGTTGTGCACTGGCTCTTTTGAGTCAGTTTTTTAGATGTTTTTAAACCCTTTTTGTACTGAGTAATGTGTATGCAATAGATTGTTCTGCTGTTTAATATTTTTTGAGCATAATAAAAATTCTTTGAATATGATTTTTTTGGTGTGCTACCAATTGCAGTGAATTTCTTTTCCTTCCTCTTTTACATGATTCAGGCAATATATGGGTTACTGATGCCGCTGTGGGGCCTGGGTCTGGGAATTTCAAATTTTCTCATAGGTAGCACCCGCTATCCAAAATCTTTTTGAAAAATTTCTAAAATTGTGGTGTTTTTTGGGGGGGATTGTGAAGCCCTGCTGTGTACTCGTGCATCAGCCAACTCCTGGCTGTGTCATTCAGGCAATATATGGGTACTGATGCCGCTGTGGGGCCTGGGTCTGGGAATTTCAAATTTTCTCATAGGTAGCACCCGCTATCCAAAATCTTTTTTAAAAATTTCTAAAATTGTGGTGTTTTTTGGAGGGGATTGTGAAGCCCTGCTGTGTACTCGTGCATCAGCCAACTCCAGGCTGTGTCATTCAGGCAATATATGGGTTACTGATGCCGCTGTGGGGCTGGGGCCTTGGAATTTCGTATTTTCTCATAGGTAGCACCAGCTATCCAAAATCTTAGGTTTAAATTTCTTAATTCATCTTTTAATCTTAGGGATTGTGAAGGCCTAGTGCCTACTCATGCTGCTGGCAACTCCAGGCTGTGCCATTCATCCACTATATGGTGTCCTCATGCTGCCAACACCTCCATGCTGTGTCATTCAGCCACTATATGGTCTCCTCATGCTGACAACATGTCCATGCTGTGTCATTCAGCCACTATATGGTGTCCTCATGCTGCCAACACCCCCAGGCAGTGCCATTCAAACACTATATGGTCTCCTCATGCTGCCAACACCTCCACGCTGTGTCATTCAGCCACTATATGGTCTCCTCATGCTTCAGCCTCATCCAAGCTGTGTCATTAAGCCACTATATGGTGTCCTCATGCTGCCAACACCTCCACACTGTGCCATTCAGCCACTATATGGTGTTCTCATGCTGCCAACACCTCCACGCTGTGCCATTCAGCCACTATATGGTCTCCTCATGCTGCCAACACCTCCACGCTGTGTCATTTAGCCACTATATTGTGTCCTCATGCTTCAGCCTCATCCAAGCTGTGTCATTCAGCCACTATATGGTCTCCTCATGCTGCTAATACCTCCACACTGTGCCATTCAGCCACTATATGGTGTCCTCATGCTGCCAACACCTCCACACTGTGCCATTCAGCCACTAAATGGTCTCCTCATGCTGCCAACAACTCCACGCTATGTCATTCAGTCACTATATGGTCTCCTGACACTGATGCCACCGCCAGGCTCTGTAATTGTGCTGCTGTGCGGCAGTGATTCTAAAAGCGATGCCGGTAATTTGCATGTTATTCTCAATAACAGTATTATTTCACTAACCCAGCACACTCCATATGCGTTTTAGGACACAGCAAAGTGTTCTTTACCCCTATAGAGGCTGTATGTAGGCTAGAAATAGCCTTTTTTAATCTAGATTCGCCGCAAAAAAAAAATTTTTTAAAGTTCGCTCATCTCTAATATATATATATATATATATATATATATATATATATATATATATATATAAAACACCATGTCAGTGTCAGGGCACAAAGCAACTGATGCTACATTTATGCTGTGTTCCTAGATGAAATCTATTATCCTTAAAGGCGTTATCCAGGAATCGAAAAACAGAGCCAGTTTCTTTCAAAAACCTCTTCCCATCTGTCCCAGGTTGGGTGTGGTTCTCCAGCTCAGTTCCATTGAAGTGAATGGAGCCAAGTTGTAATACCACATCCAATCTGAAAACAGACATGGAACATTTTTTGAAATAAATTATCTCTGTTTTTTGATTCCTGGATAACCCCTTTAAAGAGAGTCATTTCTACACCATGGTGAAGGATAGAGATGAGCGAACTTTTGAAAAACTCCATTCTGCCAATTCGCCGAATTTTTCGAAAAAATTTGGTTCGATACAAATTTATTCACGGCTATTTCTGGCCTACTGAGAGCTTCAATAGGGGTGTAGAATACGTTGCTGTGTTCTAACACGCATATGAAGTGTGCTGGGGTAGTGAAATAATACTGTTATTCAGTATAACATGCAGATTACAGGCATCACTTTTAGAATCACTGCCGCACAGCAGCACAATGACAGAGCCTGGATGTGGCTGAAGCATGAGGAGACCATATAGTGGCTGTATGACACAGTGTGGAGGTGTTGGCAGCATTTTGAGACCATATAGTGGCTGAATGACACAGCCTGGAGCTGGCAGCAGCATGAGTAGACACTAGGGCTTCACAATCCCTAAAATTAAAAGATTAATTTTGAAATTTAAATTGAAGATTTATGGTAGCTAGTGCTACCATAAAATTTTCGTAGGTCCAGGCCCAGCAGCATCTGTCAGATGACTAGAAAAACCGCCCATTTGGCGAAACCTACACTGTGCTCCACTGTGCCCCTCCCCTCCTCCTTCAGTTCAGCCCCCACAGGGCTCATGTTGCCATGAGATGTAGGTGTCACGTCTCCAGTGTCCTGACCAGCCATAGTTTCCAACATGTGTTGTAAGAAATGAAGCAGTGGAATGATGTTGTTCATCCCGTAATCCTGGCGACTTACTAATAATGTGGCTTCCTCAAAGGGCCTGAGCAAACAGCAGGTGTCACGTATAAGTGGTCACTGGTTCACATTGAAGTTACACAGGGGAGTACTCATATCAGCTTAGATCATCAAGAAATCGTGATGGCTTTTCTCTCTTCGTACAGTCAGTCCAACATATGGAGGGAGGAATTCCAAAGTGTGGCAACGTCACAAATCAGACTATGTTGGGGGATACCGTTTTGACGCTGCAGCTCAAGGAGGGTGGGCTTTGCGGTGTACGAGTGGCTGAAGTGCATGCAAAGTTTCCTTCCCATTGTTAGGATGTCTTGCAAATGGGGGGGGGACACTTCAGGAACTGCTTCACAACCATATTGAACACGTGTGCCATGCAGAGCACATGGCTCAGCCTTCCCAGTCAAAGCGCAGGCTTCGATTTCTTTACAAATTACTTTTACCAGTTCCTCCCCTGTGTGACTATTTTCGCCAAGGCAAACCATGTGAAGTACAGTGTGACACCGCTGTGCCCTGCACACATGGTATGCTGAAGGGCCACTGAGACTTGTCTGGGCAGTGGAGGCTGAGGACACGGTGGGGGATGAGGAGGCGGCGTCGCACACTGTCACAGGAACAAAGGGCTGAGAGTGTGGAGGAGGAAGTGGCATGACATGTCCAAGTTGGTGTTGTGGCTGTGCAGGAATCACATTCACCCAGTGAACCATAAAGGACATGTATTGTCCTTGACCATAGTTACAGCTCCAGATGTCGGCGCTGCCGTGCACTCTGGTACACACTGACAGGCTCAAGGACTGGACCACCTTATCTTCCACAAAATTGTGCAGGGCTGGTACTGCCTTCTTTGCAAAGAAATGACGGCTTGGCACTCTCCCCCTCGGCTCAGCACCTTTCAGAGAACAGATGGCTTGTGCCGAGTCCACCACTTGAAAAGGGAAGGGACTGCAGCTCCAGCAACTTAGACAGGAGCACATTCAGCTTCTGCGCCGTTGGATGAGTGGGCGCATATTGTTTTCTCTTGTACATGGCTTCGCCGATGGATTGTTGGCAGAATGGCTGATTAAAAGTAGGAGGAGCAGGAGCATCTGGAGCGACAGATGGTGGGTATAACACACAGCTCCCTTCGGCTGAGGTGGTGGAGCCTTGGCTGGCTGAAAGAAGGAGCGACGTGCCACTGGGTGATGCAGCAGGCTGGACCACTACATCTGAGCCACAGGCCGCTTTATGGTGGCGAAGCATATGTTGACGCAGGGCCATGGTGCCAACATTGGGACCCTGGCCACGCTTTACCTCCTGCCGACATATCTTGCATTTGGCAATGTGAACCTCCTCTGGATGCTTGATGAAAAACTGCCACACCGCTGAGTAGCTGATTTTCTCATCAACAGTCCGCACTAATTGACTGCTACTGCCGCCGTCTCCAGGAACCCCTGTTCCACTACCTCCCGCGATGGTAGGCTGCCGTGAAGCAGGTGGTCTCCCCCGGGCACATTTGGCTCCAGAATTTCCACTTCTGCCACCATGCTGACTACCAACCATGCTACCACCTTGCTGGCTCAGCTGCTGCCTCACGGGCAACCTGCAACTCTCTTCTCCTGATGATGCTGAAGCCCCTTCTGCACCTGGCTCCCAATTGCGATCGGATTCATCATCATCAACAAGTGTCTGCACGTCACTGATGTCCTCCTCAAATTTCTCAACAGTGTGTGCTTCAGGACCCTGAACACTGACAAAACTGGCTCCAACGTCACTCTCCTCATCACTACTTGCCTGCCTAGCAGGGGAAGCGGCAGATGTCTTCTCCACTTCTTGGCTGGGCAGTAGCTGCTGACTGTCCTCTAGTAGATCGTCCTCATTGAATAGTGGAATTGAACCCACAGCATAAGATACTTCTTTAGGGGAGGGAACAGCATAGGACAGAGGCAATGGGAGGACACAGACTGCTCTTGGGCAATGCCAACTGAGGGTTGTGTCGGAGGAACCCACGATTGTTGACTGGTGGTGTTAGATGTCACTTGTGATGAAGTGGATGACCGTATTAATCAACGACGGCAGATGGGTTGCTGGTCGAGACACGACCCTAGCTGATAACGGGAGCTCAGGCCTCTCACTGCGACTCCTGCTGCCACTCGCCCCTAGTCTGCTGCGACCTCTGCCTGAAGGATTTAGGCCTCTGCCACTCCTCTGTGCAAGTCCTGGCACTTCTCTGCCTGACATACTTAGTGTGTATATGAGGGGAGTACAATACGCTTCACTACGCTTAAAACAGTATTTGTCTAGAACAGCAGCAGGTGTGCATTTTTTGGCTGGCCTTTCACAGTATCTAGGCCCTTAACAGATTAACAGGTACAAAATAGTACACTACTTAGATGTACATATGCGTCATGCACTTATAAGGGTAGAAAAATGTGCTACAGTACACAAAAAAAACTCAGTATTTTTGTAAAACACCAGCCCGTGATTACTTTTGTCTGTCCTTTCACAGTATGTAGGCCCTTGACAGATTAACAGGTACAAAATAGTACACTACTTTGATGTACGTATGCGGTATGCACTGATGAGGGCAGAAAAGTACCTTTAAAAAAAATGTATTTTTGTAAAACACCAGCAGTACACAACAGTGCTGCAGCCAAAAAAAGCTGTGTACTAAACACAAAATTGCACTCTGTCAAAGACTATTAGGAATGGACTGCTGGTTATTATACCATCTACAGACTAGTATAACCAGCAGATGATTTTTTGTGGAACAAAGACATTGAATTGTGCTGAAAAATTCTTCCTGCCTCCTCTGCTAAGGTTTATGCAGTTGAGGCAGCTTGTTGAAATGTATGAGGCAACACACAGCTCTCTGCCCCTCTCTGTAATACTATGCCGAAGAAAGTGTCTGGGAGGTTAATGGCTGCAGCTGCAGTAAAAATCCTTTTCAGTGAAAAAAACAATGCTCTCCGTCCACAAGAACGCTGATGTGACTAAGAGAATGTTAAACGCTGCTGGACTGCGCTTTTCTCTGCTGTGACACACACACAGGCTCGGCATCCTATTAACCCTTTGCAGTGTATTGTATTAAGTGAGGAGCCGGAATTATGGCTGCCGATTATATAGGACTGTGACATCACAGGGGTGCCTGGCTGCTGATAGGCTGCATCCTGCATGTGATTCGGGGTCATCCTGCCTATTTCCCTTCCCAGCGTTCCTTGCCCCATGTACTGACATGTGTATCCGCCATTTTAGATGCCCTGTAGCCTGCACCGCAGTAAATGGAGTTTAATGAAGCGATTTTCACGACAGAATCGTGGCGATTTTTGCATTCATTGTGAATCGAATATTTCCTGAAATTCGTAACAAATTCGGGTTCGTCAGCTCATCTCTAGTGAAGGACATGCTAAGTAATGGTTTATTATACATATTTCTGCATATTGATAATTTTCATATCATATTATTGCATGTTATTGCAGATAACAGTGACTCCTGTACCATGTGATGATTATATGGTAATACACCACCAGCTGCTATTTCCTCAGTTAATGACCATTTGCTTCCAATAAAGAGAATTTTTCCTATGAGTACTATCGAGATGTCTCCTGTTACTGCATATTCCATACTTGTCCCACTCACTGGTTTCTGTATTTTAGAGGAGAAATCCAGTAATTACATAACACGCTTAACCCCTTAAGGACCAGGCCATTTTACACCTTAGGACCAGAGCATTTTTTGAACATCTGACCACTGTCACTTTAAACATTAATAACTCTGGAATGCTTTTAGTTATCATTCTGATTCCAAGATTGTATTTTCGTGACATATTCTACTTTAACATGGTGATAAATTTTTGTCGATACAAATCCCAAAAGTTGATGAAAAAATTGAAAATTTTGCATTTTTCTAACTTTGAAGCTCTCTGCTTGTAAGGAAAATGGATATTCCAAATATTTTTTTTTATTCACATTTCCAATATGTCTACTTTATGTTTGCATCATAAAGTTGACATGTTTTTACTTTTTGAAGACACCAGAGGGCTTCAAAGTTCAGCAGCAATTTTCCAATTTTTTTCCAAAATTTTCAAAGTCACTATTTTTCAGGGACCAGTTCAGGTTTGATGTGGATTTGAAGGGTCTTCATATTAGAAATGCCCCATAAAAGACCCTATTATAAAAACTGCACCCCAAAGTATTCAAAATGACATTCAGTCAGCATTTTAACCCTTTAGGTGTTTCACAGGAATAGCAACAAAGTGAAGAAGAAAATTTCCAATCTTCATTTTTTACACGCGCATGTTCTTGTAGACCCAATTTTAGAATTTTTACAAGGGGTAAAAGGAGAAAATTTATACTTGTTTTTGTAGCCCCATTTCTCTCGAGTAAGCACATACCTCATATGTCTATGTACAGTGTTCGGCGGGCGCAGTAGAGGGCTCAGAAGCAAAGGAGCGACAAGGGGATTTTGGAGAGTACGTTTTTCTGAAATGGTTTTTGGGGGGCATGTCGCATTTAGGAAGCCCATATGGGGCCAGAAAAGCAAAAAAAACACATGGCATACCATTTTGGAAACTAGACCCCTTGAGGAACGTAACAAGGAATAAAGTGAGCCTTAATACCTCACAGGGGTTTCACGACTTTTGCATATGTAAAAAAAAAAATATTTTTTCACAAAAATGTGTGATTCGCCCCAAATTTCACATTTTTGCAAGGGTTAATAGCAGAAAATACCCCCCAAAATTTGTAACCCATCTCTTCTGAGTAAGGAGGTACCCCATAAGTTGACCTGAAGTGCACTACGGGCGAACTACAATGCTCAGGAGAGAAAGAGTCATATTTGGCTTTATGAGAGCAAATTTTGCTCGGGGGGGGGGGGGGGGGGCATGTCGCATTTAGGAAGCCCCTATGGTGCCAGAACAGCAAAAAAAAACACATCGCATACCATTTTGGAAACTAGACCCCTTGAGGAACGTAACAAGGAATAAAGTGAGCCTTAATACCCCACAGGGGTTTCACGACTTTTGCATATGTAAAAAAAAAAAAAATTCACTAAAATGTGTGATTCGCCCCAAATTTCACATTTTTGCAAGGGTTAATAGCAGAAAATACCCCCCAAAATTTGTAACCCCATCTCTTCTGAGTATGGAAGTACCCCATACGTCAAATGCACTACGGGAGCGCTACAATGCTCAGAAGATTAGGAGTCACATTTGCAATTTTTGCTGAAATAGGGGGGACATGTCGCATCAAGGAAACCCCTATGGTGCCAGGACAGCAAAAAAAAAAAAAAAAACACATGGCATACTATTTTGGAAACTGCACCCCTCAAGGAACATAACAAGGGGTACAGAGAGCCTTAACACTCCACAGGTGTTCGATAAATATTTATGAAGTCGGATGTGAAAATTAAAAATTTTATTTTTTTACACTAAAATGCTGGGGTTACCCCAAATTTTTCATTTTCACAAGTGGTAAAAGGAGAAAATGTCATTGTAAATGTGTAAATACATTTCTTTGGAGTAAGGACATACCTCAAGTCTGGGCGTAAACAACGTGCACACCGGTCTCAGAGGTGCCGGAGATCAGTCAGGGTTCTTGAGCTTTGGCTTTCTCCTATGGAGCAAGAACAGTGGGACCCCCCTCAAGGGGCATTACATGGGGTAAATAACTGGGGTACACTAAGTAACTAAAATGGGGTACAGTGGGACATAAAATTATAAAACAGATTATGTTCCCAGAATGATGACCCAGAGCATAGCCAAAACAAAAAAATATGCCCGCCCCAAACCCTATGCTCTGAATCATCATTCTGGAATGTGATAGGTGTGGCCGTCCCTAACTTGTTGCCTAAAAAGTCCCCGATGATAGTGACTCAGTGACCCATGACCCATTTTTTATTAAAAAAAAATACCCCCAGAGGTCTTATCAGTTTTTTTTTTTATTAAATAGTTTTTTTGGGCAATTTAGTGGTTTTATGGGGTTAAAACTTGGAATGTACTCTGGACTTGGTACATTTGGGTCAAATTGTGGAAAATTAAAATGAAGAGGAAAAATTTAGAACTCCATGGAAGTGTGATACTCCCTGAAGCAATCCTTAATGCAGAGGCCCAGATTATCTGGGCAAGTGTCACATTGAGTGGTGGTGTCCTTCCGAATCCCCCTCTTGTAACACACTCTGCATCTTTTCTGAGCTTGTCCCTTCTTTCCAGTGTGGGGGACCTCACCTGGAAAGTGTTGGCCTGGGACGATCCTGGCACCTATTACTTCAGTTCCTTGGGAAGTCTGGCCTGCTCTTTCCCAGTCGCCAAACATCAGGACCTTTAGGACTCCTTCTTGGAACTGGAGGAATGTCCCTGTGTTGCCAGCGTACTGGGACAGTTGTACATGGCAACCTGTACCATGTAGAACGCAACTTTCTTGTACCATACCCGTGTTTTCCGCATGCCGTTATATGGCTTGAGGACTTGATCAGAAAGATCAACTCCCCCCATATACCGATTGTAGTCTAGAAAACAATCGGGCTTGAGGATCAGTGTTGTGGTACCTCGCACAGGGACAGGTGAGCTGCCGTTGCCATGAATAGTGGTCAGCATAAGGACATCCCTCTTATCCTTATACTTGACCAGCAACAGGTTTTCATGGGCAAGGGCACGGGACTCACCCTTGGGAATAGGTGTCTTAACAAAATGTAGAGGGAGGCCTCTCTGGTTTTTCCCCACGGTCCCACAAGCGGACGTGGATCTGGCGGCAAGGGATGTGAACAGAGGGATGCTGGTATAAAAGTTGTCCACGTACATGTGGTAACCCTTATCCAGCAATGGGTGCACAAGCTCCCAAACGATTTTCCTGCTAACACCCAGAGTGGGGGAACAATCTGGGGGTTCAATACGGAAATCTCGTCCCTCATACACTCTAAACTTGAGAGTGTACCCGGAGGTACTCTCACAAAGTTTATAGAGCTTCACGCCATACCGCGCCGGCTTCAAGGGAATATACTGGCGGAAGATGAGTCTCCCCTGAAAACTGATAAGAGACTCATCAACCGAGAGCTCCTTGAGGGGTACATAGGCCTCCAAAAATTTGGCCCCTAAGTGATCGATTACCGGCCTCACTTTGTAAAGCCGGTCATAGGCGGGATCACCTCGGGGTGGACATGCCTCATTATCTGCATAATGCAGGCATTATCATTTGGCCTCGAACCGCCTCCGTGTCATGACCATACTGTAAAGCGGTGTCTGGTATAGGATGTCCTCGCTTCAGTACTGTCTGACACTGGGCTTTTTGACCAGGCCCATATGCAGCAAGAGGCCCCAAAATGTCCTAATTTCTGCTGCATCAATGGCGCACCATTCATTGGACCTGGCCAAAAAAGAATCAGGGTGGTGGGCGATGAACTGCCTGGTGTACAGATTCGTCTGCTCCCCCATGTGATTGACAAAACTGTCAGTGAAAAAATAACTGAAATAGTCAATTTCAGTGAATCCAGAATTGTCAATCTGGATTCTGGAGTTGCCAACAAACTCCGGAACCTGTGGCTGATAACCCTCTGAAGGTCTCCAGACAGGTTCACCGGAAGGGGGCTCCGGTAAACTTGTCTGGGGGGTCGGACTCCTAGTACGAGCGGCATCACCACTCGCACTAGTGCTGGCCACTGGGCCACTATCATGGGGGGTGCGTGGCCTCGCCTGGCGGCGTCTCCGCCTCCTTGCAGGGGGCTCATCATCACTACTAGATGATGAGGAGGACGATGAAGAACACAGAAATGTTGGATCTTCATCGTCCTCACTGACAGATTCGGAGTCGGAGGCAAGAAAATCGTATGCCTCCGCTACCGAAAATACCCGGCGAGCCATCGCCTTTTTTCTACGGTGGCGGGGGGGGGGGGGCGGTGGTGAGGGGGGAGGGTAGTGTGTGTGTGTGTGGGGGGGTTATGTACTGTGTGTGTGCTTGGTGTATACTATATATAACGGTGTGTGATTAGAAATCACACACCATTATATAGGGGGGAAAAATGCTGCAGCCACAAAAAAAATGGGGGGGCTAAGGCAGTGCCCTGAACCCCTAATAGGGCCTGGGTCACACTGAAAAACTGCAGAAGACCCTTGGGGACCTATTAGGGGGTCAGGGGAGGACACATTTTTTTTAACTTTATTTTTTACTTTTTACCCTACCTTTCCCTGGGCTGTATGCTTTCCCTGATCTATGGGGGGGCTTCTTTTCTTCTCTGGGGGCTCCGATCTCGGCAGAGGGGGGTCCTCGGCTTCCTCCAGCAGCTCTGAATGCTGACTGAACTCAGCCAGCCACGGGAGCTGCAGGAGGATGCTGTTAACTCCTCCCCTGATGGCTGCTATTGGCTGGACGATCGTCCAGCCAATAGCAGCGATCCTGGGGGGGGGGGGGGTGGCAAAATCGCCACCTCCCCATAGATACAGTGGGTGATAGGGGGTGTATCATACACCCCTGATCACCTTGTATCTCCAGGTCAGCGGGTCACACATGACCCGCATCGCCGGAATAGCCGCAAATCGCATGTGTGAATTCATGGGGTCTGATGACCCCCCTGGGCATTTGCACGGGATGCCTGCTGAATGATTTCAGCAGGCATCCCGGTCTGATCCCCGCCCGGTGCACGGCGGGGACCAGAACTTAAGACCCAGGGTGTCGGGACGTAATGTTACGTCATGGGTCCTGTAGGGGTTAATAACGTAATAGTAATCGCTATTATCTGACCTCATCTCTCGATTGTTCCTGCTCCAGCCGAGACGAGGAATATAATTTTGGTAAAATACATAAGACCCTCTTCATGTTTGCACTGGATGCCCTGATGATAGTTCTGTCAGATTTATTGGTGACAATACAGTAGCATACAATGTTATTTTTTCTAACAAAATAAATATAACTACACTACAATTCAGAAGGAACCCATTATAAGTTTATTGGGTCCATTGGCAGCCGTAATATCCCTCCAGTGTTGTGGCTTCCATTGTAGTTCATACGGAAACAAAGGGATTTCCTGACTAAGCAAAGTTGGTCAAATTTCGTCTGGGTAAAATTTTCGGTTCGGTATTTTTTCAGGGTTTGATTTTTCGGATACATTCGGATACATTCAGAGTATCGTGTAAATTTTTTGTTTAGCTTAGTTTTATTTTGTTACTTTGTTTTTCTTTTTTGCCCTTCTGCCGGAGTACCACGAAAAAGAAAGATGCTGTAGGTTGTGAGAAGCGAATTTTATTTTTTTGATAATTACCGTATTTATCGCGGTGTACCACGCACCGGCCAATAACACGCACCCTCATTTTACCAAGAATATTTGGGTAAAAAAAGTTTTTTACCCAAATATCCTTGGTAAAATGAGGGTGCGTGTGTGCGCGTGTATACCCCGATACACCGCCAGGAAAGGCAGGGGGATAGAGGCCGTCGCTGCCCGCTCCTCTCCCCCTGCCTTTCCTGGGGTCTAGAGCCCTGCTGCCGGCCCTTCTCTCCCCCTGGCTATCAGCGCCGCTGCCCGTTCTGTCCCCCTGACTATCGGTGCCGGCGCCCCATTGCCGGCGCCGATAGCCAGGGGGAGAGAAGCGGCGCCGACAGCCAGGGGGTGAGAAGGGGCAGCGGCACCCATTGCCGGCGCCGCTGCCCCGTTGCCTCCCCCCATCCCCGGTGGCATAATTACCTGTTGCCGGGGTCGGGTCCGCACTGCTTCAGGCCTCCGGCGTGCGTCCCCTTCGTCGTTGCTATGCGCTGCACGGTGCGGCGCATGACGTCAGTGCGCCGCGCCGTGCAGTGCATAGCAACGACGCAGGGGACGCACGCCGGAGGCATGAAGCAGCGCGGACCCGACCCCGGCAACAGGTAATTATGCCACCGGGGATGGGGGGAGGCAACGAGGCACCGGCACCGGCAATGGGTGCCGCTGCCCCTTCTCACCCCCTGGCTGCAGATAGCTGAGAAGAGCCTGCCCCCTTTCAAATACGCAGTGGGAAACCCACAAATAAATTCCCCTGTGTGAATGTACCTTTATAGCTGTCGGCTGAAAACCTGTTTGGCCAAAAACTGTCACTTTTGGTCCCTCCAGGCTTTGTGTTCTCACTGGAGAGAAAATTGAGGAAATAAAAAAGAGAGGGCAGCGCCTCGTGTGATACCGTACAAACAGGAAAACCCGGGTGGATCCCCCAGCAGGGTGTGCTCTCACCTGGTGACCCTCTTGGGGTTAAGCGTATCTCCCCGTTTTAGGGGTATTGGGTGGAATCCGTGCTGCAGCTGAAGGTGCCTAGACCGGTAACCTGGGAAGGAACCCGTATAGTACTTGAATGAGGAGGAAAGAGGAGGCCCTTGTGTCCAGCGCTGCTCGGTCCAAGGATGGTTCAGGCAAGATATAAGTTTAAAAAAGGTTTATTTATATATCAAATAAATAAAACTATTATTTAAAAGTGCATGCAGGCAATAACGCGTTTCGGGATCAGCATTTCATAAAAGTGTATCCGTTGGTCACATTTGATCGATGTTTATTGAGTCGACAGCACAGAGGTTGAATGGTGCGTCCTATATATTGAAGAGAACAGGAACACTCCAGAAGATAAATGATATATGACGTGTTGCAGTTCATAAATGTTTTGATATTGAATACTTCTTGTGTTATGTTGGATTTGAATGTTTTCTTAGCATGATCAATTGACTGGCAGCATTTACATCTTGCAGTGTTGCATCTATAACTTCCTATTACAGGTGGCATGGATAAAAATGTAGGGATAGTGACTTTCAGATTTTTTACACGGCCGGGGGCTAGAATATTTTTAAGTGATCGATTTTTCCGATAGGTGACAAGAGGATTGGAGGGAATAACATCTTTCAAATACGGATCCAATTTGAGGGTATCCCAATGTTTCTTTAGAATCTCTTTAATATTTTTATGGTCACTTGAAAAATTGGTGATAAAATTGCAAGAGAAACTGGTATTGCTGTCTTCTTTTTTGATTGATGATGAAAGTAGGCATATCTGTTGATCTAGGGATTTTGCTTTTTGGAAACTATTTTGAATCAGAGATGTTGAGTAGCCCTTAGATTTGAATCTCTTGGTCAGCATTTTACTTTGCGTGGTGTAATCTGAAAGTTGTGTACAGTTTCTTCTTAGCCGTTTAAATTGGCCAAAGGGGATATTGTTTAACCACTTATGAAAGTGGGAACTGCTATAATCCAGGTAACTATTACTGTCAACAGATTTGAAATAAGTTTTGGTGTTGATATTTTTAGCGGGAGTGTGAAACACAATGACGTCCAAAAATTCTGCATTATTAGGATAAATGTTATGAGTAAAATGGAGGTTCTGGGTATTATTGTTCAGATCTGTAATAAATTTATTGAGAGCATTGAGATCGGTGTCCCAGATAATAAATATATCATCGATATATCTTCTGTAAATTATACAGTGATGAAATAAAGGATGAGTGTAGACAAATTTGTGTTCAAAAAAACTCATAAACAGATTTGCCAGACTTGGTGCGAAGCGCGTGCCCATCGCCGTGCCTCGTTCCTGTTTGTAGATGCGGTTATTGAATGAAAAATAATTGTGATGTAATATGAATTTGATCCCATCTAAAATGAACATTTTTTGAGCAGTGGGCATCTTAGGGTCTGAATCCAGAAAAAAAGAAAGAAACGGCTTGTATGCCTTGGTCATGGTCTATGATTGTATAAAGAGACGTTATGTCCATTGTTAGAAAGCAATATGAATCTTTCCATGGGATATTAATAACAGAGCTTATGAAATCTGCAGTATCGCGGAGGTAGGCCGGTGTAGTGATGACAAATTGCTGTAGCAAGATGTCTATATACTGGGAGAGATTGGATGTGAGAGAATTAATGCCGGAAATGATAGGACGTCCAGGGGGGTTCGTAGCATCCTAATGGATTTTTGGCAAATAGTAAAATAAGGGAGTGTCAGGTTGAGTGATGGTGATGAACTCAAATTCCTTTTTGTTTAACACGCCAGAATTGTAACCTTGTAAAAGAAAATCATTAAACTCACTACAGTACAGAGAAGTCGGATTATGGGATAGCTGTATGTAAAAGGTGGTATCAGACAATAAACGGTTGGCTTCAAGGAGATAGTCTGTTCGATCCAGTAGTACAATGCCACCTCCTTTATCCGCCGCTTTTATTATAATTGAATCATCTTTAGATAGGGTGGTTAAAGCCTCTCGTTGTTTCTTAGAGAGATTGGATTTGTGTCTGCTTGTGGCTTTAGAGCACATTTGTTTGAATTCAGAAATAACTGCTGCTGAGAAAGTATCCAAAAAGGAGCCTCTAAGGTGAATCGGATGAAACGTGGATGGGGGTTTTAAGCCTGTAGGTATAGGGGCCAGATCAAGGATGTTAACATAGGGATTTTTTGACATAGTGGATGGAGTGTCATTTTTGGCAATCATATTAAAATGCCGTTTTAAAGTTAGTTTTCTAATGTAGCTATTTAGATCAAGGAATAGATCGAAATCTTTGGATTTTGTAGTGGGGCAGAATGATAAACCCTTTTTAAGTACGCTTTCCTCGATTTCAGTCAGAATATGTTTAGAGAGGCTAAAAATGCGGATTGTATCTAGTTCTGATGGTCCGGCGGGGGTATCAGATGGTTTATTTTGTTTCTCTTTTCTCTGTCTTTGTTTCTGTCCTCCTCGAGATCCTCTCTTTCTTTTCTTTTTGACGATAGGGGGAGCGCTAAGTGAACTGTCTCTGAGGATTGGAGAAGCCCTTGAATCGGTAATGATATCGGCGGAGTGCAGTTCATGATGGAAGGGAGCCCTAAAAAAGACGAATTGGCTCCAGAGTTGTTTAGAGTCGGTGACGTATCCGAAGTGGTGGAATTATATTGAATAACTGGTGCAGATTCAGTACATGGTGTGTAATAACATGTGTTGTGAGGATTATTGTTAGGAGACGGAGAAACCGGATTGCAAGTAGGGTGAACTGTGAGTATAGAATCGTTGAGAGATAGGGTGGATATATCAGAGATGGACATTTGTTCAAATCTGCCAGATGGAAGATTTGGTTTATTGTTAGTGTTATTTAGTAGTTGAAGTAGATCTTCTGGGACTGAGGTGGGATCGACAGGTTGAAACACGGGTGACATGGATTGGGGGGCCAGATGATGATTTGGCATAGATATAGTGGAGATATGGTTATTGCAAAGGTGATTGAGTGCAGGTTGGTGTGATCTTGGTTTGGGTATCGGTTTAAAAATCGGTTTGGGACGTGGAACAGGTTTGGAGATTGCTTTAGGACGGGATATGAAGTTATTTGATGTGGTTTTATTTTGTGTTGGTTTCGGAGCAGATTTGGGTTTCTCCCAAAATTTTATGTTATTAGTTTTGTAATCAGTTCGATCTCTGTTCAGTTTGTGTAGTTTAGTATTTATTAGCTCTTTTTCATATTTGCTAATCTTGTGTTGAACTGTTTGGTTGGTTTTTTGATACTCAGAGGTGTATTGAAAAGGTGTTAGACAAGACAGGCAATCATCAATTTTGTCAGAAATACTGTCCACAAGTGCACATCTTTTTTCAATTAACACATCAATTAGCAAGCGGGATGAAATATGAAGTGCACCTTCCCATTTGTTACAAAAGTCTAAGTCCTCCGGGAAGGAAGGTGCAATACGTAGACGAAGACCTCTAGGGAGGATATTTTCGGCGAGATAAATTTTCAAAAAAGAATAGTCAATGTGATGTTGAATCTCAGATATAGAAAAATTTTCCAAATCAATAAAAAGATCCCTCATTTTAATAAAATCGAGGGAGTTACCTCTGGGTTTAGGTCGAGGTGGTGCAGGGATCTCGGGGTTGTCTTTATTTTGGAGAATATCTTTAAGAAAATGATCCCGTTGGGTCAGACAAATTTCTTTTCTCTCCATAGCTTTGAGGATTGTATCACGACGAGTCGCTCAAACTCCTGGTTCAAATAGAACTCGATGCTGGGACACGTGCTCTGTGGTGCCCAGATATAGCTAAAAGGAAATTGAGGAAATAAAAAAGAGAGGGCAGCCCCTCAAATTGGATCCGTATTTGAATGATGTTATTCCCTCCAATCCTCTTGTCACCTATCGGAAAAATCGATCACTTAAAAATATTCTAGCCCCCAGCCGTCTAAAAAATCTGAAAGTCACTATCCCTACATTTTTATCCATGCCACCTGTAATAGGAAGTTATAGATGCAACACTGCAAGATGTAAATGCTGCCAGTCAATTAATCATGCTAAGAAAACATTCAAATCCAACATAACACAAGAAGTATTCAATATCAAAACATTTATGAACTGCAACACGTCATATATCATTTATCTTCTGGAGTGTTCCTGTTCTCTCCAATATATAGGACGCACCATTCAACCTCTGCGCTGTCGACTCAATAAACATCGATCAAATGTGACCAATGGATACACTTTACACAGTGTGTCAAGGCATGCTGCGGCGGCGCATGACTGCAAATTTTCCGAATTTCACATTACGCCAATTGAACATATCTCGGAAGACACTAATCAAAGATTCTCTTGCCTTCGCCAACGGGAAAACTATTGGATATTCCGCCTACAAACCTTACAACCGACAGGTCTTAACGAGTACATCGAGCACGTAACATAATCATCATTATCATATACTTTACATACTTCCTACTTACCTCGATACGATAGTTTGCTTCGCACTTTTTCTTTCTCATCGAGAACACAGATGTCCGTTGTACTACTTATATTCATCATCATATACATTTCATATCCCGACCAGCTGCTAGCGCCTCCATCCACCTCCGGATTGGCTGCCTCTGTTTGTTCAAATTGGTTTTTTTTTCATAGACTTCATCCCTGATTGGTTTACACCAAACATGTGACCTTTGTTTACATTTTTCCTGACATTGTCGTATTGCTACTGGATTGGTTGTTGTTCTTCCATTTATGCCCCTCCCACCAACTTCCATTGGCTGCATACGTTTCTCAATCTATCCGACTTTTTCAAATGTACCCCGCGAACTTACGTTTCCCCAGTAATACTAGTTCGCATTGAGTTCTCTCACCTGACTTCAATCACACCAGATTATGTTGTCTGACTGATGCGCTCCAAGCCTCCCTTTGGGATGTGCTTTTAGCACTTTTTCATATATATTTCACACAAAAGCTAATTCACTGTGATATTTTGTTCTTAGATACACACCTATTCCTACAATATATGCCCCGTGTATCTCGTTTCTTTTTAATGTGTCGACTTAATGGTAAAATTTTAAGACATTACGCCGATCCGGATCCGGGTCAGATACACGCCCCCTGACCTGGAATACCGGTCTGGCGCCTATTTAAATGTTCTGTTTCATCATTTTTACATCTGCAATCTGAAGAAGGGATATGCTGATCCCGAAACGCGTTATTGCCTGCATGCACTTTTAAATAATAGTTTTATTTATTTGATATATAAATAAACCTTTTTTAAACTTATATCTTGCCTGAACCATCCTTGGACCGAGCAGCGCTGGACACAAGGGCCTCCTCTTTCCTCCTCACTGGAGAGGGGAAGTTAGCTGCTGCCAGACACCTCTGGTGGCAGCTTATCTACCCAAGAAGAAATGGATTGGGTAGATGAAATCCAATGCGCCCAATCCTTATCTCCTCCAACATTCTTTATAAGGGAAGAATTAGGGGGCCCCAAATGTACATTAGATGGTCAGCTGGTCCTGCTGAAATGAATGGGTTCACATGTCTAAGGTGTAATTTTTGTTTCGTTATATTTTTTTCGTTGGGGTAAAATTTTTCGGTTCGGTAAATTTTTTCTGGTTTCATTTTTCAGATACATTCTTAGTTTAACTTAGTTTCATTTTGTTACTTTTTTTTGTTTTTTTTTGCCCTTTTGCCAAGGTACCACGAAAAAGAAAGATGATATAGGGAATTGTGAGAAACAAATTTTATTTTTTTGATAACAAAATTATTTTTTATTTAGAAGCAGGGGACCATTATCGGGAGCGGGTGCAGGAAAAGAAGGGAGCCGCAGAGATCGGAACATTGGAAAACAGGTAAAATAATGTTTCATTTTATGTGATTTATTAATACATAATGTAATGTTGAATGAATGAATGCTGCTTGAATGATTAATGTGTTTGATTGATGAGTGATTTATGTATAACATGTCAGGTTGGTTATTTTTATTATACTTTTTATATAGATATTTATAGTAAAATATCTGATTTTAATATATACTTATTGTTCATACATTAATAATTAGATAATGTGTATTTTTTTGAACATGTAAAATATGTTAGATACATGTTTTACACTTGCGCTAACCCAGTGTTTCTGTTTCCCAACAAACCAGGGAGCCTCCAGCTGTTGCAAAACTAAAACACCCAGCAGGCCCTGACAGCCAAAGGCTTTTTTAAATTTCCCTATCCCTTCACTGAATGGTCAATAGGTTAATGAAATGCATAGTTAATTGCCATGGGGAAAATTTTTATTGATAAAAAAGAAAAAACGGAAATAGGTTAGCGCAGTCTTTTCCAATGAACCAGGGTGCCTCCAGCTGTTGCAAAACTACAACTCCCAGCATGCCCGGACAGCCTTTGGCTGTCAGGACATGCTGGGTGTTGCAGTTTTGCAACAACTGGAGGCACCCTGGTTCATTAAGAAACAGAAACACTGGGTTAGCGCAAGTGTAAAACACGTATCTAACATATTTTACATGTTAATACATTAATTTTTATGTAATGTGTATTTTTTTAACAATAAGTATATATTAAAATAACATATTTTACTATAAATATCTACATAAAAAATACAATTAAAATGAACAACATGACATGTTATACATAAATCACTCATCAATCAAACACATCGATCAAACATATCAATCATTCATGCAGCATTCATTCATTCAACATTATCATGTATTAATAAATCACATAAATCCAATGTTCCCATCTCCGCGACTCTCTTCTTTTCTGTGCACATGTTCCCCATAATGGTCCCCTGCTTCTAAATGAAAAAGAATTTAGTTTTACAAAAATAAAATTCATTTTTCACAATTTTGTAGGCATGTACAATTTGTTTTGTTACAAATTCAAATTCATTTGGATGTAAATATTTCGTACATTCGGATCAATCCGAATATAGGAAATATGAACAATTCGGACAAAAACAAATTTCTTACGAAACAAATTGCACATGTCTATTAAGATGTATGCAGTCCTTAAAGGAAATCTTTCACCAGTGTCACCTGCACTAACCTGTCGATATCGACAGGTAGTACAGGTGTCACTGATGACAATGGTACTTACCTTGTCCCATTCCGTGGGGGGATCTCCTGTAGTCTCTTCCATTAACTTCGCTCCGGGCACCCTGCTTGGGGCAGGGGCGGAGCTTGCTGACATCACCGCTGCTGTTCTCTCACAGCGGGACCAAGCAAAGGGCAGCAGCGGTGACGTCACTAAGCTCTGGCCATGCCCCAAACCACTGCTGCTCTCTGCTGGGTCTCGGTGTGAGAGAACAGCAGCAGTGACGTTAGTAAGCTCCGCCACTGCCACAAGCAGGGTGCCCAGAGCGAAGCTAATGGAAGAGATTACAGGAGATCCCCGCCAGGGAATGGGACCAGGTAAGTACCGTTGTCATCAGTGTCACATGTACTACCTGTCGGTACTGACAGGTTAGTGCAGGTGACACTGGTGACAGATTTCCTTTAATTATTATACATCCTAGACCACTGGTCTCCAAACTGCAGACCTCCAGGGATCGAAACTCCCAGCATGCCTGGACAGTCATAGACCACTTCCATAGTCCACAAAGAATGTTTACATTGACTCATTTCATGTACTAGACCACATGGGGTTTTGCAACTGACTCCTTCAATATCCTACACCCCCAAGGATGATAGAATTTGACTGCCTAATAACCTAGACAACCAGAGATGTTTGGCATTAACCCCTTAAGCACCTTAGACCAATATGTGTTTTGGCACTAACCTCTGCAGTTTTGTAGACTACAAAAGAGAACTCTCTTATCTGCCTTAGATCACTGGAGACCACCAGAGTTTGAGAGGAAGAACACTTCTTTTTTTTTTTTTTTTTTTTGGGGGGGGGGGGGGGTCCCAGCAGTAAAGCGCTGTACTTGGCAATTTTAGACAGAACTCTTAGAGAATTAATGGTATATAGGTGTGCATGCGCAACCACTAGATTCCCCATTCTCGAGATAAAGGGAGTCCCACTCAAACACCTGCGATCAGAGAGTTACTTGCTATCTTGAGTATAGGAGATAACCCCTTTGTCTAACCAAGACCGTCAGATGTCCAAGCTGAATGTTTGTGCTGGATCCATCACCATGCACATTTTTCTAAGAGTTTTCCGTAGAAATATAAACAAAAAGTTACCGCTCATTTTTCTTTTGTTATTTAGTTACTTGTATTTCCATTTAGAACTCCTTTAATCTATTTGTAACGTTAATCTATTCATTCCAGACAATATTTTTCACATATAAAATTACATGAAAAACAAAATAAGGATAGGTCGTTCACATATAGGCAGAAGATATACACTGCTGCTTTGCTGCTGTTCACATGAGCTGAAAACATTGAGAAATAATTGGCCGGCTCCTCGAACCATTAGTACAAAGACCCATAGGAAATGTTTTCTGAGAGATTGGACAGAATGTATTTATCATCTTCATAGTCATTTCTCTATAGCCCAAATTCTTCACCTTGAATTATTTGGTTTTTAGCATTTTCAGCGATTTTATGCTTTCTGTCTACAGCAAATGTTATAATAGCCCTTGTATTAACCGAGCTCAGGGGTTGTTAAATCCCTAAATAAGACCCAAATTCAGGATTCATCCAGCGACGCTAAGTGTTAATGCGCACCAAAGGGCAGACATGCCACAAGAACTCGGCATGCAAGGGCACCCACTGTTATACTGTGCTAAAACCAATAATGATAGGAATTCCTACTGTCCATAAGATTGCATGGAAGGGACTATGCTAATGACTTCCATCCATAGCTCACAATTATGAGCGGATAGGCACATTGGTGAGGGACCTCCTGAAGAACAATTAAAGCGTATCTGCCATTTCAAAAGCCTTTTAAAAACCTGCATGGTTTGTTTCTTTAACCTTTCCAAGGGGTGAAAGCGTGATTTTAATGCTCTATTTGCTGTTATCCCCTCAGTATCAGTATCCATATCAGGTGGTGTGACAAGAGCTAAGCTTTTTGTTCCTACGTTGACACCAGGGCCTCCATTTCCTCCTTCATCTAAGCAGCGTGGTTCCTTAGCTGCCATATGGCAGCACCGGCACTGAATAGATTGCAGGTACACAGTCTAGGCTTTCTCTCTCCTGTACATAACACTTTTGTCCCCATTTTGTAACCCATAATGTTTTATCCGATACCTTGTATATATGAAATTTTTAGGCAACTTTCTGCTCTGCAGGCTTCATCTATAATTTTTAGTTCTTCCAGAGCTGGTGGGTGAGGCCTAACATCTAAGGTGTCTGCCATATAATGCACACACATAAGAGGAGATCCTGCACTTATATTTCTCTTTACACAACCTGAATAGCATTAGCAATATGTAAGGCATAACAGAGTAGCAGTGAGTGAGTAGTCAAAACTGTTGTAAGACTCACCGCAGATGGCAGGTACCCAGGGAGTAGATAATCCGTAATACCACGGTAGTTTGGAACAGGTGATGTAGTAGATGCGCTGGACCTGTGTGGCAGATGACACGGGCCATGCCAGGGAGAGGAGTCTAAGGTGGTGCTGGTTTTTACCAGAGCCCGTCGCAAGGCGGGTTGGGCTTGCTGCGGCAGGCGACACCCAGGTGGCTACCCCTGGCACGACTCGACCACACAGGCGGCTGAGGTGAAGCGTGGTACCAAAAGAATAGGCAGGACGTAGTCAGGCAGGCTAGAGGTCAGGGCAGGATGCACGGGAGCGTAGTCAGTGGGGTAGCAGAAGGTCAGTAGGCTGGCGGCTAGAATCAAGGTCAGGTCACGGAATACAAAGGACTGGTACATGGCAAGGAATAACAAGAACTGCTTTCTCTAAGGCGCAAGGCAAACAAAGATCCAGCAGGGGTACAAGGGAGGAGCAAAAACTTATAAGAAAGATGCAGGTTCGAACATTAATTACAGGCGCACTGGCCCTTTAAATTTCAAAGCTCCGGCGCATGCGGGCTAGGAGGCGGGGGTGTCGTACGTCGTAGCTGAAGGACAGAGGCCGGGGATGGAGGTGAGTGATGGGCTGGGACCCGCATGCGGACGCGTCCCGCAATGCGAATCCCAGCCCCGCCGGGAACTGACACACGGAGGAAGATGCGCTCACGGCCGGTAACTGTCCATAAAACCCAGGGGTAAGATCTCATGCTCAAAGAGTTGTCCCTTTTACTGTCTGTCTCTTTTCAGCCTGTGTGTTCATGGGCACTTCCCTTCCATCTCCCTCCTGCCTCCTCCCCCTCCATAGATGTTTATTGCTTGTGATTTGATCACCAAACACTGAGCAAATCCAGGACAAAAGTGAGATGACTTTTAGAGGTGATGACATTCTAGCAGCAGAAGGAGGAGAGAAAAGACACTTGATAACAGGAGAAAGAAGCATTTTTGGCTGATAAGATACATTGCATAGTTTCTCATATGTATTTGTACTATTGACCTATGCAAAATTTGATGAAATGACAGGGCCTCTTTGAATTGAGCTCCTAAGAGCTATAACTGTTTTATTTTCCTATTGACTTAGATGTATAAGGGCTTTTTTTTTTCAGGATGAGTTATATTTTGCCACTGTTTTAGGGTTAATATAATGTATTGAATAACTTTTATGAATTCTTTCTGGCGATGAATAAAAAAAAATGACAGTAATTTGTCCATCGTCCTTTTGTGTTCTAAATTTGGTTCTATTCATCATGCAACATACAACATGTTACCTTTATTATACGCGTCAGTAGACTACAGTGATACCAAATATTTCTATTTTTTTTATGTTTTTCTACTTTTATACAATAAAAAAAACTTTTAAAAAAGTCATTCCGTTTTGTGTCTCTGTCATGTTGTTTTTATTGTTCCATTGATGTGCTTGTTTTTTAGTGGGACAAGATGTAATTTCTGAAATTCAAAATGATCAGACGGACCTCAAGGTATAGATAGCCAAGTTATATTTAGAAATAGTAATTAATTAAAATGCTATATTAATACAAAGCTATTGAGAAAGGGGGACCCCCCCCCCCGAAACGCGTCTGACCTCCATACAGCACATATTGATATAATCTGCCACTTATATAATTGACTATTCCTGTATTTCATACCCTAACAAGCGCTGCAGTCCCCTGTTTAAGGTACCACTGCAGTGTGTGGTACGCGCCCAAAAAAAGAAACTGCCACATGAGGACGCTGCTATCTGTAGCACTGCACTCGCAGCCTGGACTTACAATCTCTGAGCCGGACGCCGTTCCATGCCATTTACCTACTACCTAGAAGACATCAAAGATCAAGATCATTGGGCAACTGTACCATCTACCCGACAGAACATCACTGCCGACATTCACCAGCCTCCACATCAGGACTGCATCGCAACTGTCAACCGCACATCACATTATGATCGTGGGTAACTCTGCTAACAGACCAGGTGCAGACCCGTGCCAACCAGCGAACTTGTATCGCGTATTACTATCCACCTATGGTTATAATGCACAAACATATGGACTTACAGTACTAATTGATGCAGTACTAAACCAAGACCTTGAACTTTCTTTCTGAGTACTATCAGTGCTTGAAATTGATTACCTAGAATATTAAGTATACAGTGTGGCATATAACATTTTACTAGTTATATGAACTATACCTATATACATATGGAAAATCCAATATATCTTTTTTTAAAATACAAATTGCAATATTGTACTACTAGTGTACTGGCTCTGCAGCAAAGGCCCTGCTCAGAGACCAGATTACGCCATACCTTTTAGTCTGTTTTATTTTAAATAAAATATGTCTTTATATCAGCTAAATCTCTAGCCCTCCATTTAACCCCTTAAGGACCCAGCCCAAATACCTATCACGCCCCCTCCCATAGGCTTGCATTGAGGGGTGGAGCGTGACATCACACGGGGGCGGGGGCGAGACGTCATACGCCGCCGGCTCTGCGGTCGAGTGTAATCAGACCCGGAGCGAACACGCTCCGGGCACTGATTACAAACGGGGTGCCGCGTGCATGATCGCGGGCGTCCCCAGCTGCGGGACTCCTGCGATCAGGCATCTTATCCCCAATCCTTTGGATAGGGGATAAGATATGTAAGCACCGGAGTACCCATTAAAGGACCCGGCCAGTTTTTGAACATCTGACCACTGTCACTTTAAGAGTCAATAACTCTTGGATGCTTTTACCTTTCATTCTGATTCCGAGATGGTTTTTTCGTGACATATTCTACTTTATGTTAGTGGTAAAATTTTGTCGATACTTGTATCATTTCTTGGTGAAAAATTCCAAAATTTGATGAAAAAATTGAAAATTTTGCATTTTTTTTTTACTTTGAAGCTCTCTGCTTATGAGGAAAATGGATATTCCAAATAAATTATACATTGATTCACATTCACAACATATCTACTTTATGTTTGCATCATAAAGTTTACATGTTTTTACTTTTGGAAGACATCAGAGGGCTTCAAAGTTCAGCAGCAATTTTCCAATTTTACAAAAAAATTTCAAAATCGGAATTTTTCCGGGACCAGTTCAGTTTTGAAGTGGATTTGAAGGGCCTTCATATTAGAAATACCCCACAAATGACCCAATTATAAAAACTGCACCCCTCAAAGTATATAAAATGACATTCAGTAAGTGTGCTAACCCTTTAGGTGTTTCACAGGAATAGCAGCAAAGTGAAGGAGAAAATTCAAAATCTTCATTTTTTACACTCGCATGTTCTTGTAGACCCAGTTTTTGAATTTTTACGAGTGGTAATAGGAGAAAAAGCCCTCCAAAATTTGTAACCCAATTTCTCTCGAGTAAGGAAATACCTCATAGGTGGATGTCAAGTGTTCGGTGGGCGCAGAAGGGAAGGAGCAACAATGGGATTTTGTAGAGTGAATTTTGCTGAAATGGTTTTTTGGGGGCATGTCACATTTAGAAAGCCCCTATGTGCCAGAACAGCAGAAAACCCCACATGGCATACCATTTTGGAAATTACACCCCTCAAGGCACGTAACAAGGAGTCCAGTTAGCCTTAACACCCCACAGGTGTTTGACAACTTTTCGTTAAAATCGGATGTGTAAATGGAAAAAAAAATTTCACTAAAGTGCAGTTTTTTCCCCAAATTTCACATTTTTACAAAGGGTAATGGGAGAAAATGCCCCCCAAAATTTCTAACCCCATCTCTTCTGAGTATGGAAATACCCCATGTTAGGACGTAAAATGCTCTGCTGGCGAACTACAATGCTCAGAAGAGAAGGAGTCACATTTGGCTTTTTGAAAGCAAATTTTGCTGAAATGTTTTTTTGGGGGCATGTCGCATTTAGGAAGCCCCTGTGGTGGCAGAACAGCAAAAAATACCCACATGGCATACTATTTTGGAAACTACACCCCTTTAGGAATGTAAAAAGGGGTACAGTGAGCCTTAACTACCCACAGGTGATTGACGGCTTTTTGTTAAAGTTGGATGTGTAAATGAAAAAAAAAATTTTTTTTTACTAAAATGCGTTTTTCCCCCTAAATTTAACATTTTTACAAGGGGTAATAGGAGAAAATGAACCCCAAAATGTTTAACCCCAATTCTTCTGAGTATGGAAATACCCCATGTGTGGACGTCAAGTGCTCTGCTAGCGAACTACAATGCTCAGAAGAGGAGGAGCGCCATTGAGCTTTTGGAAAAGAGAATTCGGTTGGAATGGTAGTCAGGGGCCATGTGTGTTTACAAAGCCCCCCGTGGTGCCAGAACAGTGGAGCCCCCACATGTGACCCCATTTTGTAAACTAGACCCTTCACAGAATTTAATAAGGGGTGCAGTGAGTATTTACACCACACTGGCGTTTGACAGATCTTTGGAACAGTGGGCTGTGCAAATTAAAAATTAAATTTTTCATTTTCACGGACCACTGTTCCAAAAAATCTGTCAGACACCTGTGGGGTGTAAATGCTCACTGTACCCCTTATTACATTACATGAGGGATGTAGTTTCCAAAATGGGGTCACATGTGGGGGGCGGGTCATTGTTCTGGTACTATGGGGGCTTTGTAAACACACGTGGCCTTCAATTCCGGATACATTTTCTCTTCAAAATCCCAATGGCGCTCCTTCTCTTCTGAGCATTGTAGTGCGCCAGCAGAGCACCTTACATTCACATATGGGGTATTTTGTTACTCAGAAGAGATGGGGTTACAAACTTTGGGGGGCTTTTTTCCCATATTCCCTTGTGAAAATGAAAAATTTTGGGTAACACCAGCATTTTAGTGAAAACATTTTTTTTTTCATTTTCCTATCCAACTTTAATGAAAATTCGTCAAACACCTGTGGAGTGTTAAGGCTCACTATACCCCTTGTCACGTTCTGTGAGGAGTGTAGTTTCCAAAATGGGGTCACATGTGGATATACATTTTTTTGCGTTTATGTCAGAACCGCTGTAAAATCAGCCACCCCTGTGCAAATCACCAATTTAGGCCTCAAATGTACATGGTGCGCTCTCACTCCTGAGCCTTGTTGTGCGTCCGCAGAGCATTTTACGCCCACATATGGGTTATTTCCGTACTCAGGAGACATTGCGTTACAAATTTTGGGGGTCTTTTTTTCCTTTTATTGCTTGTGAAAATAAAAAGTATGGGGCAACACCAGCATCTTAGTGTAATTTTTAATTTTTTTTTTACAAGTTTTGGGGGTCTTTTTTTTCCTTTTACTGCTTGTGAAAATAAAAAGTATGGGGCAACACCAGCATGTTAGTGTAAATTTTTTTCTTTTTTTACACCAGCGTGTGTAGCCCCCAACTTTTCCTTTTCATAAGGGGTAAAAGGAGAAAAAGCCCCCCCACCATGCGCATTTGAGGACGAAATTAGGGATTGCATAGAGGTGGACATAGGGGTATTCTACGCCAGTGATTGCCAAACAGGGTGTCTCCAGCTGTTGCTAAACTCCCAGCATGCCTGGACAGTCATAATAATTTTTATTGGGGGGGACAGTGTAAGGGGGCTTTATTATGTGTTAGTGTAGTGCTTTTAGGGTACATTCGCACTAGCTGATTTTCAAAGTAAGTTTCCCGCTAGGAGTTTGCGCTGTGGGAAAAATTTGCTGCAGCCCAAACTTGAAGCAGGAAATTTACTGTAAACCTGCCTGTGTGAATGTACCCTGTACACTCACATGGGGGGGGGGGGGGGGGGGCAAACCTCCAGCTGTTTCATAACTACAACTCCCAGCATGTACTGACAGACCGTGCATGCTGGGAGTTGTACATTTGCAGAAGCTGGAGGCACACTGGTTGGAAAACCTTCAGTTAGGTTCTGTTACCTACCTCAGTATTTTCCAACCAGCGTGCCTCCAGCTGTTGCAAAACTACAACTCCCAGCATGTACTAATCACCGAAGGGCATCCTGGTAGATGTAGTTCTGCAACAGCTGGAGATACGCAACTACAACTCCCAGCATGCCAAGACAGTGGTTTACTGTCTGGGCATGCTGGGATTTGCAGTTTTGCAACATCTGGAGGGCTACAGATTATAGACCGCTACACAGTGATCTCCAAACTGTGGACCTCCAGATGTTGCAAAACTGCAAATCCCAGCATGCCCAGGCAGCAAACAGCTATGTTGGCATGCTAGGAGTTGTAGTTTTCAAAGATCTGGAGGGATATAGTTTAGAGACCACTGTATAGTGGTCTCAAACTGCAGCCCTCCAGCCGTTGCAAAACTACATATTCCAGCATGCCCAAACAGCTGTCTGGGCATGCTGGGAGTTGCAGTTTTGCAACATCTGGAGGGCTAGAGTTTAGAGACCACAGTCTCAGACTGTAGCCCTCCTGATCAACTTACCGGCTTCCGTAGGATCCAGGGAGCCGTCCTCTTCTGACGCACGTCATGCCGCCCGCCGATCACCGTCGCCACTGCCTCCGGACAGGTAAGTGGACGTCGGCGTTCGGTCCTCTTCGTTTCCCCGTCCTGCCCCGCCTATTGTGGGTGGGCAGGACTGGGAAAATAAAAGTTAACCCCCCCCCCCCCCCCGCCTCCGATCTGCTATTGGTCATCGCTTCTGACGATCAATAGCAGACCAATAGCAGGGATAGGAGGGGTGGCACCCCTGCCATCTCACTCCTATCCTTTCAAGGGGATCGTAGGTGTCTTAGACACCCGCGATCCCCCTTATATTCCGGGTCACCGGGTCACCATAGACCCTCCAGATGTTGCATGCATTATATGTCTTAGGGGGGATTAAACCTTGGTAATAGCGACCACAATATAGTTACTTTTGACTTAAAATGTAGAAAACAAAGACAGGCGGGGAAGGCAAAAACATATAACTTTAAAAAGGCAAACTTCCCTGGGCTGAGATCTGCACTTCAGGACATAGACTGGGGGGAGGTGTTCTCAAATACTGATACAGAAGGTAAATGGGACATCTTTAAATCAACTCTAAATAACTATACAGCTAAATATATACCAAAGGGGAACAAATATAAACAATTAAAACTAAATCCTACATGGCTGACAAATGATGTTAAAAGAGCAATTAACAACAAAAAAATTGCCGTCAAAAAATTCAAATCTGATGGGTCAGCTATAACATTTAAACAGTACAAAGAGCTTAATAAAATCTGTAAAAATAAAATAAAAACAGCAAAAATTCAAAATGAGAGACAGGTGGCCAAAGAAAGCAAAACTAATCCTAAATATTTTTTCAGATATATAAATGCAAAAAAACCAAGGACAGAGCATGTAGGACCCCTTAATAATGATAATGGGGAGGTTGTCACAGGCGATCAAGAGAAAGCGGAGCTACTGAATGGGTTCTTTAGTTCTGTATACACTATGGAAAAAGGAGCTGACATTGGCCAGGTCAGTGCTGGTAACACATCATGTAATGTACTGAACTGGCTTAATGTAAAGATGGTACAAGGTAAGTTAAGTAATATAAATGTAAGCAAATCTCCAGGACCAGATGGATTACACCCAAGAGTTCTTAGAGAGGTAAGTTCAGTAATATCTGTACCCCTGTTCATGATATTTAGAGATTCACTGGTGTCTGGTATTGTGCCAAGGGACTGGCGCAAGGCGAATGTGGTGCCAATCTTCAAGAAGGGCTCTAGGTCTTCGCCAGGCAATTATAGACTGGTAAGTCTAACGTGCATTGTGGGTAAATGGTTTGAAGGACTTATACAGGATTACATACAGGAATACATAGGGGATAATTGTATTATAAGTGATAACCAGCATGGGTTTACTAAGGACAGAAGTTGTCAAACCAATCTAATTTGCTTTTATGAAGAGGTGAGTAGAAGCCTTGACAGAGGAATGGCTGTGGATATAGTGTTTCTGGATTTTGCTAAAGCATTTGATACTGTCCCTCATAGACGTCTGACAGGTAAGTTAAGGTCTTTGGGTTTGGAAATTTTAGTTTGTAACTGGATTGAACACTGGCTCATGGATCATACCCAGAGAGTGGTGGTCAATGATTCGTACTCTGATTGGTCCCCGGTAATTAGTGGTGTACCCCAAGGTTCAGTACTGGGCCCGCTGTTGTTTAATTTATTTATCAATGATATAGAGGATGGCATTAACAGCTATGTTTCTATCTTTGCAGATGGCACCAAGCTTTGTAACACAGTACAGTCTATAGAGGATGTGTATAGGTTACAAGATGACTTGGATAGACTAAGTGTCTGGGCATCCACTTGGCAAATGAGGTTCAATGTGGATAAATGTAAAGTTATGCATCTGGGTACTAATAATCTGCATGCGTCGTATGTTTTAGGGGGGATTAAACTGGCAGAGTCACTGGTAGAGAAGGATCTGGGTGTACTTGTAGATCACAGACTACAGAATAGCATGCAATGTCAGGCTGCTGCTTTCAAAGCCGGCAGGATATTGTCATGTATCAAAAGAGGCATGGACTCGAGGGACAGGGACATAATACTCCCCCTTTATAAAGCATTGGTACGGCCTCACCTGGAATATGCTGTTCAGTTTTGGTCGCCTGTACATAAAAGGAACACTGTGGAGCTGGAAAGGGTGCAGAGACGCGCGACTAAACTAATATGGGGCATGGAACATCTTAGTTATGAGGAGCGATTAAAGGAGTTACAATTGTTTAGTCTTGAGAAGAGACGTTTAAGGGGGGATATGATAAACGTATATAAGTATACTAATGGCCCATACAAAAAATATGGAGAAAAACTGTTCCAGGTTAAACCCCCCCCAAAGGACGAGGAGGCACTCCCTCCGTCTGGAGAAGAAAAAGTTTAGTCTCAAGGGGCGACACGCCTACTTTACCATGAGAACTGTGAACTTATGGAACAGTCTACCTCAGGAACTGGTCACAGCAGGAAAAATAAACAGCTTTAAAACAGGATTAGATACATTCCTGGAACAAAATAACATTAATGCTTATGAAGAAATATAAAATCCCATCCCTTCCCCAATATCGCGCCACACCCCTACCCTTTAATTCCCTGGTTGAACTTGATGGACATATGTCTTTTCTCGACCGTACTAACTATGTAACTATGTATGACCCGGAATCGGCGCAAATCGCAAGTGTGAATTTACTTGCGATTTGCGCCGATCGCCGACATGGGGGGGTCTGATGACCCCCCTGGGCATTTGCGCGGGGTGCCTGCTGATAGATATTAGCAGTCACCCCGGTCCGGTCCCCGCCACGCATATGGATACACCCTGGGTGCTTAAGTACCAGGACGTCAAGGCGTATCCATACGCGCTAGGTCCTTAAGTGGTTAATATACAATTTTAATGAATTACAATAACTAAATATAACTTGGCTATCTGTACCTTGAGGTCTGATCATTTCTTTGTATTTCTTTTGTCTATAGGCACTACCGGTATAGTGCAACACAGTACCTTGGCACAGATTAACCATCACATTTTTAGTGTGTAGCCACCCACGTATCTAGTTTTTCCAAGATGTCGTTTTTTATTTGCATCAATTGGGAGTAGATGGATCCTGTGGTTAAACTTAATTTTTGTTTTGTTTTAGAGGATGGAAAAAAGCTATTTTGGTGTAGCTTTTTGATCACATTGATAACATGTATGTGTTGTTTTTTTTTTTTTTTTTTTTTTACAATTTACAAAATAAAACCACTTTTTTATGGAGAAATTATGTTGATTTTTTTATAAACAAAATTTTTGTAACTATATTTTTAGTCATGCTAGGGGACTGGACAATACAATTGTTTGATTCCTGATATAATGTTTTGGTATACTTAGTATACTGTTGCATTTCTGCCTGTAAGTGGATGTCTGACAAGCAGTCTATTAGCCTCTGTGTCTACATGGCAGCCCCCAACTGGGCAACAGTCCCTAGACTTATTATGCGCATGTGGTGCTAAAGATGGGGTAAGCCAGGTCAACAACACATGGAATCCTCAAGAACAGAATCGGCAAACAAAAAGGTATAATCACAAACAAGCCAGAGGGTCAGAAACAGGAAGACAATGCAAAGGGGGTAGACCACAATCAGAGATGTCAGTGACAAGAAGACTGCTGTTTGAATGTTCCGCCAGTGTGAGCACCGACACCACAGCTTATCACCCTGGCACGCTTGTCTCCTGATCGGCTCACATGTCCTGTCTCACAGTGATGAGTTGCTCTGCGTCAAGCACAGCCAGTCATCATGGTGACATCAGAACCCTTCACGACCCAGGAACGAGAGCAAGGAAATCTCTGATACCATATTTTTATTAGGGTACCAGATGACATGGTGAACCTTAGGGGGCGACAGTCATGTTTAAAAGGTTGCTGATGGGTGACAGAGGGAGCCTTTTTCTCTCTGTCAAACCACTGAGATGCTGTGGTCACTACTTGCATCTACAGTGCATAGTGAAAGTAATCGGCCCCCTTAAACTTTTCGACCTTTTGCCACATTTCAGGATTCAAACATAAAGATATAAAACTGTAATTTTTTGTGAAGAATCAACAACAAGTGGGACACAATCATGAAGTGGGACGAAATTTATTGGATATTTCAAACTTTTTTAACAAATAAAAAACTGAAAAATTGGGTGTGCAAAATTATTCAGCCCCCTTAAGTTAATACTTTGTAGTGCAACCTTTTGCTGCGATTACAGCTGTAAGTCGCGTGGGGTATGTCTCTATCAGTTTTGCACATCGAGAGAATGAAATTTTTGCCCATTCTTCCTTGCAAAACAGCTGGAGCTCAGTGAGGTTGGATGCAGAGCATCTGTGAACAGCAGTTTTCAGTTCTTTCCACAGATTCTCGATTGTTTTCAGGTCTGGACTTTGACTTGGCCATTCTAACACCTGGATATGTTTATTTGTGAACCATTCCATTGTAGATTTTGCTTTATGTTTTGCATTATTGTCTTGTTGGAAGACAAATCTCTGTCCCAGTCTCAGGTCTTTTGCAGACTCCATCAGGTTTTCTTCCAGAATGGTCCTCTATTTGCCTCCATCCATCTTCCCATCAATTTTAAGCATCTTCCCTGTCCCTGCTGAAGAAAAGCCCAAACCATGATGCTGCCACCACCATGTTTGGCAAACTTTAAACAACATTTTTTATGGACATCTTTAAGAAATGGCTTTCTTCTTGCCACTCTTCCATAAAGGCCAGATTTGTGCAGTATACGACTGATTGTTGTCCTATGGAAAGAGTCTTCCACCTCAGCTGTAGATCTCTGCAGTTCATCCAGAGTGATCATGGGTCTCTTAGCTGCATCTCTGATCAGTCTTCTCCTTGTATGAGCTGAAAGTTTAGAGGGACGGCCAGGTCTTCGTAGATTTGCAGTGGTCTGATACTCCTTCCATTTCAATATTATTACTTGCACAGTGCTCCTTGGGATGTTTAAAGCTTGGGAAATCTTCTTGTATCCAAATCCGGCTTTAAACCTCTCCACAAAAGTATCTCGGACCTGCCTGGTGTGTTCCTTGTTCTTCATGAGGCTCTCTGCACTTTAAACGGACCTCTGAGACTATCACAGTGCAGGTGCATTTATACGGAGACTTGATTACACACAGGTGGATTCTATTTATCATCATTAGTCATTTAGTTCAACATTGGATCATTCAGAGATCCTCACTAAACTTCTGGAGAGAGTTTGCTGAACTGAAAGTAAAGGGGCTGAATAATTTTGCACGCCCAATTTTTTATTTGTTAACACAGTTTGAAATGTCCAATAAATTTTGTTCCACTTCATGATTGTGTCCCACTTGTTATTGATTCTTCACAAAAAATTACAGTTTTATATCTTTATGTTTGAAGCCTGAAATGTGGCAAAAGGTCAAAAAGTTCAAGGGGGCCGAATACTTTCACTATGCACTGTAAGTAGCTAAATGGCCAGTGGTCCGGCTGTCTTCAGTGGTCCGGCTGTCACTTGTGCTCATATGATCATCATGACATTCCTACATGCCACATTCTCTTTATGTACTTTTCTGTAAAATCTGCAGGTATCTGTATGTATCCTAAGCCTTTGTTCACATTTGGGTCATGGCCTCCATTTCTAACAGAGCCTCCAATTCAGATGTGAACAGTCTGTTTCTCATTTAATAGTTGCTTCATATATTTGGAACCTACAGACATTTGATCAAAAATCCATCAGTTGTCTGCTTTACTGCACATCACATTCCCTAGGATTCCAGGGTTCCAGCTGCTCTTGGAATACGATTATTTTCGAACACCTGCTTGGAGATGTTGAGTCTGTCCAGATGTAGTTTGTCTATATTCTTTATTAGGACAATAATAGTTATAACACTTGTATAATGGATAAAACTGAGCAGACCATTTTTACAAGCCGTAAAGTTTTATTAACACAGACAACAATACAAGACCCAGACAGTCGAGGTTCCACAGCCGTACATTTACAATTCATCTGCAATGTCATCCATCTTATCCATTTTCTTTGTGTTTGTGAACATCACATGGTAGGAGAAGAAAAAACATCCTCAGTTTGTGTTCTGCCGTACTCGGTACAAAAAGTCCTTATCGGTGACATCTACACCTGCATGCGGTCTGTGTAATGTCCCTGAAATCATTAATCACAGCTAAGTACGGAGACTGCTCTTTTCTAGGAGGAAGAATGGAATTATTCAAAAATGACATTGTAAATGGTAATATGAGCGTTTATGTGAGACATTAATATAGAATGATACAATGTATAAAGAACTGCTGTAACCAGAACACATCACTCATAATGTATTCATTAGTATATAATGTACTTAGAACACTGTTATGTTGCCTCTGAGGTACTATAGAAGGATGTTTGCATTAAAGTGAACACCTAGGAGATGTGAGCAGTGCAGAGTGTTAAATCTCTATGTTTATTGGACTTAAAGGGGTACTCCGGTGGTTAAGATTTTTGGCTATATTGCATCTTCTTTTAATGTTCATGTTTTTTGCAATTGACATGTATTATATGTTTGTGTAGCATGTGTCTTTTTTTCTTACCTGTTTGTGGGCCAGGAAGTTCTGTAGTTCTGTGTTGGATCTCTGACTGTTGTCCACAGGTTAGGATTAGGCTGTGGACAAGATGTCATGTTTTTTTTCTCTCTGTTCTTCCAAAACTGCATGACAGAGATAGGCCACGCCCCCTCATCTCCCCCTCCAGGTGGTCACAGGTGTGCTCGAAAGAGACAAGCCACGCCCCCTCATCTCCCCCTCCAGGTGGTCACAGGTGTGCATGAGAGAGATAAGCCACGCCCCCTCATCGCCCCCTCCAGGTGGTCACAAGAGAGATAAGCCACGCCCCCTCATCTCCCCCTCCAGGTGGTCACAGGTGTGCATGAGAGCAAGAAGCTCCTACACAGCTCCTCATCTCCCCTCCCCCTGCTTTGTCTTGTGAGGACGCAGGTCTGCACTGAAAGAAGACAGAGAAGATGTATGTGAAGGGGAGGAAGTGTCATGTGAAGGGATAACAAAGTGCCCGGGCTGGGGATGTATAGACTGCAGGGGAATAAATCTCCGACTGGGGATGATTTCTATATGTGAAAGGCGAGGGGGGGGAGGGGGGCTGGGGGACTCCTGAATGACACATGCTGGGAGTTGTAGTCCCTGTTATGTGTGTGTATGCTAGTGTTAACAAACCAGTCTGACTCCAGCTGTATCAAAATTACAACTCCCAGCATGCCTGGACAGACTTTGGGCATGCTGGGAGTTGTAGTTTTGCAACAGCTGGCGGCAAACTGGTTGGGAAACACTGCCCTAGCCTATTCAGCATACACATCATGTTACACCAATGTTTCCAAACCAGTGTGCCTCCAGCTGTTGTAAAACTACAACTCCCAGCATTCCCTGACAGCCTTTAAGGATGCCGGGAGTTGTAGTTTTGCAACAGCTGGAGACACACTTATTGGGAAACACTGGCCTAGCCTATTCAGTATATTACAAACAAAGTGCATTGTTTCCCAACCAGGGCGTCTTCAGCTGTATCAAAACTCTACAGAGGCAGCATGATGGTGTTATACCATAGACTGAAGACTCCTGAATGACACATGCTGGGAGTTGTAGTCCCTTTTGTGTGTATGCAAGTGTATCCCAACCAGGGCTGATTATATTAGTGTGCTGTGTATAAGGGGGCCGACCCGGGAAAATAGTAGGTTGGGTAAAGGGCGGAACAAAAAAGAAAAAAAAAGGAGCCGCCCCAAACCAGCAAGGCATGTGGCATGCTGGGATTTGTAGTTTTCAGCACAGCAAGAAACAGGAAATGGAAGCAAAAATAGGAAAACAAATTGGGGGATAAAAAGACAACAAAGAACAGAAATAGAGTCACCTAAACAACAAGAATAGAAATGAAATAAAACAAATAGGGTAAGTCACAAACGGAAAAACACGACCACCGGAGTACCCTTTTAAACAATGTGTATATGTTTGTCCTTGTAGCTATTGCCCGTGTGTTTCTGTGAGGAGACCAAATACAGGAAGGGAGGACGGGACAAGCAGGGCTCTGTACATTGAGGAGGAGCAGGGCTCTGTACACTGAGGAGGAGCTGGGCTCTGTACACTGGGGACAAGCAGGGCTCTGTACACTGAGGAGGAGCAGGGCTCTTTACACTGAGGAGGAGCAGGGCTCTGTACACTGAGGACAAGCAGGGCTCTGTACACTGAGGACAAGCAGGGCTCTGTACACTGAGGACAAGCAGGGCTCTGTACACTGAGGACAAGCAGGGCTCTGTACACTGGGGACAAGCAGTGCTCTGTACACTGAGGACAAGCAGTGCTCTGTACACTGAGGACAAGCAGGGCTCTGTACACTGAGGACAAGCAGGGCTCTGTACACTGAGGAGGAGCAGGGCTCTGTACACTGAGGACAAGCAGGGCTCTGTACACTGAGGACAAGCAGGGCTCTGTGCACCTAGGACAAGCAGGGCTCTGTACACTGAGGACAAGCAGGGCTCTGTGCACTGAAGACAAGCAGGGCTCTGTACACTGAGGACAAGCAGGGCTCCGTACAGTGTATAAAGAACTGCCGTAATCAGAACACGTTGCTCATAATGTATTCATTAGTATATAATGTACTTATAACACTGTTATGCTGCTTCTGAGGTCCTATAGAAGGATGTTTGCATTAAAGTGAACACCTAGGAGATGGGAGCAGTGCAGTGTTAAATCTCTATGTTTATTGGACTTAAAAAATGTGTATATGTTTGTCCTTGCAGCTACTGCCTGTGTGTCTCTGAGAGGAGACCAAATACATGAAGTGAGGACGGGACAAGCAGGGCTCTGTACACTGAGGACAAGCAGGGCTCTGTATACCGAGGACGAGCTGGGCTTTGGACACTGAGGCCAAGCAGGGCTCTGTAAACTGAGGCCAAGCAGGGCTCTGTACACTGAGGCCAAGCAGGGCTCTGTGCACTGAGGAAGAGCAGGGCTCTGTGCACTGAGGACGAGCTGGAATCTGTGCAATGAGGACAAGCAGGGTTCTGTACACTGAGGACAAGCAGGGCTCTGTACACTGAGGACAAGCAGGGCTCTGTGCACTGAGGACAAGCAGGGCTCTGTACACTGAGGGCAAGCAGGGCTCTGTACACTGAGGACAAGCAGGGCTCTGTACACTGAGGGCAAGCAGGGCTCTGTACACTGAGGATGAGCAGAGTCCACAAGCCAAAAATTAAGGGAATTGACATATGCCTCAGGGTGTATCAGTGTGGTGACTGGGTGCTCTATTCCAAGTGTGTACACAGTCATAAAAAAGGATTAACACACACTGTTTTAACTGCAATAGATTCTTTCTCCTTTATATGAAAATTATTTTTCACAAAATACAGCAAGATGAGAAAAGCAGTAAATAATCACCCAGGTGGATATAGATTGTCCGCAAGATGTATGCTGGAGAGATAATCGGCTTCTTTAAAGGGGTTATCCAGGAAAAAACTTTTGTTATATATCAACTGGCTCCAGAAAGTTAAACAGATTTGTAAATTACTTCAATTAAAAAATCTTAATCCTTTCAGTATTTATGAGCTTCTGAAGTTAAGGGTGTTCTTTTCTGTGTAAGTGCTCTCTGATGACACATGTCTCGGGAACCACCCAGTTTAGAAGCAAATCCCCATAGCAAACCTCTTCTTAACTGGGTGGTTCCCGAGACACGTGTCATCAAGGAGCACTTAGACAGAAAAGAACAACCTTAACTTCAGAAGCTCATAAGTACTGAAAGGATTAAGATTTTTTAATAGAAGTAATTTACAAATCTGTTTAACTTTCTGGAGCCAGTTGATATATAAAAAAAAGTTTTTTCCTGGATAACCCCTTTAATGCTTTAACATGCAGCTCCACTGCTGTGCTTCCCTGGCTGTCTCCATGCACTCGAAGGACAAGTGAGATAGATTGCAACGTTTCAGAGGCTACGCCTCCTTTGTCAAGCACTGAGGACAAGCAGGGCTCTGTACAATGAGGACACGCAGGGCTCTGTACAGTGAGGGCACGCAGGACTCTGTACAGTGAGGACAAGCAGGGCTCTGTACACTGGGGACAAGCAGGGCTCTTTGCAATGAGGCTTTGTGACACGTTCCCGGCTCACACATCAAGATGATTGACAAGCTAGGAGCCTGCACACAGCCCTGCTTGTCCTACCCACACTTCCTGTATTTGGACTCCTCACAGAGACACATAGGCAATTGCTACAGGGACAGCATTTTTTCACCCAAAAATATACACATTTTTTTAACCAATGTATATAACAAATATACATATAATGGTTATATAAATGGTAATAGAATTTATATAATGGTATCTACATTATATAAAAAGTTTTTTCTTATGACAGGTAAACTTTAAAACAGGCATGACCAAATGTCAATTATAATGCAGTACATAATGTATTGGAAGAAAAAATTCCCTTAAAAGGGAATGTCACAAGTAGCGCTGCAGCCAGACGTGCTGGCTGCGAGCGTGCTCCGGCCCAGTCCTCCCGCGCTGCTTCTGCTGCCATTTGCATCGCGGGATGCGCCCGCATGCGAGCGCCGGGCTCTTACTCTGCTCTCTGCATCTCTATCCCCTCCACTGTTCCCGGGTGTCGGCGTGTGCGCCCCCGCCTCCTAGGGGGTGCTCGCGCCAGCTTCCTCAGATTTAAAGGGCCAGCGCACCATTGATTGATGCTTGTCTAGTCCTGTGTCTATTTAACCCCACACTTCCTTCCTGTCCTTGCTGGATCTTTGTGCTCACTAGCTGTAGAGAAAGTGTTCCAGTTGTGTGTTGTCTACAGTGTTCCAGACCTCTTGTTTGTGACCTGAACTTGCTCCTGTGCCGCCTGCCCTCTGACCTCCTAGATTCGTTCCTGACCATGCTCTTGTGCTGCCTGCCTGACCTCTTGCCTGTCCAGACTACAAATTTGCCTCATCTTACCTGTGCCACAAAACACCTCAGCAGCCTGTGTGAACGAGTCATATCAGGGGTAGCGATCAGGGTCCACCTGCCGCAGCAAGTCCATCCCGCTTTGCGGCGGGCTCTGATTAAATCCAGCGGCACCTTAGATGCGCTCCCTGGTACGGCCCTCGTCATCATCCACACAGGTTCAGCGGATTCACTGCTCCACTGCCGTTTCAGGGAAACTGACAGACATTAAACCCAGTACATAGGGTTATAGTGCAGGTGGACCAGATAAAAATTATGTATCCCTACCCGGATCAGTGCCACCATTCCAAAGAGACATGCTGTATCATCACCGTCTTTGCCCAATGGAGGCAGTACCCAGCATACCCAGCATACCTACCTCCATCCCTTTCTGCCCACATAGGTAAAGGGTCTATAACTATTTATGAGATGGGCAGGCATATTGGAGTAGAGAGAACAGAGTCAGGGATGCTGGGCTTGCTAGGTCCCACCTTTATTGTGCAAAGGAGGAAATTTACATATTGGCAACTGTGGCTAATATACTTTGTATCTCCAGAACAGCAGCACCGATCCGGTTGAGTGATACATCATTTAATCCTGTTCACCTGCCCCACACTATAACCTCAGGTATTGGGTTTAGCGTCGGTGAACCAGCTGTCAGTTTCCCTTCAAACTCAGTTTCCGCTGTAAATATTAATTTGTTCAGTGCTTATTCCCTGTTTCTGTATGTAGTGTACAGTTTGCATGTAAAAAGTAAAGCAAGGTGGCACTGTCATATAGCATCACAGCACATACACACTATATGAACAAAGGCATTGGGTCACCTACACCTACAAGAGCTTTTAGGACATCCCATTCTAAATTAATCGGAATTTATAAGGCATTGAACCCTCACCCCACACCCCATTTGCCATTGTAACAGCTTTCACATTTCTTCTACAAGATTTTGGGAGTTTTTGCCCTTTCATCCGAAGGTCCTCAGTGAGGTCAGACCCTGATGTTGGATAAGAGGTCCTGGCTCACAATCTATATATTTTTTTTTAAGTAGAAATTTTTATTTTCCTTAAGAGAGATAAACAAACAGTTGTGCTGTAACAGGCAACAATCAATTGAAATGGTTACAGAAGACAATAGGGTAGGTACCTCTGAGCTATAAAACCATCGCATTGGTAGAAGGACTGCAAGAAGGCACATAAAAACTTAGCTGTGTTGACCGTATGTCAGTCAGGAGAGGCGTGTGTGCGGAGAGCTAGAATAACTATCTATCCAATCGAATTTATAGCAACTGTTCAGAGAGGTCAAGAGAGAGGAAAGAAAGAGAGGTGTTGGGGCAACAGGGTAATGGAAGGTGGTAGTAAAGGGAAGGAAGTAGGAGAGGGTAGGAAGAGAGCAAGTGAGTACTAGAGTGGCAATGGTACAGAGTGGTACAGGTAAAGCACCGTTGGATTCCTCAGCGCGGTGAGCAGGCTCGTTCCCCCCCCCGTGTGGCTGCGATCTTGAGTTGGGGACCCAACACGCCCGGGAGGCTCCCGGGACTGGGTGGGTAGGGGGTGAGGTGTACAATGTTCTGTAAGAGTCAGTAGATAGGAAGGCAGTCCATGAGCCCAATATTAGGTGATGTTTCGTTGCCTGATGTCTAGTGTCAGCTAGCAGCTCTTCCATCCGGTGGAGGTGGGAGAGTTCCTGAAACCAGGATGAGAGTGTAGGTGGGGAGGCGGATTTCCAGTTCCTCAGTATGACTGTTCTCGCTGCTAGGACCATGAAGCCTGCAAGGCGTGCTTGCCATTTCGGTAAAGGAGACGGGAACATGGATAGCAGGAGGGGGCCGGGGAGTTTGGGGAGTCGGATGGATGTCAGCTTATGAATGAGGTCTAAGACTTGGGACCAGAAGGAAGTCAGGGCATTACATGTCAGCCAAATGTGTGTCATGTTTCCCCCAGGTTCTCCGCATCTCCAGCGCGTGTCAGGAACACCCGGGTAAAATTTTGCCAGAAGGGAGGGGACTCTGTACCACCTAGTTAGTATTTTATAATTCATTTCCTGAGCTTTGCAGGAGGTGGACAGATTGTGGCATTGCATTAACGCTTTCTTCCAATCCCCATCGGAGAAGCACGTGTCTAGTTCCTTCTCCCCCCTGCTTCTGTAAGGTAGCGGGGTGGTCCGTAAGGAGTCTAGTAGGAGAGCTTATAGAGTGCTAATCGGATGGAAAGTCCTATCAGAGGCTACACATAGCTTCTCGAACGGGGAGAGGGTGCGATGTAGATGGAGGGAAGATTTGGAAGTCTTGTAAAAGTGATTTAGTTGTGAGTACTGGAAGGATTGTGTGAAAGATGTAGGGGGGCCACCACATAGGACATCAAGTGGTTTAAGGGAGGTTGGCATGAGGAGGTGGAAGAATGTGGGAGAGTCAGCCCTGGACATCCCTAAGAAGTGAGAGGCTGAGTGTGCCGCTGGAAAGAGGGGATTGTCAAAAACAGGCGTCAGTGGACCATCGGGCGTGTAGATCACAAGGGGAGGTAAGAAGTGTCGTTTGATGTGTGCAATCGAGGCCATGACCGGAGGCAGATCTGTGGTGAGGTGAGGAGGGAGTTTTTTTTCAGGGAGCCACAGTAGTGATTTGGGGTCTCGTTCCAGGGCTATCCAGAGTTTATTCGTGGCGGGCGTGTGGCAATCCAGTACTCTGGCTAGGGCCACCGCCAGATGGTAGTGAAGGCAATGAGGGAGACCCAGGCCACCGTCAGTTTTGCGCATGGATAGGATTTCCCTGTTGAGTCTCGGGCGTTTATGGGCCCAGACAAAGCCAGTGAGGAGGGCAGAGACCTCCCTGAAAGAAGAGCGGGAGAGGAGAGTCAGTGTAGCAGAGAACAGGTAAAGTAGGCGGGGTAGGACATTCATTTTCAGGATGTTAATCCGTCCTAACCAGGAAAAGTCTCTGCGCCCCCACCTGGCAAGGTCCGACCCCAGCATTTTCAACAATGGGGGAAAGTTTAGAGTGTAGATATCAGACAAGTTGGAGGGGATCTGGACACCTAGATATTTGAGGGACCTGTCACACCACTTGAAGGGGTACATAGCACGGAGATGACTGACCACTTCAGGAGGCAGGGTAATATTGAAGGCCTCGCTTTTGGATGGATTTAACTTGCAATTGGTATGGTAAGAGAATGTACGTATGGTGGAGAGAAGAGAGGGAAGAGATATAAGGGGGGCAGACAGGTATAGCAGGAGGTCGTCCGCAAAGGCGGTGCATTTGCACTGGCACGAGGGGGTATGGAGACCCCTGATGTCTTGGTTTTGCCGGATGGCGTTAAGCAGATGTTCCATGCACAAATGTATAGAATCGGGGCTAGAGGGCAGCCTTGCCTTGTGCCATTGCTAATGTCAAACGGTGGGGATAGGAGGCCATTTACTCTAACCTGAGCCTGGGGGCTGTAATAGAGAGCCATTATACGAGCCTTCATCAGGGCGCCCAACCCAATCTGAGACAGAGTGGCGTCAAGAAAGCCCCGATCCACACGGTCAAACACCTTTTCAGTGTCGAGAGATAACAGAAATACGGAAGAACAGGTTTTTCGAGCATAGTGGACGTCAGAGAAGGTACGGAGAGTATTATCTCTCGCCTCCCTTCCGCGTACGAATCCTACTTGGTCCGTGTGGATTTAGGCTCCCATATGGGTAGCCAGTCTGTTTGCGATAAGTTTAGCAAAAAGTTTTGTATCCACGTTAAGGAGGGAAATGGGTCTGTAGTTTTGACATTGGGTGGGGTCCTTACCCTCCTTCGGGATCACCGTGATGAAGGCTCTTAAGAAAGATGTGGGAATAGAGGAAGATTCTGAGATAGAGTTAAAAGCTGTGAGAAGGGGAGAAGTCAAGTTGTCACGAAGGGATTTGTAGAATTTGGCTGTGTAGCCATCTGGGCCGGGGCTTTTACCCGCTGGGAGGGCCGATATAGCTGCTGTTAGTTCCTCTGGGGTGAATGGGGATTCTAGGGAGAATATGGTGTCAGTCGAGAGGCAGGGAAGCGCCGTGGAGGAGATATATTGCGATAGGGACGATTGGGCGGTAGGGGATGTAGGGGGTGGAGTCGGCAAATTGTAGAGGGTGATGTAGTACTGTCTAAAGGCTGATAAGATGTTAGGTGGGACTTTGTGCCCTTGTTATTCTGAATGGATGGGATATCTCACAATCTATATTATGTTTGAAGGCCAGGTCTGTGTGTAGACCAGTCAAGTTCTTCCACACCAAACTCGCCCAACCATGACTTTATGGGCCTTGCTTGATGTCATTGTTTCTAAACTGATCTCATAATGCTGGAAACATGCAATTGTAGGCATCCAACATGAATACACAGATAAACAAGGTTAGAACTGGTTATTACACTTTAATCATATTACGCATATTATCAAAATTGGCACACATCATCAATAACTTTATGCTCCCATAAACCTGGCCATATACAACCCCTTTTTTTTAATCCCCTGTGCCCGGGCTGCAAAAAGTAACAAAACAAGCTCTAACTCACCTTACGACATTCCCCTGTTGCGCCGATATCGGTGTCCCGGTCCTCCGGTGCTGGTCATCTTCCTGCTTCCTGGGAACGATGAGTCATACTGCACTCAGTGTATCCCCGGCTGCAGCGTTGTCTCGCCTCGGCTGGAAATAGGCTGAGCGCACTGTCATGTAAGGAGCCTAAGCAACAGGGAGAAGGCAGGGCCCAGGCTCCTTACATGACAGTATGCTAAGCCTATCACCGGCCAAGGCGGGACATCGCTGCGGCTGGCGATATGCTGAGCACAGTATAAGTCACTGTCCCCAGGAAGCAGTAAAAAGCCCGTTACCGGAGGACTAAGACACCGATAACAGCGCATCGAGGGAACGTTGGAAGGTGAGTTAAAGTTTGTTTTGTTACTTTTTGCAGCCCAGGAACAGAGGATTATAAACAATGTGTACTGCAGATCTCCTTTAAGTGTTTCCCTAATAGTATGGGTAATAGGAAAAGGAACAACAGGAAAGAAAAAAGTAAATAACTTTCCATCTAACTATTATCCCACTAAACTTCAGGAACTGAGGGGGTGGGGTGAATCTACTGTCTTGGAGGCTATCAGAGTTTACCCCGCCCCTGAGGGATTGGCTGCAAAATCTGCTCCGGATACTGTTATCTGATTGGAGATCCATTATTATGCCAGAGCCTGGGCCCACCTGAAGATCCTTTGGTACTCTGGGGTACCATTTCCACCCTGGATGAATGATAAATGGATGGGTGCTTTATCAAAATATCTTCGTTTGTAAAATGTCACTTTTGACTTTAGATATGCCCTGATTTAAAGGGGTTATCCAGGAAAAAACTTTTTTATATATATCAACTGTCTCCAGAAAGTTAAACAGATTTGTAAATTACTTCTCTTAAAAAATCTTAATCCTTTCACTACTTATGAGTATCTGAAGTTAAGGTTGATCTTTTCTGCCTAAGTGATCTCTGATGACAACTGTCTCGGGAAACGCCCAGTTTAGAAGCAAATCCCCATAGCAAACATCTTCTAAATTGGGCGTTTCCCGAGACACGTGTCATCAGAGATTACTTAGACAGAAAAGAACAACCTTAACTTCAGAAGCTCATAAGTACTGAAAGGATTAAGATTTTTTAATTTACAAATCTGTTTAACTTTCTGAAGCCTGTTGATATATAAAAAAAAGTTTTTTCCTGGAATACCCCTTTAATGTATCAATGAAACATTTCAGACATGATAAAAAGTCAAATATTGGACTATAAGTGACCTTGTTTAAAAGGGTACTCCGCCCACAGACATCTTATCCCCTATCCAAAGGGATAAGATGTCTGATCGCACGGGTCCTGCCGCTGGGGCCCCCCACGATCTCCGTGCAGCACCCGTGCCGCAGCGGGCATTCTAAACAGTATGTTTAAAACGCCAGATTTCCGGGGCTAGAGACTTGACGTCATGCCATGCCCCCGCATGACGTCACATCATGCCTCCTCCATTTATGTCTATGGAAGGAAGCGTGACGGCCGTCACGCTCCCTCCCATAGACATGAATGGAGGGGGTGTGGCGTGATGTCATGAGGGGGCGTGACATCAAGTCTCCGGCCCCGGAAACCCAGCATTCTAAACATACTGTTTAGAATGCCCGCTGCGGCACGGGTGCTGCACGGAGTTTGCGGGGGGGGGGGTCCCAGCGGCAGGACCCACACGATCAGATATCTTATCCCCTATCCTTTGGATAGGGGATAAAATATCTATGGGCAGAGTACCTCTTTAATCCCTGAACAAACATATATTGTTATTGGTTTAATGTACCCAGTGACCGGGCCCTGCAGCACAGAGCTGCTCTTCTGCATGGACATCTCAGTACAGCTCATGAAATATGAGAAAGCTCTAGCAAGGTGAAATATTGATTAAAAAACAGCATTAAACGTTACATAACAGGATGTCTTTCAGGCTGCGTGGTAGGAAGAATGGTGGGTGATGAATGAATAGCTGATTTCCATTGACTGGAGGCTCTTAGGTCCCATATTCGGGTGTTTTTTGCTGAGCAACAGAAATTACAGTCAATTTTTTTATGAACAAAATTAGAGAATGGATTATACTTACTGGAAAAGTGAGGTTGTTTATACGGAAAACTTGTACAGTCACATAGGCCTACTCTCCAGCCAGGGCTTCTTCACGGGATTAATATTTGTGCTAGTGGATGGGCATTTACTAATCGATATAGACAAATATATTCCTATTTGTCTATCCAACATGCACAAGCCATGGTCGTGACTCATTTGTATTAAATCGGCCCATCAGAGTACAGGAGGACCCTCAGTTATTTTAGTAGACAACCTCATTTGGAGATGACTTTGCAGCCAATCATTTGTCATTAGGGTCTATTTCCTATAAAATTATTCACCAATAACCTTTTATTGATGCAATAATAGCAACAAAGATTATGATGTTGTGGTGACCCACTGGCTGAATGGCGGGACCATGGGTGTTGCGGTGTGAGTGGTGGGATCTGATGTTATTAACCCGGAGGTCGGATGGCATTAACCCCTATGTGTTTGTGATGCCAGTGTGGTTTTTGGATTCCGGAACACTACACGCCCGGATTCTCCGCTATCCCACGGGCTAGTGGTTAAGAGTCCACAACCAGTTATGGTCAAACGGAGGCTTTACTGAATAGAAGACAGGTGTAATTATCTTCACAGCTAAGGCCAGAATTCCCAAAGAGGTGGCCAGGACCCAGAGAATCTCGCATCTTGCTGGACCAATACTTGCAATTAACTTGACTGTAATTAGACTTGACTTGACTATGTGCAGGACTTGACTAGATGCAGTGACAGCAGACATAGACTTGTAGACTTACTGGAGAGACTTGTAGCTTTTGGGGTACTCCAGATGCTGACCACTTGTCCCGAGATCTCTGGTAGCTGCTTCAGCAAAGACTTAGATGTTACAGCTAAGAGCCATTAGCTCAAAAAATCTCCTTAAAACAAGTCAAAATGAGGCTCAGTAGTGGGGGGGGGGCTGGACTAAAGCCCATTGGTCAAGCTGTGGGTCATAGGTTAAAACTGGTGCTCTCTGGGAGTACATGTGACAACAGATCATGTGACTTAACATAACATGTGACCAACTTAAATACAGGTCCTTTAGACCTCCCACAGGTCTTTGAGACTGTCTAAATAAACATAGGTGCCTGACTATGCATTAAAGGAACATACACACATTTATTAAACCAACTGGAGAACAAGGGGAGACCCTGCAGGAGAGCCCCCAGGTCACTGAGGGACTCAACCTGACAGCTCCTACAGGTAGTAAAGGACTGTGTACCTCTACTGGGACATCACAATGTATTAACCTCTTAACCCCTTAATGACGCAGGGTATTTTCATTTCATAGTTTTGCATTTTCATTTTTTCCTCATCACCTTCTAAAAACCATAACGCTTTCAATTTTGCACCTAAAAATCCATATCATGGCTTATTTTTTGCCCCACCAATTCTACTTTGCTGTGAAATTGGTTATTTTACCCAAAAATCCACAGCGAAACGGAAAAAAAAAATAATTGTGCGACAAAATTGAAGGAAAAATACCATTATGTAACTTTTGGGGGCTTCCGTTTCTACGCAGTGCATTTTACGGTAAAAATTATACCTTCTCTTTATTCTGTAGATCCATACGGTTAAAATGATACCCTACATATATAGGTTTGATTTTGTTGTACAATCGGACAGCGAGGAGGCAGGTAGGGACCCTCTAGCTGTCATGCAAGCTGTTCGGGACACCGTGATTTCAACGCAGCGGTCCCGAACAGCTCCACTGAGTTAACCGGCAACTTTTACTTTGACTTTAGACGCGACAATCAACTCTGATCTCCGCGTCTGAAGGGTTAATATCGGGCATCATCGCGATCGGTGATGTCCGGTATTAGCCGCGGGTCCCGGCCGTTGATGGCCGCCAGGACCGACCCGATATGATGCGGGGTCAGCGTGCGACCCCGCGTTCTATCGGGGGAGCCCGCTCATAACGTATGCATACGTCATTCAGCGGGAAGGGGTTAAGGATGAATTGTCCCACTCTCCTTCTATGATGTGTGCTCAGGAGCTGAGTGCGTATCATAGCGGGACCCGTGGCTAATCATTCGTGGCTCAGTCAGGCTGATCGGGATCACCGCTGTGAAACCGCGGGGTCCCGATCAGCTGAGGGGATGGTGGGAGGGCCCTTACCTGCCTCCTTGCCTTCCGTATGGTGCCTCGATGCTCCAGTCAGCCATGGCAATCGAGCACCAATAACACTGATCAATACTATGCTATGGCATAGCATTGTTCAGTATATGCAACCCAAAGGGGACTAAAAAATAGTGTAAAAAAAGTTAATAAATGTGAATTAACCCCTTCCCTAATAAAAGTTTGAATCACTCCCCCCCTTTCATATAAAAAAATATGTAAACAAAAATAAACAAACATATGTGGAACCGCCAGGTGCGTAAATGTAATCTTACTTTAACCGCACAGTTAATGGTGTATACGTAAAAAAAAAAAAAAAAAACTATGTTCAAAATTGTGTATTTTTGGTCTTTTCATACCCTAAAAAATTTATAAAAAGTGATCAAAAAGTCCCATAAAACTAGTTTAAACTACAGATCATGGCACAAAAAATTAGCCCTCACACATCCCCATATACAGAAAAATAAAAAAAATTATATGGGTCAGAAGAGGACATTTATAAACATGCTAATTTTCATACAAATTTCGTTATTATTTTTTAAAACAAGTAAAACAAAATAAAAACTATATAAATTGGGTATCATTTTAATCATATGGACCTACAGAATAAAGATAAGGTGTAATTTATACGAAAACATGCAGGGAATCAGAAGCCCCGAAAAGAAGTTACAATATGGCTTTTTTGTTTCTCAATTTTGCCCCACAATAATTTTTATTTATTTTGTTTCGCCATAGATTTTGAGGTGAAATGATTTATGTCATTACAAAGTACAATTGGTGGTGCAAAAAAACAAGCCCCATATATGGGTCTTTAGGTGGAAAATTGAAAGTGTCATGATTTTTAGAAGGGGAGTGGAAAGTGCAAAATAAAGTGCAAAAAAAAAAAAATGTAGCCAGGTCCTCAAGGGGTTGAAAAATAGATATGCAGAATGGTGAATGTGAACACGGCCTAATAGGAGGATTCATCAGCAGCTTCATTGTGTAGTTTGGTTACATGTTCTCACTGGTTGAAGCCATTGGTGCTGTAGGGGTTTCCTGAGCCGGAGGCTTCAATACTATCTCCAATTTCCAAAACCTCCTTCCCATAGTCACTTTCCATAAAACAGGCAAATAATCTCACTCATTTTGCTATTTTTTTGCCTATAGCTTCCCTCTTAAAAAGTGAATGCCATGTGTGCAGCTTTGTACGTCAACAGAAACGTGATGTCACACTTTACAATAAGCTGGAATTTCTTCCAATATGTATCCCTCATCCGGTGTTGCACCAAAACACTGCAGTTAATAAATCTCCCCCAATGTGTTCTTCTGTCTTAAAGGGGTACTCCGGTGGAAAGCTATGTTTTTTTTTTAAATCCTGTATATACTCGAGTATAAGCCGACCCGAATATAAGCCGAGACCCCTAATTTCAACCCCAAAACCCAGGAAAAGTTATTGACTCGACTATAAGCCTAGGGTGGGAAATACATCATCACCGCCTGTTAATACCTTCATCAGTGGTCTTCAACATCTGCGGACCTCCAGATGTTTCAAAACTACAACTCCCAGCATGCCAATGGCTGTCCGGGCATGCTGGGAGCTGTAGTTTTGCAACATCTGGAGGTCCGCAGGTTGAAGACCACTGAGAAGGGATTGACAGGCGGAGAGTTCACTCGAGTATAAGCCGAGGGAGGGCGTTTTCAGCACAAAAAATCGTGCTGAAAAACTAGGCTTATACTCGAGTATATATGATATGTCAAATATGTAGAAAAAAATTTAAAGCAGCATTAAAAAAAAAGTCCTAAATGCTTGTGCAAATGTGTCCCCTCAAGTTTTTTTTGTTTTTTGTTTTTTTACTTCATTACTTGTTTTGACAGAATTTCCAATCAATATTTAAAAAGAGTCAGGAGATTTATGCTGGCAGAACCACGGAATGACATTCTGACAGGCGCCCCTACTACAAACAACATGGCTTCAATGGCTGTCCTCACTTTACCAAGAAATACAGCTGCAACATAACAGAAAAGGACAGTAAGTAAAACCGATATAATTACTAAAAATGTTACCATTGCACTAGGTTATAAATTACAATATACATGTATAGGACCAATCTGACATTGTTGGGTAGTAAATGTCTTTAAGGCCAGGTTCACACAACATAACATTTTTGGCGTGTTTGCCACTTTTTGCCTGTGGATATTTCCTGCAAAATTTTCACAAAAAATATGCACTAAATTTTACGCTGTGTGAACCCGGCCTTTCATCTGTAGTGGAGTTTACAATTTTAGATTTTTTCAAGTACCTGATGTCCCCCAACTAACAACTCTTCAATGTAGTGATGCTCTATGAAAATAGTTGTCACAGTCCTACTTACTAAAACCACTTAATAGATCATTAAAGGGGTACTCCACTGCTAGACATGTCTAAGATGTCTGCTAAGATGTCTGATCGCAGGGGCCCTGATTCTAGGGCTCCCCTGCGATCTCCCACAGCAACCGGTGTTCTAAACAAACATTGATGTCTATGGAAGGGGCGTGTCGAGAACGAGAACGTAATCAGGGGAAGTACCAAAAGTCCCATGCAAGTCTATGGATTTTCTGGTATATCTTATGATCGCGTTACTCTCAGGCTGCAAAAATTAACTAGGAGTTTTATATATCCTGCTGCCAGACTAGACGGTATAGTATGATTTAACTGTCTGACAGGCAGGTGCAGAAAATAGTCAGTGTCGGGGCAGGGAGAGGGAACGGGGAGGGAGGGGTTGAGAAGCTTTTTTTCCAGGTTGAGAGAAGAGTGAGGGGGGGGAGGAGAAGACATTAATGTGGGGGAAAGGGATAGGGCATGGCAGGGCTGAAGTGCGGGAAGGACAAGCAGCCTATCACTGCTAGAGCTTCAGGAGATATGCCAGTATGTGTGCCACCCAGCTTTCCCAGTCTCCTGAAGAGCTCCAATATGGCTGCTTTATATTGGAGAGATGAAAAGATGTAGCATATTTTCCTTAGCTGCTGTATTTCCTGAAATAGTATTTATTTGAGAATTGACTAGCTTAGTACCCGGTATTGTCCAGTCTTCTTATATAAACCTTGTGGGAGAAGAAAAGCAACAACAAAGCAATATATTAATAACACATATGCTTTTCCTCTCCCACAAGGTAGGAAGACCGGGCAAAGCTGGGTACTTAGCTGGTAACATTTTAAATGCCAGCCAGTTGTTTAGTTTATTTTTCATTCGCACATATTAAGTCATTGACAAAAAGGGAAGATAGATGTTACATCATCCGGCGCCATCCCGGTGATATATTTTATGTGGATTATTGAGTATTAAGTGTTTGCTATGTGACTTACACAAATACGTGTATCTTCTCTGTTATGTATCCGCTCCGCTCTCGTTTTATTGTTTATACCAGCGTGAAGCTTCCAATATGGCAGCACAGATTGAAAGTTGGTGAAGCAGGAAGACATAAAGTATATTTACCACAGACATCTGCTAGACAACATTGACGGCACAGATTGATAATGAGGCACAAAGCATATGGATCACTTTGTGTGTGTTCATTACTACAGCCCAGAGACTGCTCACAGCCCATTGGTTGAAACCGAGCCAACTCTGCTACTACAACCTCGTTTTTTCCACCATTTTGTGTAGAAATGTAGCAGAGCTAAATTTGTCATTGAAATGTTTAAAGAGGTATTCCCATTATAAATATTTATAGAATGTCCACAAATGGAATGTCCACAAACTATGCCATAAAATGCAGGTCAGGTGCAGAAAAAAAATGATTTTTTTTCTTTAAGCACAATAATTACAGGGTTAAAGAGTCATTACAGATTTAAGCAAATAAAGCTTAGGTTGATTTGCCCTGTTCCTGTGACGGTGAATTAAAGGGAACGCCGGAGGTGCCAGAAAGTTATGCAAATTTGTAAATGGCTTTTATTTAAAAATTGTAAGCCTTCCAGTACTTATCAGCTGCTGTAGGCTCCAGAGGAAGTTGTGTAGTTCTTTCCAGTCTGACCACAGTGCTCTCTGCTGCCAACTCTGTCCGTGTCAGGAACTGTCCAGAGCAGGAGAGGTTTGCTATGGGGATTTGGCCATGCTCCAGACAGTTCTTGACATGGACCGAGGTGTCAGCAGAGAGCACTGTGGTCAGACTGGAGAGAACAACACAACTTCCTCTGGAGCAGTAATTTACAAAACTATATTATTTTGGAGTACCCCTTCATATTTTGCTGTATGCAAAAATTTGGTAAACCACACTATTGTGTATGCCAAAAAAAATAACTGATCAGTTACAGTCAGTTTTATTTTTTATAATGTGAGTCAATGGGAAACTGATTACGCCATATCTGGGGAACAGGCGGGCCAGTCCATAGCATCAATGCCTTCCTCTTGCAGGAACTGCTGACACACTCCAGCCACATGAGGTCTAGCATTGTCTTGGATTAGGAGGAACCCAAGGCTAACCGCACCAGCATATGGTCTCACAAGGGGTCTGAGGATCTCATCTCGGTACCTAATGGCAGTCAGGCTACCTCAGGCAAGCACATGGAGGGCTGTGTGGCCCCCAAAGAAATGCCACCCCACACCATTATTGACCCACCACCAAACCGGTCATGCTGGAGGATGTTGCGGGCAGCAGAATGTTCTTTACGGAGTCTCCAGACTGTCACGTCTGTCACATGTGCTCAGAGGGAACCTGCTTTCATCTGTAAGCACAACCCCCCCCCCCCCCCCTGTGGACATCAGGCCCTCATACCGCCCTCATGGAGTCTGTTTCTGACCGTTTGAGTGGACACATGCACATTTGTGGCTTGCTGGAGGTCATTTTGCAGGGCTCTGGCAGTGCTCCTCCTGCTCCTCCTTGCACAAAGGCGGAGGTAGCGGTCCTGCTGCTGGGTTGTTGCCCTCCTAAGGCCTCCTCCACGTCTCCTGATGTACTGGCCTGTCTTCTGGTAGCGCCTCCATGCTCTGGACACTACGGTGACAGACACAGCAAACCTTCTTGCCACAGCTCGCATTGATGTGCCATCCTGGATGAGCTGCACTACCTGAGCCACTTGTGTCTTGCTAATTGCCTATAATTTCCACCTGTTGTTTGTTCCATTTGGACAACAGCATGTGAAATTGATTGTCAATCAGTGTTGCTTCCTGAGTGGACAATGTGATTTCACAGAAGTGTGATAGACTTGGAGTTACATTGTGTTGTTTAAGTGTTCCCTTTATTTTTTTGAGCAGTGTAGATACTCTAGAGAGAGTCCAGACAAGATACTAAACTAGTACATGGATTGCAGGATAAAACTTATCAAGAAAGGTTAAAGGACCTTAACATGTATAGAAGAAAGACGAGACAGAGGGTATATAATAGAGACTTAAATGACGTGGGCCGTACCAGGGAGCGGAGTCTAAGGTGCTGCTGATTTTTACCGGAGCCCGCCGCAAAACGGGATGGACTTGCTGCGGCAGGTGGAACCCAGGTCGCTACCCCTGATATGACACGTCCCCACAGGCAGCCAAGGTGTAACGTGGTACTGGAAGGATGAAGCAACACGTAGTCAGGACAAGCAGGAGGTAAGGGCTGGCGGTACAGTAGCAAGGTTAGGTCACATAGCAAGAAGTCAGAGGGCAGGCGGCACAGGATCAAGATCAGGATATGTAGCAATAGTGTCTGATACACGGCAAGGCAAGACACAAACTGAACACTTTCTCTTAGGCTGATAAGGCACAAAGATCTGGCAAGGTGAAAAGGAAGTGCCTGTACTTATAGGGTCATGGAGAAGCAAGAACCAACTAAATGTGTACTGTCCCTTAACATTTTACAGAGCCAGAGCGCGTGCACCCTAGGAGGCGGGGACGTGCGCATCGGCAAGCAGGGAGCGTATGGGGACAAATAGGTAAGACACAGTGGGCAGGCTGCGATTGCATCGCAGGATGTAAATCGCAGTACGGAGTATGCCGGGCAGCGGAGGAGGAGTGCGTCCGTGGCCAGCATGTCTCACCCCGGCGCGACTACTAAAAATCCCAAATTCCCCATCATAACCCAAGATGCTGCTCCAAATGACCAACCTCTGCTCTGTTAACAGACTCAGCTCTGCTACATCCTTAAGTGTGAGGGATTTATGGGACAATATTGTTTTTACCCATTGCATTTACATACATACATTATCTCGTAATAAGCTCCGGGTGTATCTCAGCGAAGGACTAAGCATTTTGTCACGGAATCACTGTTCTGATCTATGGGGTATGAAAGATTCAGTAGGTTTAGAAAAGCAATCTAGCTATTACCATGTCATGATGATTATTTTGTTATTAGATTTATGCTCACATGACTAAGCATTAGACAGAGTTATCTCTGGGATAATTGTTGAAGGGAGAAGACTTTCTCAGAAACATCGCTGGGTTTAAATACCAATTAGAAAATGAAGGAAGACTCCACAGATTCAAAGAAAATATTATTAATCTTCTTAAGCCAATAAGGGAAAATGAATCCTGAAATATCCCTAATAAACTCCTATATTGGTATCAACACTGTTTTGCCGCTGTCATTCATTCATCAGACATATTCATGGTGCATTACCAAGGTCAAGATGATTTTATATCATTGGTTAAGGAGCACTTAGGGTTAAGTTAAGTTTGCAAGATTGTGCAAGTCCATTGTAATATTGAATTTTAATAGGTTATTAGTATCTATCTCTATAACCAGGTGATTAACAACCAGGGTGCCTCCAGTTGTTGCAAAACTACAACTCCCAGCAGTGCCCCGGCTCTCCCCATGCACTGAACAAGCACCACTCCACATGAGCACCGTATCTCCGGCTCTCCCATAGAGATGCATAGAGGGGGCTTGTCGGCCACTGTTTCTTGTGGTGGTTGACACAGTTCCGTGCATGGGGAGAGCTGGGGTGCCAGGCAGAAGTGCCAGGCCCAGCAATCAGACCCCCCGCGATCAGACACTTATCTCTTATACTGTGGATAGAGGATAAGTTGTTAAGGGAAATCTACCGACAGGTTAGTGCAGGTGACACTGATGACAGCAATACTTACCTGATCTCGCTCCATGCTCTGGTTCTCTCGCTATCTTCTTCCATATCTTCCATTCCGGGCCCGACTTGGAGCATGGGTGGAGCTTAGTGATGTCAACTCTGCTGTTCTTTCTGGGTCCTGCTGATAGCAAAACAGCAGCGGTGACGTCACTAAGCTCCGCCCATGCTTCAAGTTGGTCTGGGGCGTAAGATACTGAAGAGGATAGCCAGAGAACCACAGCATGGAACGGGACCAGGTAAGTATTTGTCATTAGTGTCACCTGCATTATCTGTCTGTAGAACACCGGAAAAAAAAAACTTACTACTGGGTAAGTAACTGTCCATAGAAAACTGAAAACACCAACAAAGAAATTAAGCACAGAGCTCGTACATTAAAAATAAAATATTATTTTTTATTAGATCATAAAGACATGATAAAATATGTGACAAAATGGAGACAATACAAAAAAGGAAAAGATAAAAGGCACCAGGATACAGCAGAAAGAGGTTGGGTATACGGGCAGGCAAAATAGCTGCATGTGTGAAGGCAACCAAGCAAAGGCTTGAGCCTAAATCAACAATAAGATCCAACAGGGTTGTCAAAGGAAGATTATATAAAAGATAAATAACCAACAATAAAGTAAAGGGTGCCAGACCATACCGACCAGACCCCAACGATCGTTTCGCTTCTAAAGTGCTTCCTCAGGGGGCGTCTTTCTGCTGTATCCTGGTGCCTTTTGTCTTTTCCTTCTTGTATTGTCTCCATTTTGTCACATATTTTATCATGTCTTTATGATCTAATAAAAATTATATTTTATTTTTAATGTATTATCTGTCTGTACCAACAGGTTAGTGCAGGTAACACTGATGAAAGTTTTCCTTTAAAGGAGTACTCTGGGACATTACATTTTTTTTTTTTAACTTCCCCAGACTGCCAACCTTTGAAAAAACAAAGTGTACATTCTTGCTGCCGCTCCCACAGTGCCTCCGATAACCTGCTCCGGGCACCACAGCGATCCTGGTCCTAGTTGCCGATGGTCAGAGCACAACACTGCAGCTTAGCTAATCACCAGCCACAGCGATTTCCCGCCCCGGCTGGCGATAAGTTGAGCGGCAATGTGAGGTATTCCACCCCGGCACCAGGAATGTATAAATCCAATGTGCCATTTCTTGTAAGAGTTTTCAATTCAAATTTTCACATGTAGGGTTAATTTACATTGTCTAATACCACATAAAGAAAGCACAGATGAGTTTTAGTTATGATAGTCTTACATGATAAGAAAGAGGAGAACCCCAGTGGGTATTTATTGTGTTAGAGAGGCATATATACTTTCAAATTCAAATATCCTCGCGATTCTATAGCACAAATCGCTTCATTAAACTCCATTTTACACCGTTCCAGGCTCCAGGACACCTAAAATGGCGGATCCACATGTCAATACATGGGGCAAGGGATGCTGGGAAGGCAGGAAGGCAAGGCGGGAAGCGAGGTAGGCGTGATGACCCTGAATCACATGCAGGATGCAGCCTATCAGCATTCATTAACCCCTGTGATGTCACAGCCCTATATAATCGGCAGCCATTTTGCAGCTGCTCATTTCATGCAATTCCCTGCAGAGATAGGACGGACTGCGTGTCTGTGTGTGTTACACAGAGAGGCTGAATTGATCATACCACAGTGTTCCACTTCCAACTGCTAGTCACATCAGCGTTGTGGACAGAGAGCAGTGCAGTGCTTTGCTTGTTCTCACTTAGAAGGATTTTTACACCAGCCATTGACCTCCCAGTCCCTTTATTCAGCATTTTATCAGAGAGGGGCAGATAGCTTTTCGTTGCCTCATATATATCAACAAGTTGCCTTAACTTCATGAACCATATCACAGGAGGCAGGAATGATTTTTCAGTGCAATTCTGTGTATTTTTTCCACAATAAATCATCTGCTGATTATACTAGTCTGTAGACGGTATAAAAACCAACAGTTCACACCATTCTTAATACTCTGTGAGTGCAGCTTTGTTTTTGTTTGTTTTTTTGTCTTTTTTGTGGTGCTGCACTTTTGTGTCCTGCTGCTGTGCAAAAATATGTTTTTTCAGCCGACTGTAGTGCATTTTTCTGCTCTCGTACGTGCATACCACATCCTTACATCAATGCAGTCTACAATTTTTTATCTGTAAATCTGTAACAAGTCTAAATACTGGGTAAGTCCAGGCAAAAGTAAACACCGGCTGAAAGGACAGCCAAAAGTATTTACCTGCTGCTGTTCTAAACAAATACTGTTTTAGGGTGCGTTCCCACCTCGCGTATACACAGCGTATTACACGCTGCACAAAATTTACGGTAGCAACGGGAAATACGCTGCATATTCCTTGCTCACTATACACACAAGGCTTTCCGGCGGCAGCCCTATGCGTGTAGTGAGTTTTAGAGGCGGGGCTGTGTGCCGTCGTGACTGTGACGCACGGCTCCGCCTCCAAAACTCACTGCACACATAGGGCTGCTGCCGGAAAGCCCTATGTGATAGTGAGCAAGGAATATGCAGCGTATTTCCCGCTGCTGCCGTAAATTTTGCGCAGAGTGAAATACGCTGCTTATACTTTAGGTGGGAAAGCATTCTTAAGAGTAGTGAAGCGTATTGTACTCCCCTCATATACGCACTAAGTATGTCAGGCAGAGAAGTGCCAGGACGTGCACAGAGGAGTGGCAGAGGCCTAAATCCTTCAGGCAGAGGTCACAGCAGACTAGGGGGAGTGGCAGCAGGAGTCGCAGCGAGAGGCCTGAGCTCCCGTTATCAGCTAGCGGTCGTGTCGACCAGCAACCCATCTGCCATCATCGATTGGTTAACACAGTCATCCATTTCATCACATCTGACACCCCCAGTCAACAGTCGGTGGGTTCCTCAGACACAACCCCCAGTTGGCATGGCCCGGGAGAAGTCCCTGTCCTCCCATTGCCTCTGTCCTATGCTGTTCCCTCTCCTACAGAAGTATCTTATACTGTGGGTTCAGCGCCACTATTCACTGAGGACGATCTAATAGAGGACAGTCAGCAGCTACTGCCCAGCCAAGAAGAGGAGGAGACATGCGCTGCATGTAGTGATGAGGAGAGTGACATGGGAGGTGGTGTTGCCAGGGTTCAAGGTCCTGAAACAGACACTGTTGAGGAACCTCAGGAGGACATCAGTGACGTGCAGACACTTGTTGATGATGATGAAGCCGATCGCAATTGGGAGCCGGGTGCAGAAGGGGCTTCATCATCACCAGGAGAAGAGAGTTGCAGGTTGCCCTTGAGGCAGCAGCTGAGCCAGCAAGGCAGTAGCATGGTTGGCAGTCAGCGTGGTGGCAGAAGTTGAAATTCTGGAGCCAAACGTGCCCGGGGAGACCACCTTTTTCACGGCAGCCTACTTTCCGGCAGGTAGTGGAACAGGGGTTCCTGGAGACAGCAACAGTAGTAGTCAATTAGTGCTGACTGTTGGTAGGAAAATCAGCTACTCGGCTGTGTGGCACTTTTTCATCAAGAATCCGGAGGAGGTTCACGTAGCCACATGCAAGATATGTCGGCAGAAGGTGAAGCGAGGTCAGGGTCCCCATGTTGTCACCACGGCTCTGCGTCAACACATGCTTCGCCACCATAAAGCGGCCTGGGAGAACCGTGGCTCCTATGTAGTGGTCCAGCCTGCTGCATCACCCAGTGGCCAGTCGCTCCCTCCTTCATCCAGCCAAGGCTCCACCACCTCAGCCGAAGGGAGCTGTGTGTCATACCCTCCTTCTGTCGCTCCAGATGCTCTTGCTTCTCCCACTTTTAGTCAGACATTCCGCCAACAATTCATCAGCGAAGCCATGTCCAAGAGACAACAGTATGCGCTCACTCATCCAAAGCTGAATGTGCTCCTGTCTAAGTTGCTCGTGCTGCAGTCCCTCCCTTTGAAATGGTGGACTCTGCACCTTTCAGAGAACTGATGGCTTGTGCCGAGCCGAGGTGGAGAGTGCCAAGCCATAATTTCTTTGCAAAGAAGGCAGTACCAGCCCTGCACAATTTAGTGGAAGAGAAGGTGGGCTAATCCTTGAGACTGTCGGTGTTTACCAAAGTGAGCTGCAGCATCAGAATGGTATCCCCCAACATAGTCTGATTTGTGACGTTGACACACATTGGAATTCCACCCTGCATATGTTGGACCGACTGTATGAACAGAGAAAAGCCATCACTGATTTCTTGATGATCCAAGCGGATAGGGGTAATCTTGTGTGTAACTTCAATGTGAACCAGTGGCAGCTCATACGTGACATCTGCCGTTTGATCAGGCCCTTTGAGAAAGCCACATTATACGTAAGTCGCCAGGATTACGGGATGAACAACGTCAATCCACTGCTTCATTTCCTACAACAAGTGTTGGAAATGATGGCTGGTCAGGGCAATGGAGACTTTGCGCCTACATCTCATGGTCACATGATCCCTGTGGGGGCTGAACTGGTGGAGGAGGATGAGGGGCACAGTGGAGCACAGTTTAGGTTTGATGAGATGGGCGGTGTTTCTAATCATCTGACAGGAGAAGAGGAGCAAGATTAACTAGAGGAGCTAGAGGGATATGAGGAAGGCAAGACAGAGGACCCAGTCACACCTAGGCAGTATGCAGTGGAGATGGAGGAAGGGAGTCCCTCTGAGTCACTTGCACAAATGGCACAATGCATGCTCACTTGCTTGCGTAGTGACAGCCGAATTGTCACCATTCAGCAGCGGGATGACTTCTGGGTCTCCACCTTATTGGACCCTCGCTACCGGCACAAAATTGGTGCCTCTTTTACATCCACTGAGAGGCAGGACAAACTGATCTACTACAGAGATCCAGATAGTCAGTTGGCTGATGCCTATCGGCGCCATCGTCCATCCACTAACAGGTTTTACTCGGGGGGCCCTCTGCGCTCACCTTCCACTCCCATGGCTGCTGGAGAAAAATGAGGAAAGACTGACCTTTGTGAAGATGAATCAGGCATGGATCAGCCAGTATTTCCACCCACCAAAGCCAGACGCATCAGAGTAGATTGATCATGATGCTACACCAACACTGAACAAATATGGATAGTGCCAATCAGATTTAAGGCCCTGCTCCCCAGTTACAAACATTCCAGCCACCTTCATCACCGGGTACTGGTATTGCTACCCACCGCACCACTCTGTCATCGGGTCACTTTCAGGACTCCTGATGCTGCTGCTGCCGTGACCTCCAGGCTGTTTCATTCAGCCACTATTTTGTCTCCTTATGGTTCTCCCATTCAGCCACTATATGGTCTCCTCATGCTTCGGCCAACTCCAAGCTGTACCATTCAAACACTATAAGGGCTCCTTATGCTTTCCCCACCTCCAGGCTGTGTCATTCAGCCAACATATTGATTTCTGATGCTGCTGGGACTGTCTTGGATATTACAATTTTTATATGTTACCACTAGCAAACATGCATGCTCAATCGAGATTTCAACATTGATCTTTTAATGTTAGGGGTTGTGGAGCCCCCTTATGTACGCATCCTGCTGCCTGCCCCAGGTTGTGTGTTTCAGCAATTATATGGTTTAGTTATGCTGCTGGGCCTGTGCCTAAAAGATTTTTGAGGTTAGCACTAGCTGACATACATCTTGTATACAGATTTCAACATTAACATTTTAACCCCTTAACCCCTTAAGGACCGGAGGTTTTTCCGTTTTTGCATTTTCGTTTTTTGCTCCTTGCCTTTAAAAAATCATAACTCTTTCAAATTTACACCTAAAAATCCATATGATGGCTTATTTTTTGCGCCACCAATTCTACTTTGTAATGACGTCAGTCATTTTGCCCAAAAATCTATGGTGAAGCGGGAAAAAAAATCATTGTGCGACAAAATTTTTTAAAAAACGCTGTTTTGTAACTTTTGGGGGCTTCCGTTTCTACGTAGTACATTTTTCGGTAAAAATGACACCTGATATGTATTCTGTAGGTCCATACGATTAAAATGATACCCTACTTATATAGGTTTGATTTTGTCGGACTTCTGGAAAAAATCATAACTACATGCAGGAAAATTAATACGTTTAAAATTGTCATCTTCTGACCCCTATAACTTTTTTATTTTTCCGTGTATGGGGCGGTATGAGGGCTCATTTTTTGCGCCGTGATCTGAAGTTTTTAACGGTACCATTTTTGCATTGATAGGACTTATTGATCGCTTTTTATTCATTTTTTCATGATATAAAAAGTGACCAAAAATGCACTATTTTGGACTTTGGAATTTTTTTGCGCGCACGCCATTGACCGTGCGGTTTAATTAACGATATATTTTTATAATTCGGACATTTCCGCACGCGGCGATACCATTTATGTTTATTTTTATTTTTATTTACACTGTGTTTTTTCTTTTATGGGAAAAGGGGGGTGATTCAAACTTTTAATAGGGAAGGGGTTAAATGATGTTTATTCACTTTTTTTTTGCACTTTTTTTTTGCAGTGTTATAGGTCCCATAGGGACCTATAACACTGCACACACTGATCTTTTACATTGATCACTGGTTTCTCATAAGAAACCAGTGATCGATGATTCTGCCGCATGACTGCTCATGCCTGGATCTCAGGCACTGAGCTGTCATTCGGCGATCGGACAGCGAGGCAGGTAGGGGCCCTCCCGCTGTCCTGTCAGCTGTTCGGGATGCCGCGATTTCACCGCGGCTATCCCGAACAGCCCACTGAGCTAGCCGGCATGCTTTCGGTTTCACTTTAGACGCGGCGTTCAACTTTGAACGCCGCGTCTAAAGGGTTAATAGCGCGCGGCACAGCGATCAATGCCGCGCGCTATTAGCCACGGGTCCCGGCCGTTGTTAGAGGCCGGGCCCGAACCGCTATGACGCGGGGCCACGCCGTGGCCCCGCGTTATAGATCGGGAGTGGACACATGACGTTCCAGTACGTCATGTGTCCTTAAGGGGTTAAGGACCCAGCCATTTTACACCTTAGGACCCGGCCATTTTTTGCACATCTGACCACTGTCACTTTAAACATTAATAACTCTGGAATGCTTTAAGTTATCATTTTGATTCCGAGATTGTTTTTTCGTGACATATTCTACTTTAACTTAGTGGTAAAATTTTTTGGTAACTTGCATCCTTTCTTGGTGAAAAATCCCAAAATTTGATGAAAATTTTGAAAATTTTGCATTTTTCTAACTTTGAAGCTTTCTGCTTGTAAGGAAAATGGATATTCAAAATATTATTTTATTTTATTCACATATACAATATGTCTACTTTATAATTGCATCATAAAATTGCCGAGTTTTTACTTTTGGAAGACATCAGAGGGCTTCAAAGTTCAGCAGCAATTTTCCAATTTTTCACAAAATTTCCAAAATCACAATTTTTCAGGGACCAGTTCAGGTTTGAAGTGGATTTGAAGGGTCTTCATCTTAGAAATACCCCACAAATGACCCCATTATAAAAACTGCACCCCCCAAAGTATTCAAAATGACATTCAGTCAGCATTTTAACCCTTTAGGTGTTTCACAGGAATAGCAGCAAAGTGAAGGAGAAAATTCACAATCTTGTTTTTACACTCGCATGTTCTTGTAGACCCAATTTTTGAATTTTTACAAGGGGTAAAAGGAGAAAATGTATACTTATATTTGTAGCCCAATTTCTCTCGAGTAAGCAGATACCTCATATGTCTATGGAAAGTGTTCGGCGGGCGCAGTAGAGGGCTCAGAAGGGAAGGAGCGACAAGGGGATTTTGGAGCGTACGTTTTTCTGAAATGGTTTTTGGGGGGCATGTTGCATTTAGGAAGCCCCTATGGTGCCAGAACAGGAAAAAAAAAACACATGGCATACCATTTTGGAAACTATACCCCTTGAGGAACATAACAAGGAATAAAGTGAGCCTTAATACCCCACAGGTGTTTCACGACTTTTGCATATGTAAAGAAATTTTAAAAAAATTCAATAAAATGTGTTTCCCCCCAAATTTCACATTTTTGCAAGGGTTAATAGCAGAAAAGACCCCCCAAAATTTGTAACCCCATCTCTTCTGAGTATGGAGGTACCCCATAAGTTGACATGAAGTGCACTACGGGCGAACTACAATGCTCAGAAGAGAAGGAGTCAAATTTGGCTTTTTGAGAGCAAATTTTGCTCGGGGGGCTTGTCGCATTTAGGAAGCCCCAATGGTGCCAGAACAGCAAAAAATACCCACATGCCATACCATTTTGGAAACTAGAGCCCTTGAGGAACGTAACAAGGAATAAAGTGAGCCTTAATACCCCACAGGGGTTTCACGACTTTTGCATACGTAAAAAAATATTTTTTTTTTCACTAAAATGTGTGTTTCCCCCCCAAATTTCACATTTTTGCAAGGGTTAATAGCAGAAAATACCCCCCAAAATTTGTAACCCCATCTCTTCCGAGTATGGAGGTACCCCATAAGTTGACCTGAAGCGCACTACGGGCGAACTACAATGCTCAGAAGAGAAGGAGTCATATTTGGCTTTTTGAGAGCAAATTTTGCTCGGGGGGCTTGTCGCATTTAGGAAGCCCCAATGGTGCCAGAACAGCAAAATAACCCCCACATGGCATACCATTTTGGAAACTAGACCCCTTGAGGAACGTAGCAAGGGGTACAGTGAGCATTTACCCCCCACTGGTGTCTGTCAGATCTTTGGAACAGTGGGCTGTACAAAATTTTTAATTTGCGCAGCCCACTGTTCTAAAGATCTGTCAGACACCAGTGGGGTGTAAATTCTCACTGCACCCCTCATTACATTCTGTGAGGGGTGTAGTTTCCGAAATGGGGTCACATGTGTTTTTTTTTTTTTTTTTTGCGTTTGTCAAAACTGCTGTAACAATCTGGCACCCCTGTGCAAATCACCTCAAATGTACATGGTGCACTCTCCCTTCTGAGCCTTGTTGTGCGCCCCCAGAGCATTTTGCACCCACATATGGGGTATCTCCGTAGTCGGGAGAAGTTGCATTACAAATTTTGAGGGGCTTTTTTCCCTTTTACCTCTTGTCAAAATGAAAAATATAGGGCAACACCAGCATGTTAGTGTAAAAAATTTATTTTTTACACTAACATGCTGGTATAGACCCCAACTTCACCTTTTCATAAGGGGTGAAAGGAGAAAAAGCCCCCCAAAATTTGTAAAGCAATTTCTCCCGAGCACGGCGATACCCCATATGTGACCCTAAACTGTTGCCTTGAAATACGACAGGGCTCTGAAGTGAGAGCGCCATGTGCATTTGAGGCCTGAATTAGGGATTTGCATAGGGGTGGACATAGGGGTATTCTACGCCAGTGATTCCCAAACAGGGTGCCTCCAGCTGTTGCAAAACTCCCAGCATGCTTGGACAGTCAACGGCTGTCCGGCAATACTGGGAGTTGTTGTTTTGCAACAGCTGGAGGCTCCATTTTGGAAACAGTGGCGTACCAGACGTTTTTCATTTTTATTGGGGAGGGGGGCTGTGTAGGGGTATGTGTATATGTAGTGTTTTTTACTTTTTATTTTATTTTGTGTTAGTGTAGTGTAGTGCTTTTAGGGTACAGTCACACGGGCAGGGGGGGTTACAGCGATTTTCCCGCTGCGAGTTTGAGCTGCCGCGCAAAATTTGCTGCATCGCAAACTTGCAGCCTGATACTCACTGTAAGCCCCCTGCCCATGTGAATGTACCCTGTACATTCACAGGGGGGGGGGGACCTCCAGCTGTTGCAAAACTACAACTCCCAGCATGCACTGATAGACTGATAGACTGTAGTTATAGTTTGGCAACAGCTGGAGGCACACGGGTTGGGAAACACTGAGTTAGGAAACAGACAATGTTTCCCAACCAGTGTGCCTCCTGTTGTTGCAAAACCACAACTCCCAAACATTCTCAGGAATGCTGGGAGTAGTAGTTCGGCAACATCTTTAGAGCCAGATGTTGCCGAACTACAACTCCCAGCATGCTTGGAGTTGTAGTTTGCAACATCTGGAGGACTACAGTTTGCAGACCACTAATACAGTGGTTCCCAATCTGTGCCCTTCCAGATGTTGCAAAACTACAACTCCCAGTATGCCAAAACTGTCCAGGCATGCTGGGAGTTGTAGTTCTGCAACATCTGAAGGGCCAGATGTTACAGAACTACAACTCCCAGCATGCCTGGACAGTAAGGGCATGCTGAGAATGTGTAGTTTTGCAACATCTGTAAGGGCACAGTGGTCTCCAAACTGTGGACCTCCAGATGTTGCAAAACTGCAACTCCCAGCATGCCCAGATGCCAAGGGCTGTCTGGGCATGCTGGGAGTTGTAGTATATAGGGTCCCAATACAGCAATGCATGTCGCTTTACAGCGACGTGCATTGCTGTAAAGGGCCCGACCGCGGCTGAAGATCTACTCACCTGTCGCCGCCGCCGCCATCTTCCTCGCCGGGATCCGGGTCTTCAGGGACGAGGTAAGTACCGGGGCCGGTCCCCAGCACTCCCCCGTCCCCGTCCCCCCCCCCGCGTCCTCAGGTCTTACTCCCGTCCTCTCCGGACTTCCAGGGGCCGGGCAGGACGGGAGGAAGGAATCGCCCTCCCCACCTGCGATTGGTCGGTTAACTAATCGACAGATCGCAGGGGATCGGAGGAGGTGGCGGGCTTGCCACCTCGCTCCTATACGTTAGCATGGCCCCGGCTGTCTGTGACAGCCGGGATCATGCGAAATTACCGGGCGGTTGGGTCCCAGAGACCCGATCAGCCCGGTATCGCCGCAGATCGCAAGGGCGATTTCCCTTGAGATTTGCGGCGATTGCCGACATGGGGGGCCTATATGGCCCCCCTCGGCGTTTGCCCTGGATCCCTGCTGAAGGATTTCAGCAGGGATCCGCTTCCGATCTCCGCCGGGTGATCGGCGGAGACCAGGAAAAGACATGACATATGCATATGTCATGGGTCCTTAAGACCCAGGGTGTGATGACGTATGCATACGTCATGGGTCCTGAAGAGGTTAATGTTAGAGGTTGTGAAGCCCTCTTGTAAACTCATGCTGATGCCACCTCCAGGCTCGGTCATTGTGCTTCCATGTAACATGTGACTCCTTGTTAGATTTGGCCCTTTGTACCCACACGCTGGGGCCTGGGACACTAAAACTTGGGAGTTAAAAGTTCAATTTCAAAACCCTTAATCTAAATTTCAAAATCTTAAAGTTAAAAAAAAAATTCATACATTTAAATGGTCTCCTCATGCTTCTACCAACTCCCGGCTATGCCATTCAGACACCATGTGGTCTCCTAATGAATCAGCCACCTACAGGCTGTGTGATTCAGCCACTCTATGGTCTCTTCTCATGCTTAAGCCAACTCCAGGCTGTGCCATTCAACCACTATATGGTCTTCTCCTACTGATGCAACCTCCAGGCTCTGTCATTGTGCTTTCATTGTAACCTGTGACTCCTTGTTAGATTTAGGCAATTTATGGTTTACTGATACTGCTGCTGGGCCTGAGAATTACATTTTGTTATGGTAGCACTAGCTATCCAAAATCTTCATTTAACCCCTTAAGGACCGAGCCCTTTTTCACCTTAAGGACCGGAGCGTTTTTTGCAATTCTGACCACTGTCACTTTAAACATTAATAACTCTGGAATGCTTTTAGTTATCATTCTGATTCCGAGATTGTTTTTTCGTGACATATTCTACTTTAACTTAGTGGTAAAATTTTATGGTAACTTGCATCCTTTCTTGGTGAAAAATCACCAAATTTGATGAAAAAAATGAAAATTTAGCATTTTTCTAACTTTGAAGCTCTCTGCTTGTAAGGAAAATGGATATTCAAAATATATTTTTTTTGGGTTCACATATACAATATGTCTACTTTATGTTTGCATCATAAAATTTATGAGTTTTTACTTTTGGAAGACACCAGAGGGCTTCAAAGTTCAGCAGCAATTTTGACATTTTTCACAAAATTTTCAAACTCGCTATTTTTCATGGACCAGTTCACGTTTGAAGTGGATTTGAAGGGCCTTCATATTAGAAATGCCCCATAAAAGACCCCATTATAAAAACTACACCCCCCAAAGTATTCAAAATGACATTCAGTAAGTGTATTAACCCTTTAGGTGTTTCACAGGAATAGCAGCAAAGTGAAGGAGAAAATTCAAAATCTTCATTTTTTACACTCGCATTTTCTTGTAGACCCAATTTTTGAATTTTTGAAAGGGGTAAAAAGGAGAAAATTTTTACTTGTATTTGAAACCCAATTTCTCTCGAGTAAGCACATACCTCATATGTCTATGTTAATTGTTCAGCGGGCGCAGTAGAGGGCTCAGAAGGGAAGGAGCGTCAAATGGTTTTTGGGGGGCATGTCACCTTTAGGAAGCCCCTATGGTGCCAGAACAGCAAAAAAACACACATGGCATACCATTTTGGAAACTAGACTCCTCAGGGAACGTAACAAGGGGTAAAGTGAACCTTAATACCCCACAGGTGTTTCACGACTTTAGCATATGTAAAAAAAATATATATTTTTTTTACCTAAAATGCTTGGTTTCCCAAAAATTTTACATTTTTAAAAAGTGTAATAGCAGAAAATACCCCCCAAAATTTGAAACCCAATTTCTCCCGATTCAGAAAACACCCCATATGGGGGTGAAAATTGCTCTGCTGGCGCACTACAGGTCTCAGAAGAGAAGGAGTCACATTTGGCTTTTTGAAAGCAAATTTTGCTCTGGGGGCATGTCGCATTTAGGAAGCCCCTATGGTACCAGAACAGCAAAAAAAAAAACACATGGCATACCATTTTGGAAACTAGACCCCTCGGGGAACGTAACAAGGGGTAATGTGAACCTTAATACCCTACAGGTGTTTCACGACTTTTGCATATGTAAAAAAAATTTTTTATTTTTTACCTAATATGCTTGGTTTCCCAAAATGTTAACATTTTTAAAAAGGGTAATAGCAGGAAATACCCCCCAAAATTTGAAGCCCAATTTCTCCCGATTCAGAAAACACCCCATATGGGGGTGAAAAGTGCTCTGCTGGCGCACTACAGGTCTCAGAAGAGAAGGAGTCACATTTGGCTTTTTGAAAGCAAATTTTGCTCTGGGGGCATGCCGCATTTAGGAAGCCCAAATGGTGCCAGAACAGCAAAAAAAAAAACACATGGCATACCATTTTGGAAACTAGACCCCTCGGGGAACGTAACAAGGGGTAATGTGAACCTTAATACCCTACAGGTGTTTCACGACTTTTGCATATGTGAACATTTTTTATTTTTTTTTACCTAAAATGCTTGGTTTCCCAAAATTTTTACATTTTTAAAAAGGGTAATAGCAGAAAACACCCCCCAAAATTTGAAGCCCAATTTCTTCCGATTCAGAAAACACCCCATATGGGGGTGAGAAGTGCTCTGCTGGAGCACTACAGGTCTCAGAAGAGAAGGAGTCACGTTTGGCTTTTTGAAAGCAAATTTTGCTCTGGGGGCATGCCGCATTTAGGAAGCCCCTATGGTGCCAGGACAGCAAAAAAAAAACACATGGCATACCATTTTGGAAACTAGACCCCTCGGGGAACATAACAAGGGGTTAAGTGAACCTTTATACCCCACAGGTGTTTTATGACTTTTGTATATGTAAAAAAAAAATTTTTTTTTTTACCTAAAATGCTTGTTTTCCCAAAAATTTTACATTTTTAAAAAGGGTAATAGCAAAAAATACCCCACAAAATTTGAAGCCCAATTTCTCCCGAGTACGGCGATACCCCATATGTGGCCCTAAACTGTTGCCTTGAAATACGACAGGGCTCCAAAGTGAGAGTGCCATGCGCATTTGAGGCCTAAATTAGGGATTGCATAGGGGTGGACATAGGGGTATTCTACGCCAGTGATTCCCAAACAGGGGGCCTCCAGCTGTTGTAAAACTCCCAGCATGCCTGGACAGTCAGTGGCTATCTGGCAATACTGGGAGTAGTTGTTTTGCAACAGCTGGAGGCTCCGTTCTGGAAACAGTGGCGTATCAGACGTTTTTCCTTTTTATTGGGGAGGGGAGGGGGGCTGTGTAGGGGTATGTGTATATGTAGTGTTTTTTACTTTTTATTTTATTTTGTGGTAGTGTAGTGTAGTGTTTTTAGGGTACAGTCACACGGGCGGGGGTTCACAGTAGTTTCTCGCTGGCAGTTTGAGCTGCGGCAGAAAATTTGACGCAGCTCAAACTTGCAGCCGGATACTTACTGTAATCCTCCGCCCATGTGAGTGTACCCTGTACGTTCACATTGGGGGGGGGGGAGAAACATCCAGCTGTTGCAAAACTACAACTCCCAGCATGGACGGTCTATCAGTGCATGCTGGGAGTTGTAGTTTTGCAACCGCTGGAGGCTCCGTTTTGGAAACAGTGACGTACCAGACGTTTTTCATTTTTATTGGGGAGGGGAGGGGGGCTGTGTAGGGGTATGTGTATATGTAGTGTTTTTTACTTTATTTTGTGTTAGTGTAGTGTAGTGTTTTTAGGGTACAGTCGCATGGGCGGGGGGTTCACAGTAGTTTCTCGCTGGCAGTTTGAGCTGCGACAGAAAATTTGCCGCAGCTCAAACTTGCAGCCGGATACTTACTGTAATCCTCCGCCCATGTGAGTGTACCCTGTACATTCACATTGGGGGGGGGAACATCCAGCTGTTGCAAAACTACAACTCCCAGCATGTACGGTCTATCAGTGCATGCTGGGAGTTGTAGTTTTGCAACAGCTGGAGACACACAGGTTGTGAAACACCGAGTTTGGTAACAAACTCAGTGTTTTGCAACCAGTGTGCCTTCAGCTGTTGCAAAAGCTACAACCCCCAGCATGTACGGACAGCGGAAGGGCATGCTGGGTCTTGTAGTTATGCAACAGCCGGAGGCATACTACATTGGCTGGGGATGCTGGGGATTGTAGTTATGCAACAGCTGGAGACACACTGGTTTACTACTTAACTCAGTGTGCCTTCAGCAGTTGCAAAACTACAACTCTCAGCAGTCACCGACAGCCAACGGGCATGCTGGGAGTTGTAGTTATGCAACCACCAGATGCACCACTACAACTCCCAGCATGCACTTTAGCTGATTGTGCAAGCTGGGAGTTGTAGTTACACAACAGCTGAAGGTACACTTTTTCATAGAAAGAATGTGCCTTCAGCTGTTGCAAAACTACAAGTCCCAGCATGCCCATAAGGGCATGCTGGGAGTTGTGGTGGTCTGCCTCCTGCTGATGCATAACTACAGCTCCCAGCATGCCCTTGTTGCATGCTGGGAGCTGTTGCTAAGCAACAGCAGGAGGCTGTCACTCACCTCCAACGATCCAGCAGCACAGGTCAGTCCCTCGTCGTCTCCGCCGCCGCCGCTGCTCCTGGGGCCCCGATCCCAACAGGGGCGCCGGGGATCGGGGTCCCCAGCACCGGGGGTCGTCTTCCCGCACCCGCTCACGTCCTCCGGAAGAGGGGCGGAGCGGGTTGCGGGAGTGACACCCGCAGCAGGCGCCCTGATTGGCCGGCCGGTAATCCGGCCGACGAATCAGGGCGATCGTGAGGTGGCACCAGTGCCACCTCACCCCTGCTGCCTCTGGCTGTTCGGGGCCGTCTCTGACGGCCCCGATCAGCCAGTAATTCCGGGTCATCGGGTCACTGGAGACCCGATTGACCCGGAATCTGCCGCAGATCGCTGGACTGAATTGTCCAGCGATCTGCGGCAATCGCCGACATGGGGGGACATAATGACCCCCCTGGGCGATATGCCGGGATGCCTGCTGAACGATTTCAGCAGGCATCCGGCTCCGGCTCCCCTCCGGCTAGCGGTGGGGGCCGGAAATGCTCAGGGCGTATCCATACGCCCTCGGTCCTTAAGGACTCGGAAACGGGGGCGTATGGATACGCCCTATGTCCTTAAGGGGTTAAAATTTCAAAAATTCTTCTGTTTTTTCTTTGGGATTGTAAAGCCCTGTTGTGTACTCATGCTTTAGACAACTCCAGGCTGTGTCATTCAGGCAATATATGGTTTACTGACGCTGCTGCTGGGCCTGGGTCTGGGAATAAAAATGTTGTTATGGTAGGTAGCACTAGCTATCCAAAATCTTTATTTTAAATTTCAAAATTGCTTCTGTTTTTTCTTTGAGATTGTGAAGCCTTGGGGTCTCCTCATGCTTCAGCCGACTCCAGGCTGTGTCATTAAGGCAATATATACTCTCCTAGCATTATTGCCTAGCATAGATACCAGACCAGTAATAAAAGAATAGGGGATAAGTGTATATTGCGCTGCAGTTGTCCTTTAAGTTGTATCATGTTTTCCTGTTCCTCCGATGAACTAATGTCACTGGAACACACAATACACATATTGTCATCTAATGAAGGATCCTTTTCTTCAGAGAACGCATCTATAATTTTAGTATTTTGAATGTCAGGTGGTATTCTGACAATTTTTGTGAAGCCCTGGGGTCTCCTCATGCTTCAGTCAGTGGCGTAGCTATAGAGGTCACAACGGTCGCCCCTTGCCATATTTACATGATGGCTGGCAATCGTCCATCATTACTAAAGAGTTAGCGCTACTGCGGCAAAGCCAGGATGTTAAAAAAAATACCTCCCTGACAGTTCTGCTCCCTGCGAGACCCCCTTCTCTGGTGGCGCTGAAGGGGGCCTCATTCAGTCTTGTCCCCGGGCCCCGCCCCAAGTAAAGTCGGCTAGGGGAAGGGATACTGCCGCTTTAAGAGCAGCAGACGTCGGAAGCACGCACCTGACGTCACGGTCCCTGCCCCAGCTGAGCAGCAGTACGAGGACATCCCGCCGCCGCCTAGAGATGGTGCATCCTCCCCGCAAGGTGAGGAGGTGGACAAGACTGGAAAAGAATGACGGAGGGTCAGAGGTGAGAGTGGCGGGGGAGGATTTGCTGGCTAGAAGAGCATGCAGCAGTGTTTCTCTACTACAGCCAAAGGCTTTCTGGGCATGCTGGGAGTTGTAGTTTGGCCACAGCTGGAGGCACCCTGCCCTTCTTGCCTCATTAATTGTAGTGTGTTGTGTGAAGCGCTGCTGCTCTGCACTTGAGAAGGAAACTGACAAGCCGCTTTGTCAAAATCACTATCCTGGCCAGCCAGCCGCAGCCGGTACGGCCGCTTTATCCCTTAAGGACACTGCATGCTGTAAATATATGGCACTGCAGCATGTAACTTTGCACACAGCGCCGTACCTTTAGGGCATGGCTATGAAGTGAGCGCAGGAGCTTTAGGGTTAGTTGGGGGGCCTAGGGCAACTTTTTGCATCAGGGCCCTGTGGTTTCTAGCTACGCCCCTGGCTTCCGCCAACCCCAGGCTGTGCCATTCAGACACTATATAGTCTCCTCCTACTGATGCCACCTCCAGGCTCTGCCATTGTGCTGATATGTGACATGGGACTCCTTGTTAGATTAGGTTCTTTGTACCCACACGCCGGGGCCCAGGCCACTAAAACTTGGGAGTTAAAAGTTTCATTTCAAAATCCTCAATTTCAACTTAAAAATCTTAGATTTCTATTTAAGATTCTTGTATTTCAATGGTCTCCTCATGCTTCAGTCACCTTCAGGCTGTACCATTCAGACACTACATGGGCTCCTTATGCTTTCCCCACCTCCAGGCTGTGTCATTCAGCCAATATATAATTTTCTGATGCTACTGGGACTGGGATATTAACTCCATATATGTTCTGGTAGCACTAGCTAACATAAATGCTTAATTGAGATTTCAAGATTGATCTTTCAATGTAAGAGGTTATGAAACCCTCTGGTGTACTGCTGATGCCTGCTCCTAACTGCTCCTGTGTCTTTCAGGAATTACTTGGCTTACTGATGCTTCTGGGCTTGGGCCTTAAATTTTTGGATTTTTGACCATAAACAGCCCCCGCAATTTTAACCCCTACAATCCTCCACCCAATGGGCCCTCGGGAACTCAAAGGTCCTTTTGTACTTACTGCAATAAGTCAGGACATTGGAAGACACAGTGTTGGGATTTTAACGGACTTCCCCTGAGGTTGCGGACCGGCCCTCAGGAAAACAGTCAACAGGTCCAAACCCCGAATGACCTAAGTCAGGACTCCCACTGTTGCCTTCTGACCCTCTGTAAAAATTGTTGTAGAAGGTGTACAGTTGGAGGTGCTGATAGATACAGGGTCACAAGTGTCTACTATACCTAATAATGTTTTCTATAAGTATTGGGATGCTGGTTTATTGTGTGAGCCTGATGATGTTGACTTTAGAGTAGTGGCGGGTAATGGGAAACCAATACCCAGACATGGATATTGGAAGCCAGCCATTCAGTTGGGAGAGCATGTACTTAGAGCAGGGAGTGATTGTAACTAATGTGTCAGATAAAGGATCTGCTGAGTTTATATTGGGGATGAACTTTATGAGAAACTATGTCGCTGAAGTAATAGATTCCTTGCATGCCTCTCTCCCCTACATGTCTCCTTCAGGTCAGCAAGCTGCGCAGCATAACTTGAAAGTTCTAAAGGCGGAGCAGAAGTTTGCTAACAAGCAGGGTGAAATCTGCAGAGTACGAATCCAAGATATTAGGTCGGTGACCCTGCAACCCAACACAGCGACTATCATCTGGTGCTGTGCACGTCTTGGAGTAAGGAACAAGGATTATCAAGCTCTGCTGGAGCCTATGCAGCTTGAAGATCATCCTCTTGTCCGAGCTGCGGGAAGCCTCGTCACAGTTACCAATGGGAGAGTTCAGTCCGGTTAGTCAATCTGTCTGATGCTGCTACTCTTTTACCTAAATACATCCCAGTCACCCAGCTGTATCTCCTAGAGTGAAGAGACATCCTGACAGAACGCAAGGTGGTCCAACACCGTGTGGCCCAAGTGGCTGAAGGATCCGGTGCCAGTACTCCTGAGCCCTGGTGGGCACAACTTCAAGTTGGAGATGATACTACCCCAAGGGAACAAGTCAAGGGAGTCGTCAACATCGCCAGAAGGTACCACGAGGCTTTCAGCAAACATCCCACAGACTTGGGACCTACGTCCATGATCCAACACAGAATGCTCACCGGCGACAGCCCACCTATTAAAGAGAGACACAGCCGGTTGTGCCAGGAATGTATTAAATTGTCAAGAAGATTCTGGCTCACATGAAAGAGGCGGATGTCATTCAAGAGAGTCAGAGTCCCCGGGCGGCACCCCTTGTGTTGGTATAGAAAAAAGATGGAACTATTCGGTTTTGTGTTGACTACAGAAAGTGGAACAATGTCACACATAAAGAAGCTTATCCTCTACCCTGGATTGAAGAGTCACTCACAGCCCTCAGGTTGGGTGCTTACTTCTCCACTCTGGACTTAACCAGCAGATATTGGCAAGTGCCTATGGCCGCAGAGGACCGAGAGAAGACCGCCTTTGTAACACCCATGGGACTGTTTGAGTTTAAGAGTATGCCGTTTGGGCTATATAATGCATATAAAGCTATATTCCAGCATCTGATGGAGCGGTGCCTGGGCCATCTGAATTTTCCAAGTGTCCTGTTGTACCTGGATGATGTCATTGTGTATTCCAAGTCCTTCTAGGAGCACCTTAGTCATCTGTCAGACGTCTTCCAAGTCCTGATCAAGCATGGGTTGAAGATCAAACCGTCAAAGTGCCATCTGCTTAAACCTCAGATACACTACCTAGGTCATGTTGTCAGCACTGAGGGAGTCCAGCCTAATCCTGAGAAGGTAGAAATTGTCAAGAATTGGCAAACCCCGTGCAGGGTTAAAGATGTCAGGAGCTTCCTGGGATTTGCCGGCTACTACCACCGCTTCATTCCCCACTTCGCTCAGATTGCAGGATGTTCACAGCTCTCCTCAGGGGTACAGTGAATGAGAAATACAGTGGAAGACTACCTATTGAATGGGCTGAAGAGCAAGTGACAGCATCCTGAGCTCCTAAACACCTGTTGACAGAACCACCAATTCTGGCGTATCCAGACTACAGTCAACCATTCCGGTTGTATACTGATGCCAGCTTTGAAGGTCTGGGAGCTGTGCTGTCCCAAGTCCAAGAAGGGCAAGAGCGAGTGATAGCGTATGCTAGTTGTAGTGTTGCTCACGAATATTCGCAATTCGAATATTATTCGCGAATATCGCATATTCGCGAATTCGCGAATTTCGCGAATATAGCGCTATATATTCGTAATTACGAATATTCGTTTTTTTTTTTTTTGTTTTTTTTTCACAGTACACATAACAGTGATCATCCCTCTCTGCTTCCAGCTTGTGTGGTGTAAAGAAGGCTGTAATACTACTGTGTGAGACTGGCGTGCGAAAATTCGCATATACGAAAATTAACATATGTGAATTTTCGCATATGCTAATTTTCGCATATGCGAATATTCACATATGTTAATTTTCGTATACGTGAAATTTTGCATATGCGAAAATAAAACAAAAATATAGCGAATATTCGCGAATATATGACGAATATTCGTCCATATATTCGCGAATATTCGCGAATTCGAATATGGCCTATGCCGCTCAACACTAGCTAGTTGTAACCTGCAAGGAGCAGAAAAGAATGATGCAAACTACAGCTCCTTCAAGCTGGCCCTTGTATGGGCCATGATTGAAAAGTTTAAGGACTATTTGGCTGCAACGCCATTCACTGTCTACACAGATAATTATCCATTGGCCCATCTGAATACGGCCAAATTGGGTGCCATTGAGCAGCGTTGGACCTCCATATTGGCCAACTACAACTTCACCATCAAGTTCAGAAGCTGCAAGTCAAATGTCAAACGCCAATGTACTGTCTCGGATGACCCCCTGTCAAAGACAAGTGGGAAGACGTGGAGATGCCCCCATTTTACCAGAAGTTTGTGAGTCAGAATGTTGCCAGGAGCTGTGTCAGTTCCACGCCTGTAAGAACATCCAGACTACTGCTTACCACCCTCAAGGGAACGGACTCTGTGAGCTCATCGATCAAGTTTTTATCCACATGCTGCGAGCAGCGTCTGTCTCAAAACACGAAGAGTGGCCTCGATTGTTGCCCGAACTGCTGGAAATATATAATAACACATTCCATTGTTCCACATGATACACCCCTTTCTACCTGATGATGGGACGGCATGGGCAGCTGCCAGAGGTCGTTTGGACTTCAAGCTCCCTTCAATAATTTTCCGCAAGCTTCCATGGAATGGGTCTCTGACCATCAAAGAAGGATCCAGGAAGCAAAAGAGATTGTCAACAAAAAGATAGGCGAGGCTCAGCAACAGCAAGACTATAACCATCATGCCTCCACCAAACCCCTTCAGTTAGGTGACAAGGTCTGGCTGCGGAAGTTTCCCACAAGTCCCACAAGCTAGATTCCATCTGGAGCCATACAAGGTAACGGCCATACTCTACCCAGACTCTGATGTGTAAGAGATCCAGAAAACAGTACCTCCTCCACCAGCTCTCAGACCTGCAAGGGAGTACATGCCAGGAGAGGGGATCCACCCACCCATGGATGTCCCCATGTTCTCTCCCAGCCAACCTGCAGTCTTCTGTGTCGTGCCATCTCAGGGGCCGGTGCAACCCTAGTCACCAGCTCCTGTTTTGTCACCATTGTTACCAGAGTATACCCCGGTTTCCAGATCTCCAGTGTCTCTGCCAGCCAGCCTGAGTCCTGATAGTCCAGAACCAGTTCCAATCCTGGAATTAGACTCTGTCACCGGGTCACTTTCAGGACTCCTGATACTGCTGCTGCCACCTCCAGGCTTTCTCATTCTGCCACCATATGTTCTCTTCATGCTGCCGCCACCTCCAGGTTGTGCCAATCAGCCACTATATGTTCCCCTCATGCTGCCGCCAACTCCAGGCTGTGCCATTCAGCCACTGTATGGTCTCCTCATGCTTCCGCCACCTCCAGGCTGTGTCATTCAGCCCCTATGGTCTCCTTATGCTGCTGGGACATTACCTAAAAATGATTATGGTAGCACTGGCTGCCATAAATCTTTAATTTAAATTTGAAAATTCATCTTTTAAAGGAGTACTCCGGTGGAAAACATATATATATATTTTTTTTAAATCAACTGGTGCCAGAAAGTTCAACAGATTTGTAAATAACTTCTATTAAAAAATCTTAATCCTTCCAGGACTTATTAGCTTCTGAATACTACAGACGAAATTCTTTTCTTTTTGGAAGACAGTGCTCTCTGCTGTCATCATGAGCACAGTGCTCTCTGCTAACATCTCTGTCCATTTTAGGAACTGTCCAGAGCAGCATATGTTTGCTGTGGGGATTTTCTCCTTCTCTGGACAGTTCTTAAAATTGACAGAGATGTCAGCAGAGAGCACTGTGCTCATGATGTCAGCAGAGAGCTCTGTGTTCCAAAAAGAAAATCATTTTCTCTGTAGTATTCAACAGCTAATAAGTACTGGAAGGATTACATTTTTTTAATAGAAGTAATTTACAAATGTGTTAACTTTCTGGCACCAGTTGATTTAAAAAAAAAAATAAAGTTTTCCACCGAAGTACCCCTTTAACCCCTATTAATCCCTTAAGGATGCAGGGTTTTTCAGTTTTTGCACTTTCGTTTTTTCCTCCTTACCTTTTAAAAATCATAACCCTTTCAATTTTCCACCAAAAAATCCATATTATGGCTTATGTTTTGCATCACCAATTCTACTTTGCAGGGACATTAGTCATTTTACCCAAAAATCCACGGTGAAACGGGAAAAAAATCATTGTGCGACAAAATCGAAGAAAAAACGCAATTTTGTAACTTTTGGGGGCTTCCGTTTCTACGCAGTGCATATTTCAGTAAAAAATACAGCTTATCATTATTCTGTAGGTCCATACGGTTAAAATGATACCCTACTAATATAGGTTTCATTTTGTCGTACTTCTGGAAAAAAAACATGAATACATGCAGGAAAATGTATACATTTAAAAATGTCCTCTTCTGACCCCTATAACTTTTTTCCACGTACAGGGCGGTATGAGGACTAATTTTTTGCGCCGTGATCTGAAGTTTTTATCGGTACCATTTGTGTTGTGACCGGACTTTTTGATCACTCTTTATTCATTTTTTAATGGTATAAAAAGTGACCAAAAAAGCTTTTTTGGACTTTGGAATTTTTTTACGTGTACGCCATTGACCGTGTGGTTTAATTAACGATATATTTTTATAGTTCGGACATTTACGCAAGCGACAATACCACATATGTTTATTTTTATTTTTATTTACACTGTTTTATTTTTTTCATGGGAAAAGGGGGGTGATTCAAACATTTATTAGGGAAGGGGTTAAATGACCTTTATTAACACTTTTTTTTAACTTTTTTTTTTTGCAGTGTTATAGTTCCCATAGGGACCTATAACACTGCACACACTGATCTCTCATGTTGATCACTGGCGTGTATTAACACGCCTGTGATCAGTGTTATCGGCGCTTGACTGCTCCTGTCTGGATCTCAGGCACGGAGCAGTCATTCATTGATCGGACACCGAGGAGGCAGGTAAGGGCCCTCCCGGTGTCCTGTAAGCTGTTCGGGATGCCGCGATTTCACCCCAGCGGTCCCGAACAGCCCGACTGAGCAGCCGGGTCACTTTCACTTCAGACGTGGCGGTCAGCTTTGATCGCCACATCTGAAGGGTTAATACAGGGCATCACCGCGATCGGTGATGTCCTGTATTAGCCGCGGTTCCCGGCCGTTGATAGCCGCCGGGACAGACCCGATATGCCGCTGGGACACCGCGTGACCCAGCAGCATATCGTGGGAGCCGGCGGAGGACGTAAATATACGTCCTTCGTCATTAAGGGGTTAAGCTTAGGGATTGTGAGGCCCTATGGTCTCCTCATGCTGCTGGGACATTACTTAAACATTTTTATGGTAGCAGTAGCTACCATAAATCTTTAATTTAAATTAGACAATTCATTTTTTAATTTTAGGGATTGTGAGGCCCTATGGTCTCCTCTTGCTGCCTCCAACTCCAGGCTGTGTCATTCAGCCAGATTATGGTCTCCTCATGCTGCCGCGACCTCTAGGCTTTGTCATTGTACCGCCATGTGACTACTTGTTAGACTGGGTTTTGTGGTCATACATTATTAGTTCAAAGTAAACACCGGGACATTAAACCTGGGAATCTAATATAAATCTTAAATTTAAATTTAAAAAATATCGATGTAATCTTTTCAAGACTGAGGCCCTATGGTCATCGTCGTCATATTATCTGTGGAATTATCACAAGAATCCAATGAAACAGCTTGGAGTGATAACAATGAACCATAACTGATTAAATTATACATTCGCACTTTCACAGTCAGGGGAGCGCTCAATGGCAGGGGCTGGAACAGGTGATATATCGCCTGGTGGAGGACTGCCAGCTCGATGCTCACCAGAATGGGTAATCAAAAAATTTTAATAAATAAATTCAAATTAAATTGAATAAAAATTACATAAAAAATATGCCACATCCAGACACCCTGCGGCAGTGATTCTAATAGCGATGCCTGTAATCTGCATGTCAGTATTATTTCACTAACACAGCACACTCCCTATGTGTGTTAGGACAAGGTAAAGTGTTCTACACCCCTAGTAAGCCTCTCTGTAGGCCAGAAATAGACGTTTTTAATAACAATTCACTGTGAATAAATTCGTGCCAAATCAAATTTTTTCAAAAACTCGGCGAATCGGCCAAATGGAATTTTTCAGAAATTTGCTCATCTCTAGTCACTACGCAAGCGAGTGTGCATCGTGCCATTTGTGCAAGTGATTCGGAGGGACTCTCTGCCTCCATCTCCCACTGCATACTGCTACGCTGTGTCTGGGTCCTCTGTCTCATCTTCCTCATCACCCTGTAGCTCCACAGGCTGCTCCTGCTCCTCCTCTCCTGTCAGATGACTAGAAAAACCACCCATTTTGCTACACATTGCCTGTGCTCCACTGTCCCCCTCCTCTTCCAGTTCAGCCCCCACAGGGCTCATGTGGCCGTGAGATGTAGGCGCCACGGCTCCAGTGCCCTGACCAGAAATCGTTTCCCCCATCTGTTGTAGGCAATGAAGCAGTGGAATGACGTTGTTCATCCCGTAATCCTGGCGAATGACTAATAAGCTGGCTTCCTCAAAGAGCCTGAGCAAGCGGCATGTGTCATGTATGAGCTACCACTGGTTGACATTGAAGTTAGATAGGGGAGTTCCCCTTTCTGCTTGGATCATCAAGAAATCGTTGATCGTCTTTCTCTGTTTGTAGAGTCGTAATTCCAATGGGTGGAAAAGTCGTATAGCAGACTATGTTGCGGGATGCCGTTTTGACGCTGCAGCTCAAGGAGGGTGTGTTTTGCGGTGGCTGAAGTGCATGCAAAATTTCCTTCCCATTGTTAGGATGTCTTGCAAATGGGGGAAACACATCAGGAACCACTTGACAACCAAATTGAACACGTGTGCCATGCAGGGTGCATGGCTAAGGCTTCCTTGACACAGCGCAGACAAGATGTTCTTCCCGTTGTCAGTCACCATGGTTCCCATTTCCAGTTTTTGTGGAGAAAGCCATGATTCCATTTCTTTATGAATGACTTTTACCAGTTCCTCCCATGTTACTCCGTTCGCCAAGACAAACCATGTGAAGAACAGTGTGACACTGCCGTGCCCTGCACACATGGTATGCTGGAGAGGCACTAAGACTTGTCTGTGCAGTGGAGGCTAAGGACACAGTGGAGGATGAGAAGGCGGAGTCGCACACTGTCGCACATTGTCGCAGGACTAACAGACTGAGAGTGTGGAGGCAGAAGCGGCGTGACCTGGCCAAGTTGCTGGTGTGGCTGTGCAGGAACCACATTCATCCATTGTGCCGTAAAGGACCTGACCGTAGTTACAGCTCAACACGTCAGTGCTGCCGTGCACTTTGGTACACACCGACAGGCTCAAGGACTGGCCCACCTTCTGTTCCACATAACTGTGGAGGGCTGGTACTGCCTTTTCTGCAAAGAAATGACCGCTTGGGACTCTCCACCTCGGCTCGGCACAAGTCATCAGTTCTCTGAAAGGTGCAGAGTCCACCACTTGAAAAGGGAGGGACTGCAGCACCAGCAACTTGGACAGGAGCACATTCAGCTTCTGCGCTGTTGGATGAGTGGGCGCATGCTGTTGTCTCTTGGGAATGGCTTCGCTGATTGATTGCTGCCAGAAAGACTGACTCAAAGTAGGAGTAGCAGGAGCATCTGGACCGACAGGAGATGGGTATGACAGACAGCTCCCTGCGGCTGAGGTGGTCGAGCCTTGGCTTGCTGAAACAGGGAGCATGTGCCACTGGGTGATGCCACTGGGTGATGCAGCAGGCTTGACCACTTGACCACACTTGACCACAACAGTTCTCCCAGGCCACTTTATGGTGATGCTGCATATGTTGACGCTGGGCTGTGGTGCCAACATTGGGACCATGGCCACGCTTCACCTTCTGCCGACCAGGACCGGATCATCATTGGCACTCATGGAGCGCCTGCACCAGGCCCAGTGCCTGCAGGGGGCCCTCATCACATTAGGGACATCCCTGTGTCCCGAAAAATCTTTTCAAGACACAAGGATGTCCCTGCGGTTACCTCTCTGTGGAGGCCCCCGATTTAACTTTAAAAATGCAGGGGCCGCTGGGAGGTAGCCCGTAGGAGAAAAGCGGAGCATCGAGGAGGACACGCGCGCATGGAAAGTTACCAGCGGCACATCATCTTCAGTGTTCCGACTTCCACTCCTCTGGTCCCGGGACCTACTGCTATGGCCCATAGGCCATAGCAGTAGATCATGACCCCGGTCCCCGGACCGGTGGTCGGAACACTGAAGTGGGGCAGTAAACAGGCATACAGCCTCCATCCATAAACTGTATATGGCTAAAGGCTGTATGTCTGTGGGGGAACTATACTGCTCCTAACGTGGGGGAAACTATACTGCACCTAATGTGGGGGAACTATACTGCGCCTAATCTGGGGAACTATACTAAACCTAATGTGGGGAGCTATACTACACCTAATGTGGGGGAACTATACTGCACCTAATGTGGGGGAACTGTAATGCACCTAATGTGGGGGAACTATACTGCACCTAATGTGGAGGAACTATACTGCGCTTAATGTGGGGGAACTATACTGCCCCCAATGTGGAACACTATACTGCGCCTAATGTGGAAAACTATACTGCAGCTAATGTGGGGGAACTATTCTGCACCTAATGTGGGGGAACTATTCTGCACCTAATGTGGGGGAACTATTCTGCACCTAATGTGGGGGAACTGTACTGCACCTACTGTGGAGAACTATACTGTACCTAATGTGGGGGAACTACAACCTAATGTGGGGAACTATACTGCACCTAATGTGGGGGAACTATACTGCACCCAATGTGGGGGAACTATACTGCAACTAATGTGGGGAACTATACTGCACCTAATGTGGGGGAACTATACGGCACCTAATGTGGGGGAACTATAAAGCACCTAATGTGGGGGAACTATACGGCACCTAATGTGGGGGAACTATACTGCACCTATTGTGGGGAAACTATACTGCACTAATGTGGGGGAACTATACTGCACCTAATGTGGAGAACTATACTGCACCTAATGGGGGGGGGGGGACTATACTCCACCTAATGTGGGGAACTATACAGCACCTAATGTGGGGAACTATACTGCACCTAATGTGGGGGAACTATACGGCACCTAATGTGGGGGAACTATACCGCACCAAATGTGGGGAAACTATACCGCACCTAATGTGGAGAACTATACTGCACCTAATGGGGGGGGACTATACTCCACCTAATGTGGGGAACTATACAGCACCTAATGTGGGGAACTATACTGCACCTAATGTGGTGGAACTATACCGCACCTAATGTGGGGGAACTATACCGCACCTTATGTGGTGAACTATGCCACACCTAATGTGGGGGAACTACTGCACCTAATGTGGAGAACTATACTGCACCTAATGTGGGGGAACTATACGGCACCTAATGTGGGGGAACCATACGGCACCTAATGTGATGAACTATACCACACCTAATGTGGGGGAACTACTGCACCTAATAAGGAGAACTATACTGCACCTAATGTGGGGGAACTGTACTGCACCTAATGTGGGGGAACTGTACTGCCAACCTATTGTGAGGGAACTGTACTGCCAACCTAATGTGGGGGAACTGTATTGCCAACCTAATGTGGGGGAACTGTACTGCCAACCTAATGCGGGCGAACTGTACTGCCAACTAATGTGGGGGAACTGTGCTGCCAACCTAATGCGGGAGAACTATGCTGCCAACCTAATGCGGGGAACTATACTGCGCCTAATGCGGGGGAACTATACTGCACCTAATGTGGGGGAACTATACTTCACCTAATGTGGGGGAACTATACTGCACCTAATGTGGGGGAACTATACTGCACCTAATGTGGGGGAACTATACTGCACCTAATGTGGGGGAACTGTCGGGGGGGCCCCATCATAATGAAGTGCTCAGTCTTCCAGGCAGCCTTAATCTCGCCCTGCTGCCGACACATCTTGCATGTGGCCAGGTTAACATCCTGCGGGTGCTTGATGAAAAACTGCCACACCGCTGAGTAGCTGATTTTCCCCCCAACAGGCCACACTGGCTGACTTCTACTTCTGCCTCCAGGAACCCCTGTTCCACTACTTCACAGGCAGGTAGGCTGCCGCCAAGCAGGTGGTCTCCCCGGGCATGTTTGGCTCAAGACTTCCTACTGCTGCCACCATGCTGACTCAAAACCATGCTACCACTTTGCTGGCTCAGCTGCTGCCTCACGGGCAACCTACAACCCTCTTCTCCTGATGATGATGAAGCCCCTTCTGCACCCGGCTTCATCACCATTGAGTTGTGTCTGCACGTCACTGATGTCCTCCTTCGGTTCCTCAATGGTGTCTGCTTCAGGAGCCTGAACACTCTCAACACCACCTCCCATGCCACTCTCCTAATCACTGCTTTCCCACCTAGCGTAGGAATTTGCGGATGTCTCTGCCAATTCTTGGCTGGACACTAGCTGCTGACTGTCCTCTAGTAGATCATCCTCACTAAATAGTGGAGCTGAACCCACAGCACACGGTACTTCTGTTGGGGAGGGAACAGCATAGGACAAAGGCAATGGGAGGACAGGGACTGCTCCCGGGCCATGCCAACTGAGGGTTGTGTCTGAGGAACCCACCGACTGACTGGGGGTGTCAGATGTCACTTGTGATGAAGTGGATGACCGAGTTAACCAATCAATGACGGCAGATGGCTTGCTGGTCGAGACACGACCGCTAGCTGATACCGGGAGCTCTGGCCTACTGCTGCCACGCGCCCCTAGTCTGCTGCGACCTCTGCCTGTGCCTGATGAATTTAGGCATCTGACACTTCTGCTGTAAAGCTGTTTCTCTGTGGAACACACACACACTCTCTCTCTCTGTAATAAAACGCTTAAATGACTTGCAATGGCTGCCTATTATATAGGGCTGTGACATCACAGGGCTGGCTGGCTGCTGATTGGCTGATTGGCTGCATGCTGCATGTGATCCAGGATGATCCCACGATTCCTTGCCCCATGTCCTCACATGTCGAGCCACTATTTTAGATGCCCTGGAGTCTGGACTGCACTAAATGGAGTTTAATGAAGCAATTTCTTTTATCAAATTGCTGCGATATTCTGATTCGTTACTAATCAAATTTTTCAGGAAATTCGTAATGAATTCAGATTCGTCAGATTAAATTCCCTCATCTAATCCCCTTTTTAGACCCCTTTAAGCGAAGACATTTTCCTGACTTAATTCCGTAGTGTGAACATGCCTTTATGCTTTCTGAGTTCAGTGATATCACCCCTCAAGCAGGCAGGCATGCAGAGGCATAAACAGAGGCAACAGTAAGGATAGGGGCAGTGTACAACAGGTATAGTGTTTTTCATAACCCTAGCCAGCTTATTTCAGACAACCCCTTTAAGTAAATCGATAATTAAAATGTATAAAAAAAATCTTAATTCGTTTTTTTAATGTTACAGTCTTTTAATGACAAGGAGGAGACTAAAATAAGAAGGACGGAGAGAGGGTCAGATCTAGACTCCAGTCACACGGATCAAAGTAAATTGGCTCTTTTCTGCCCTCATTTTTCGTGTTTTTCTTTGATACTAAAGTATATTTGCTTTCCGCTCGAGAAAACACTGACATCTCTGAACAGAAAGGTTTGTTTTTGTGCATTATACACAGAAGATGAAAATGTTAGATAAAATGCAGTATTACCACAACCCCAAATTATATAAAAACCCAGTATGTCATAAGTTCCTTCAGTCCCTATCCCAAAAGGTGTATGATTATAGATAAAAGCCCGGTTGGTAAGCAATGCAAGTGCTATGACAGTAAAAAAAAATGATTATTTTAAGACTCCATTAGTGTTTATTGGTTATTTTGCATTCGGTAGGTTGTTATTACTTATAATGGAGCAAAATGGTAATTCTTTTTAGATTATATTAAACTGTGAAAAGCTTTTAACCAGCATGGTATGTACCTATAGAAAAAGCTTTACAAATACTTTAATAAATGAAAACCCAAATCATTTCTCTAAATCTAGGAAAAATGGACTGCAGCGAACAACTTACTACATTATATAGCTTATACCAGTGCTTCCAACCAATGTGTCTCCAGCTAATGCAAAACTACAACTCTGTGCGTGTCCGGGCATCAGGCTCATTTTCTCACCGCGCATGTGTCAAAATCCACAGAAACGGCACATGCACAGGATTTCAACAGAGTTATCAATAAAAACCAAGTCTTTCGAAGACAATGAAGGTAGGGATTCAAAGCGCAGAGCTGTTTGTGCCTGGGGGCACTGTGGACTCCTGGTAATGCCCCAATGGTGAATAATAAAGGGTTTTTAAACAGATTAAAGGCAAACACAGCATATGTAAAGGTATTTATGGAATCCTTTCTTTAAAAACCCTTGTTATGTTGGGCAGGGATTGTGCAACCCTAAACTCACCCACAGCCTCTAGCCCTGCCATAAGTGACAGACCCACAACTGGATGACTGTCCCTAAACTGGATAAAAGCAGAGCAGTACAGAGGTCAGTGAACATGTCAGGAAACAAAAGGGTTAACAAAGCAAAAATTAGGAAACAGAGCAAAGGCAATATCAAAACTGACAAACCACCAACTAGATAGTGGTCTAACAAGCCAGGTCAAAAATCGAGATAGCAGCGAGCTACAGAATTAAAAAAGCAGAGAATAGTCGAGTCACTAGCCAAGGAAGTCAAAGCTCTGTCTCTGCCAGGTACAGGATCATGACAAAGCACCAGTTAGTGTCACTGTTCCTTGCCCCTCGCAGAAAAAGAGTCCAACTTCATTTATTTCTATGTTATCTATTTGCTAAGTTATAACAGAATTTACTAATGAATAAAAGTATACATATTTTATGTTCTGCTATATATAATGGGGGAGATTTATCAAAACCTGGGCAAAGGAAAAGTTGCCCATAGAAACTAAATCACTTCTTTCATTTTGAAAAGGCCTTGCTAAAAGTGAAAGAAGAGATCTGATTGGTTGCTATGGGTAACTGGGCAACTTTTCCTCTCGACATGTTTAGATAAATCTCCCCCAATGACTTTTAGCCTTTCCTGGCTATAAATAGCTGTCAATGTGCAGTCGAATAATAATAATCCAAGTTCACAAATGCAGAATGGCAAACAAATGTGGCACAATACAGCTGCTTGTAGTCTTGCTTGCTCCCATTATATATCCCATATAGATCCCATTGTGTCTAATTTGTTTACATGTTCTAGCCTGGAGCAGCCGTTACACAGCAGAACGCCGGAGACTCAGAGCAGCCTCCACAAGACTCTTTTCTGTATAGTACGGCCATAAAAAATGAAAATGTGCTTGTTCTATTGCCCTTTATACAGGTCACTTCCAGTTTCCCGCTGTCCTTTAGGAGAACACTTATTTTCTGCATGCCTGCTTGTCTGCTTGTTCTGCTTCCTATAAAGGAAACAACTGTCCCTCCAGGTCCCGTGCATTTTGGTTTTTTGTTGTTGTTTTTTTTTTTTTTTTTTTTTTTTAATATCAAAAATAATATTTTAGGCTGAATCAGTTTTCAAGTTTTCACTACTACAAAATACTTTGAAATGATTTACAGCACAGAAATAGATGGATGGATAGATAGATAAATAGACAGATATTAGATAGATAAATATGAGATAGATAGATATGAGATAGATAGATGACAATTATCATATGAAGCAGCACCTCCTTGTATCCAGATGGTTGGGTGCAAGCCCTTGTACCTCGATGCTCCGGTCCTCTTTAAATATAAATGGATGTAGGCAGCACACCAAAATAGTTGAAAAAATAAGTGCTTTTATTCCAAGGAAAATTGACAACGTTTCAGCGATCTCTCACCGCCATTTTCAAGTGATTTACAAGTGATACAAGCGGGGTTAAATACCTCCCCGAATAAGTGACATCATCAACATTTGCATATCATGTGACATCTGACATATTATAAACAAAGTATAAACTATACAAATCAATAAGTAAAAACATAATCAATTTAGTGCATTCAGTACAGTGGTGTTAAGTGTATACATCCCTGTATTCCGATCGCCAATCACTTGTAGGATCGGATCGTGATATGTATATACAATTATAACAGTGATCGTGTAAACATAATAGTGAAAAAAGGGTTAAAAGACGTTACCCAATCAAGCAAACCCGTTTGCTTAGCCGGCCTCTTAGCAAACGCGCCATGATCCGCAAACCTGAGTCCCACATGGGACGCTGGGATCTACTTCCGGTGTAACCGGAGTTCAACCAATCATAGTAACGGCGTCCCTAGTAGTCATAGAGACGTCCCGACCTGTCAGAACAACATTGACTTGCGCATCGCGGCCAAGCTCCGTGGCTCTCAGCGCATGCTCAGTGTATATATAAGTGTTCACCAGCGCCATATTAGTTCAGGGCAAATGAATAGTAAGTCATATAGTGAACTGCTGGCAAAGCACTTCACTCAATTACTAAATATATAATGTATAATAGGAATCATTTTATTCCAATATTGTAACCCCGCACACATGCTAGAGAACAGTCAAGGGACCTGGACACTTACCCTCTGTTATGCACTGCACGGATCTGGGTGCGACTTATGGAATCAATAGGGCCCCAAAGTACGCTTATCCCTACCAGATTGGTAAAACCTTACCTTCTGGCTATCAGGATTTTCCACCAGACCGTTCTTGTCAATACAGAGGTGTCCAACGGCAATCCATCATACACGTGACAATCATACCAGGGTACAACATTAGTAATAGATATATTAGAAAACATAAGAGATATGTGTCTTGCGATATCCATATTGATATAGGGGTGCCGTCACTATACTGGTAAAAATATAATAATTAAACAAATATAGATAAAAAATAAAAATCCATGTTGAGGTACTCGGTTCTTTTCTCTGGGTTGCTTGATTGTAACGTAGATGGTATATACTTCAAGATTTCTGAAAATTAAGACGACAAGTATTAGTAAATAGTATCACTTATAGAGTACATAACCACACTGAACATGACCTTACACTAGGACCCAACAACAATTATCTCATCATCATCTTTGGCGTAACTACAAATTCTACATTCAGACCATTTGGTTTAAGTGAATTGAGGTCATATATCCACCTCAATTCTCTTTTTTGTAATGCGGAGACCCTATCTCCACCTCTCTTTAGTGGTGGGATGTGATCCACCACCATACACTTCAAATCCTGTTCTCGATGTCCCGCTTCCAAAAAATGCTTGGACACCGGTAAATCGACTCTCCCTTTGCGTATAGAATATCTATGTTGATTCAGTCTTACTTTGAACTCACATTTTGTCTCTCCAATATAGATAAGTCCACAGGGACACCATAGAATATAGACCACAAAATCACTCTCACTATTAAGATAGAATTTTATAGGATAGGTTTTGCCTGTCTGGGGGTGCGTGAATGTATTCCCCTTTTGCATATATCTACAGTTCACGCACCTCCTGCAGGGAAAGCATCCTTTAGCCTGTACCGAGACATATTTCTGTGTTTGAATTTGTTTAGACACATCCGCCTTTACTAGGTCATCTTTTAAATTTCTGGCCCTACGGTAGGACATGAGGGGCATTTCCCTAAATTCAGGAATATTGGGAAAGCTTTCACTGATCAAGTGCCAATGTTTTTTTAATTTTTGGGCAATCTGTCCTGATACTTCATTAAAAGTGGAAATAAATGGAATACGTGTTGTCTGGTCCCTTTTAGTTCTAGGATTCCTCTGTCCACTCCTTTCCTCATAAAGCCTCTGTTTTTGCCTATTAACCAGAGTGGAGGGATTACCTCTGGCCATAAACTGTGTTGTAATTTTATTTACTGCCTGATCCAATTTCTCACTACTATCAACGATTCTGCTGGCACGTAGAAATTGGCTGTATGGTAGTGATTCAATCGTCTGTCTAGGGTGGCAAGAGTTAAATTTCAGCAAGGTATTGCAATCTGTGGGCTTATAATATATGTCTGTAGAGAGTCTATCGTCTACAATGGAAACTTCTGTGTCCAAAAATTGTACCTTATCTTGTGAATAGGTCAGGGTAAACTGTAAGTCCCTGTCAACGCTATTCAGATATGTTTGAAATTCCACTAATTCCTCACCCGTGCCATCCCAAATCAAAAAGATATCATCTATGTAGCTCCACCACCCTGGAGTGGTGGGCCACATAGACGTGGCTTTCCTCAAACTCTCTCATTACTATGTTCGCATACGTGGGCGCCATGTTGCTGCCCATGGCAGTCCCACGTAGTGGAACATAGTATTTTTCATCAAAAAGAAAATAGTTATTTTGCAGTACAAACAGCAAGAGGCTTAAAATAAAGTCAATCTGTTTCACATCAAAGTGTGCCTCCCCCAGTGTCTTTTTAATGGCTCTTACTCCCCTCTCATGCTGGATTGATGTGTACAAGCTAACAATGTCAAAACTGGCAATTATGGCATTGGTAGGTACAACAATTTGTGAGATCTTTGATAAGAAATCACTGGTGTCACGTAGATATGATTGTGCTTCTACAGCATATTGTCATAAAATTTTGTCCAAAAAGATGGATGCATTGTTGGATACTGACCCCCAGCTGGAGACTATGGGCCTACCAGGAGGATCCTGTAGATAGATGGATATGAGACAGATAGATATAGAGAGACAGAGAGATAGATAGACAGACTTGTATGCCGTGTCCATGCAATAGTTGTGTATCAGTATCAGTATGTGCTGGCCAACTTCATAAGGTGTTTTCGATGTTCCAGACATTACAAGTCTGGTAACTGAATGCTCAGAGGCAATTCATAGTGTAGGGTCTGTCCCAATGAGTTCACCATATCGTGGTGGGATGGTGCCTATGCTCTTTGGCTAAATATAAGCTAAGCACCTCAATTTTTTCTATAGCAATTTAGCATTTCATATTTCACATATATCTTTGTGCTACCAGTGTGCTGCTGTATTCTCCTGCTTGTAGATAGATAGATAGATAGATATGTGATGATAGATGATAGATAGATAAGAGATAGATAGGACTGCTGAGACCCTTTCAGCTCCTAATATACCCAGCCAGGCCCCTCTCCCTTAAATAAAGAGGCAGGACACCAGTTTACACTTTTAAGTGGGTAGGGGTTGGCTACAACTTTTAATTTTAATTAGCATATCAAATCAGCCATAAGGCACACAAATTCTCAGTCAAAATCTGTGCGATACTGCCCCATCGACTCAGATGTGCAGGTCATCCACCAGACTGACCACATACAACAGGGAGGGCGAGACAACCTCCGGTTGGTGAGACTGCAGGGAAAAGGCACTAGATTTGCTATAAGGTAACTGGGGAGGGGCTAATAGCCCATGAAAATAAGCCCACAGGGGATTGGACAGGTTCCCCTAATAACCCACCCCCTCCCAGGGAAACACCAATAGAAAGGGGAAGGGGGGGGTTATAGGAGAAAAACATGAGAGAGAGGCCAAACTTATGGGGAACCCTTACTCCCAGCTTACCAGTCAGGGGGCAGGCTAGTTAAGCACAGCCTGCCCCTCCAATAGATAGATAGATATGAGATAGATAGATATGTACTGATAGATAAATAGATATTAGATAGTTGATATGATGTAGATAGATAGGGGATAGATAGATAGATAGATAGATAGATAGATAGATAGATAGATAGATAGATATGAATATGAGATAGATAGATATGAGATAGAGAGATAGATTGATAGAGGAGGAAACCAGCACTCCCAATCCGATTATGTACGGGTGCCCACCAGCAAGGGTACCGGACCAGGATCCACCATATACACTCAAGAGATAAGCGGTAGCACTCCAAAATAGTGAAAAGGGTTATTTATTTTGGAGTGCTACCGCAATTTCTCTTGAATACATAGATAGAGAGATAAATAGATTGAGTAGAAAAAAAATAGCAAAAAGAGCAGCACATCAAAGAAAAACTGAGTTGGTGCAAGCAGCCAATTGGCCCTGGTCCGGGGCCCAAAATCAAAAATTGTGAAAAAAGCTGTGTGGCTTTATTCCATGCAAAGATAAAAATGCATTCATATCTCTTCTTGTCTAGATAGATAGATAGAAGATAGATAGATAAATAGATCGCAAAACCCCAAAATGTCATCCAGTGATCTATTCACCCATGTATAACTGATAAAGCTTCTTTCACACTGACGTTTGTGCCCATCAGTGTACTGGCCATTAGAAGATAGCAGGAGAAAAATTTGTGCTTGCGCCGCCTTTATCTCAAACTATCTTTGGAATAACGGGAGTCATAACGGACATTAGAGGAATCCCATTCAAGTGAATGGGGTCCTCTTTGCCTGTTATGACTCCTGTTAGGCTCAGTTACAATAATGGATGTAAATAGCACTAAAAGTGAAAAAAAAAAGAGCCCTTAATCCCTTAGGGACTCAGCCTATTTTCACCTTAAGAACTCAGCGTTTTTCCATTTTCATTTTTTCCTCATCACCTTCTAAAAATCATAACGCTTTCAATTTTGCACATAAAATTCCATATAGTTATTTTACCCAAAAATCCAGGGCGAAACGGAAAAAAAATTCATTGTGCGACAAAATTGAAGAAAAAATTAAATTTTGTAATTTTGGGGGCTTCCGCTTCTACCCAGTGCATTTTTCGGTAAAAATAACACCTTATCTTTATTCTGTAAGTCCATACGGTTAAAATGATCCCCTACTTATATAGGTTGGATATTGTCGTACTCATAACTACATGCAGGAAAATTTCTATGTTAAAAATTCTCATCTTCTAACCCTTATAACTTTTTATTTTTCCGCATATGGGCCGGTATGAGGGCACATTTTTTATGCCGTGTTCTGAAGTTTTTATCAGTACCATTTTTGTATTGATCGGACTTTTTGATCGCTTTTTATTAATTTTTTCATGATATAAAAAGTGACCAAAAATACGCTATTTTGGACTTTGGAATTTTTTGCGCGTACACCATTGACCGTGCGATTTAATTAATGATATATTTTTATAGTTCGGCAATACCACATATGTTTATTTATTTTTATTTTTATTTTTATTTTTTTTAGGGAAAAGGGGGGTGATTCAAACTTTTATTAGGGAAGGGGTTAAATGACCTTTGTTAACTTATTTTTTCACTTATTTTTTGCAGTGCTATAGCTCCCATAGGGAGCTATAGCACTGCACACTTTGATCTCTTATGCTGATCCCTGCAAAGCCATAGCTTTGCACAGATCAGTGAGATAGGGGCTCGATTGCTCAAGCCTGTAGCTCAGGCTTTGGGCAATCAAACCCCGATCGGACGTAAGGAGACCTCCGCCTGCGTCCCAGCTTATCGGAACATCACGATTTTATCGTGATGTCCCGATCAGCCCGACTGAGCTGCCGGGAACCGTTTACTTTCACTTTCAGACGCGGCGGTCAACTTTGACCGCCGCTTCTGAAGGGTTAATAGCATGCGGCACAACGATCGATGCCACACGCTGTTAGCCCAGGGGCCCGGCTATGAATCCCAGCCGGGACCGACCCGGTGTGATGCAGGGTTACGGCATGACCCCGTTTAAAACACCGGTACCGGGCTCAGGGCATACAGGTCCTGGGCTCAGGGATGCAGGGCGTATGCATATGCCCTGCGTCCCCAAGAGGTTAACATCCGTTTGTAACGAAGCCTCACACATTGGCCCTGATTTACTAACAGCATTCCAACACTTTTTGTCGGGTTGTGCGCCTAAAATCTGTGTAAATTCTGAATGTGCGAAAGAAAAAACCTGACAGAATCAGAAACACTGAGTGGAAAAAAAAAACTACAAAATGGGCGTGGTTTTCCCTACATTACATCCAAAATCACTCATCTTTTCTGAAAAGCACTCTGAAAATCATTTTCTTGGAAGAAAACCCTACACTTTAACCTGTTAAGGACCCAGGGCATACCTGTACGTCCTGAGTCCGCTCCCATTCTATAACGCGGGGCCACGGATTCTATAACGCGGGGCATCATAGCGGGTCGGGCCCGGCCTCTAACAACGGTCGGGACCCACGGCCAATAGTGCCCAGTATTGATCGCGGTGCCACGCTCTAGTAACCCTTTAAACACGGCGTTCAAAGTTGAACGCCGCGTCTAAAGTGAAACTAAATCACTGCCGGTTAGCTCAGGGGGCTGTTCGGGATCGCCGCGGCAACCCGAACAGCTGTAGAACACGAGGAGGGTCTCCTACCTTGCATCCTGGTGTCCGATCACCGAATGACTGCTCAATGCCTGAGATCCAGGCATGAGCAGTCAAGCAGCAGAATCATCGATCAGTGGTTTCTTATGAGAAACCACTGATCAATGTAAAAGATCAGTGTGTGCAGTGTTATAGCTCGATATGGGAGCTATAACACTGCAAAAAAAAAGTGAAAAAGAAAAAGTGAATAAAGATCATTTAACCCCCTCCCCTAATAAAAGTTTGAATCCCCCCTTTTCCCATTTAAAAAAAAAACTGTGTAAATAAAAATAAACATATGTGGTATCGCCACGTGCGGAAATGTCTGAATTATAAAAATATATCATTGATTAAACCGCACGGTCAATGGCGTACAACATACGCGTAAAAATAATAGGGGTCAGAAGATGAACATTTTAAACGCATAAATTTTCCTGCATGTAGTTATGATTTTTTCCAGAAGTACAACAAAATCAAACCTATATATGTAGGGTATCATTTTAACCGTATGGATCTACAGAATAAAGAGAAGGTATAATTTTTACCGTAAAATGCACTGCGTAGAAACGGAAGCCCCCAAAAGTTACATAATGGTATTTTTCCTTCAATTTTGTCGCACAATTATTTTTTTTTCCGTTTCGCTGTGGATTTTTTGGTAAAATAACCAATTTCACAGCAAAGTAGAATTGGTGGGGCAAAAAATAAGCCATGATATGGATTTTTAGGTGCAAAATTGAAAGCGTTATGATTTTTAGAAGGTGATGAGGAAAAAATGAAAATGCAAAACTATGAAATGAAAATACCCTGCGTCATTAAGGGGTTAAGAGGTTAATACATTGTGATGTCCCAGTAGAGGTACACAGTCCTTTACTACCTGTAGGAGCTGTCAGGTTGAGTCCCTCAGTGACCTGGGGGCTCTCCTGCAGGGTCTCCCCTTGTTCTCCAGTTGGTTTAATAAATGTGTGTATGTTCCTTTAATGCATAGTCAGGCACCTATGTTTATTTAGACAGTCTCAAAGACAAAATCAAACCCAAAATTGTGGATGTGCGGCCGTGTCTGTTTTTTCTACCAGGATTCCTATACCGTATTTATCGGGGTATACTACGCACCGGCCTATAACATGCACCCTCATTTTACCAAGGATATTTGGGTAAAAAAAGTTTTTTACCCAAATATCCTTGGTAAAATTAGGGTGCGTGTGTGTGCATGCGTATACCCCGATACACCCCCAGGAAAGGCAGGGGGAGAGGGGCCGTCGCTGCCCGCTTCTCTCCCCCTGCCTTTCCTGGGGTCTAGAGCCCTGCTGCCGCCGCTTCTCTCCCGCTGGCTATCTGCGCTGCTGCCCGTTCTCTCCCCCTGGCTATCGGCGCCGCTGCCCCGTTGCCGGCGCCGCTTCTCTCCCCATGGCTATCGGCGCCGATAGTCAAGGGGAGAGAACGGGCAGCGGCACCGATAACCAAGGGGAGAGAAGGGCCGGCAGCAGTGCTCTAGACCCCAGGACAGGCAGGGGCAGAGAAGCCAGCAGCGGTGGCGGTCTCTGCGCCTGCAAAGCCGCTGCAGTTCATTGATTTAAAGCGTCCGCTTTAAATCATTGAACTGCAGCGGCTTATCGGCGTATAACACGCAGGTAGACTTTAGTCTAAAAATTTTAGCCTAAAAAGTGCGTGTTATACGCCGATAAATACGGTAAGTAGTGTATCACTTTAATCGTATGGACCTACAGAATAAAGATGGCGTTTTTATTTTCAATTTTGTCTCACAATTAATTTTTTTTCCGTTTCGCCGTAGATTTTTGGGTAAAATGTTTAATGTCATTACAAAGTAGAATTTGTGGCGCAAAAAATAAGCCATCATATGGATTTTTAGGTGCAAATTTGAAAGACTTATGATTTTTTTAAAGGTAAGGAGGAAAAAACGAAAATGCAAAAACGGAAAAAACCCGGGAGTAAATTAGTAAATACCATGGAAAAAAAAGGTCGGAACAGCAAAAAACACAACAAAACCTACGCTCCACTCTTAGTAAATCAGGGCCATAGTGTAAAAGAAGCCTAAGTGATGTTTCAGCCCACTTATGGGTTTTTTGTCAACTCTTATACAAGTTCCCCAGTATATATGTGATCAGAACAATTATAAGAAATAAATACAAAGTGGCAACAAGTGTTCCTAATGACAAATTGTCATTGATACAAAATACAGTAAAAAAAAGTCAGATGATCGTCAAATGTTGTGCTCCTAAGAATTTAAAGTGAGTGGTGATCCATACATTGTACACATCACCACTTTGTTCTACAGGAGCAGGTAGTCTGGTGGTAAACAGGAGTCCCTTCTCCTGTGTGTACATTCTGTAGCGCACTACACCAGTAGCTTAGCAGGTTACAAAATGTAGGTAAAGGAGCAGGGACTCCTGTCAAGACTCCCCGCTCCTGTACTTTACAGCTGTGCAGGGCTTCTGCTGCAGGGCTTGTGTGGTGAGATCATTTCATGGCATACCGCCTGCAAGACCTGTGCCACTCCAAGTGACCTGGCAGAGAGAAGGAATTTGAGTGGGATTTTTTTTAATGTTGGCAATTTACCTAATAGATGGGAAATTACCTAGCTTGTGAGTAAATCTACCTAATGCGGTGGAGGGAATTATCTCCTACCTAACTGCCCCATGTCGAGGTATAAAGCAAAAAGAAGGATCAAAAGAAAAACTATAAATATGATTGATCCTACGAGGTGGACACCTCAAAAAGAGTTCAAGGATAGGTAATTATGTTGTGCAATTAGTAAAACAGGATACAAACGTCTATGCTAAATATATAAATGATTTAATATACAATGAATTTAAATACAATCAAACTAATCAATACAAAAACCCAATAATACACAATAGCATGCAGTACACAAATTCGGCCACAAGATGGTTCTACCATGACAAAACTGTCTCTATCCCCTAACAACATAAGGAGGCAGCAGAGCCACCCTGACTAAGGCAGGAAATAAATAATGGCAATCAGTTATACCCAAGGAAACAATAACAATATTATCTACATGTAACGGAGCTGGATGTGGATCCTCTAACTTGTGTGGCTGATGACACGGACCATATCAGGGAGCGGAGTCTAAGGCGCCACTGGTCTTCACCAGAGCCCGCCGCAAGGCAGGATGGGCTTGCTGCGGCAGGCAACACCCAGGTCGCTACCCCTGACACGGCTCGTCCACACAGGTAGCTGGGCCAGGCGAGGTACCAGAGGATAAGGCAGTAACATAGTCAACGTAGCAGAAGGTCAAGGCAGGCGTCAAAGGTGCGGAGTCAAATAACATAGCGGGAAGGTCTGGATACACGGGTAAGGCAACAGGCAAAATGGAACGCTTAATCTCAGGCTAGGGGCACTGAAGATCCGGCAGGGAAATGTGGGAGGTGCAGGGACTTATAATGTGGTGTCAGGTGCAAACACTAATTATGGGCGCACTGGCCCTTTAAATCTCAGAGCTCTGGCACGTGCGCATCCTAGGAGACGGAGCTGAGACACAGATGCAGCAAAGTGTGGTGGGGAGGCAGAGGAGCATGGTAAGTGATGGGCTGGGACTCGCATGCATGAATCCCAGCCCTGCCAGCAGACAGGGAAACACATGGACACTGTGCTCATGGCCGGAGCGCAGAGTGTAACACTACACAACTATTTGCTCTGCTCAGACTATGACCAATCTCAGATATCTGGTAGTATAGTATCCCAAATTGCCTGGCTTGATATCAACTCCCCAGAATATGGATTCAAGGGCAGAGATTGTCCTCTGAGTCAATTTAGCTGCAGAATTCGGTAATATGCATATTTACCGAATAGCACTAAATAATGACGTAGCACTATACCTCCATAACGTAACATTATACCTCCACAATAAAGCAGTAATGACTAAATATCAAGCCGGTTAATTATAACCCTTACTACAGGTAACCAAAATTACACTTTACCAGATATTTGGGCCTAGTAGGTTAAGGAATGCAGACAATAATAGCAGGGTCTTTAGGAAATCAGCTCTTTGGATCTTGTCTGTTCTCTCTCTCATGTGGTGTCTGATTGATAGGCTGATCAGGATCTTCAAGCTCCCCCTTAATTCCTCCCTCAAAGGTTTTTAAACCTTTCTGTTAGGAGTCATGGCAGGTGGTGGATCCTCTGGGCCTGTGTGGATGGAGACGTGAGATGTGCCAGGGAGCGGAGTCTAAGGTGCCGCTGGTTTTCACTGGAGCCTGCCATAAAGCGGGATGGTCTTGCTGCGACAGACGGCACCCAGGTCGCTACCCCTGGCACGACTCGTCCACATAGGTAGCTGGGGGGGGGGGGGGAGTGTGGCACAGAAGGTGACTGGCAAGATGTGGCAAGATGGCAGACGGACAGAGCAGGAACACAGGTACAGGATAGGATGGGAACACGGGACAGGTGTACAGTAGCTGAGACACAGGACTAAGCAATGGCAATGGGACTTCACAATGGCAAAGACTACCAAAGATCCGGCAGGGAAACCAGGGAGGAGCAGATACTTATTGACCAGGGGACAGGTGCAGGCACTTTAATGAATTGGGTACTGGCCCTTTAAGAGTAAGAGCTCCGGCGCACACCCTAGAAGGCAGAGGCACGCGCGCCGGGGCTGAAGGGACGCCAGGAAGAAGATAATGAGGACGTTAAGTGACAGGCTGAGACTCGCACGCGAGCCGCAATGCAAATCTCAGCCCCACCGACAGCGGGGACAGAACATTCACGGCCGGAGAGTCCGGCCAAAGCGCCCACCCTCATCAAATATGATGTCATCTGGTGGGTGTAACTATGTAATTAACCTTACTATTTCACTTATGCTATTCCTAGGGTTAACTACAGGGGGCCATCTGTGACAGGGTATTGACTTTAAAAACAGCCAAATTTTCTATAATTGGGGTATAGGTATGTCATGTGACTATAATATTTATGCAATTTATTTATACAACTATTTGATGTCCCTGTCCAATTAGATCAGAATAATATCCACAGATCTGTTTCCAATTCATCTCAAATAGATGACTGGAAATAGGTGAATATTATGTATTAAAGTGTTATCCACATGTGTATTCAATCTACATGGCCAGTATCTTACGCCTAAGTTATATGTAATATTTGTATAGTCATCATAACTAAATTATACTATGATATATCATAACAATGTTCCAATAAGAAAGTATATGAAATATATTGTTTAGATATGTCTGACTATATCTACCATTTCACAAGAATTTCTGAAGGAAGAACAGATGTGTACAGAACAGCCATATAACTTCAACTGATAAGACAGGTTTCACCTTGTCAATCTGGCAATGGTAAACATAGAACAATAAGTTTCAAGCTAACACAGTCCATAGTATAATGTATTGTCTTTACACCTCCTGTCTTCCTCAAACATGTACATTCAATGGCCTGTTGAAGTATACACATGAGAGCTTTGAAACAATAGTGTCTTATACTTAAGATAATCTTGTCATATCTTATATTGGGTTTTGGACATCTAGACTTAGATCCATAAGACATTGTGTTATACTCCACTGTAAACAAATCTTGGTATCTGCCTAGCTTTGAAGAGCGGGAATGGGTCGTGTCAACATTACAACACAAAATAAAATCTTCTAGCTTTGAAGCACTAGCTAGGATATTCACTAAGTTTTATACTCGTATGATTAAGCTTGACAAATCCCCCTTCATTAAAATGTAATCAATTAATATAAAATGGATTATATTGAAATGCCCAAATAGGGCTTTTCATACTAGTTCATCAAGAATAATGGTGTTTGGACTATGTTTGTGATGTTCAAGCCAGAACCTTGCTAAAGTCTTTCTGATAAATTTCATCCACGATGCCACCTTCATAGTTAAGAAACTTAGCCACCTGAGAATTATGACAATCAACCTGCCCCAAACATAATCAGGCCGCCATATCCAAATAGAGGGATTTAATATGGCATGGCCCAACGTAAAATTCTACAACATTTCCATCGTGATATTATCTTTCCGGATTACCATTCGTAATATACGACTATGTTTATTGTCTAGAAGAAATTTCAAGTCAGATTCATGTAATCTCTTGGTTTTGGAAGGCATCGAAGCTCTCCACTTCCCCTTCAATGTCCTCCATCTCGACAGGATACAGAATCCGATTTCCCATCATAATCCTGGAGTTACGGGGCATCTTTGTAAGAGAGACAGGAGAAGGCAGGGCAATGACGTTCATCATAATGTAATCATTTGAAAAACGGTTGTTACGCTGAGCGCTCCGTGTCCCTGCTTCTCCCCGGAGCGCTCGCGGCGTCTCTCTCTCTGCAGCGCCCCGGTCAGACCCGCTGACCGGGAGCGCTGCACTGACATTGCCGGCGGGGATGCGATTCGCATAGCGGGACGCGCCCGCTCGCGAATCGCATCCCAAGTCACTTACCCGTCCTGGTCCCCGGCTGTCATGTTCTGGCGTGCGCGGCTCCGTTCTCTAGGGCGCGCGCGCGCCAGCTCTCTGAGATTTAAAGGGCCAGTGCACCAATGATTGGTGCCTGGCCCAATCAGCCTAATTAGCTTCCACCTGCTCCCTGGCTATATTACCTCACTTCCTCTGCACTTCCTTGACGGATCTTGTTGCCTTGTGCCAGTGAAAGCGTTTAGTGTTGTCCAAAGCCTGTGTTCCAGATCTCCTGCTATCCTCTTTGACTACGAACCTTGTCGCCTGCCCCGACCTTCTGCTACGTCTGACCTTGCCTCTGCCTAGTCCTTCTGTCCCACGCCTTCTCAGCAGTCAGCGAGGTTGAGCCGTTGCCGGTGGATATGACCTGGTTGCTACCGCCGCATCAAGACCGTCCCGCTTTGCGGCGGGCTCTGGTGAAAACCAGAAGCAACTTAGAACCGGTCCACCGACACGGTCCACGCCAATCCGTCACTGACACAGAGAATCCACCTCCAGCCAGCCGAATCGTGACAGTAGATCCGGCCATGGATCCCGCTGAGGTGCCGCTGCCAAGTCACGCTGACCTATCCACGGTGGTCGCTCAGCAATCGCAGCAAATTGCCCAACAAGGACAACAGCTGTCGCAGTTGACTGCTACTGCTACAGCAGCAACTATCTCCTCTGCCAGCTCCTGCACCTCCTCCGCTTGTCCCTGCTGGACAAATTTGATGGGGACTCTAGACTCTGCCGTGGCTTTCTGTCTCAATGTTCCCTACATATGGAGATGTTGTCGGACCAATTTCCCACAGAACGGTCTAAGGTGGCGTTCGTAGTGAGTCTTCTTTCTGGAAAGGCCTTGTCTTGGGCCACACCGCTCTGGGACCGCAATGATCCTGCCACAGGCACAGTCCAGTCCTTCTTCGCTGAAGTCCGTAGTGTCTTCGAGGAACCAGCCCGAGCTTCTTCTGCCGAGACTGCCCTGCTGAACCTGGTCCAGGGTAATTCTTCAGTAGGCGAGTACGCCATCCAATTTCGTACTCTCGCTTCCGAATTATCTTGGAATAACGAGGCTCTCTGCGCGACCTTTAAAAAAGGCCTATCCAGTAACATCAAGGATGTGCTGGCCGCACGAGAGATTCCTGCCAACCTGCAAGAACTTATCCATTTGGCCACCCGCATTGACATGCGTTTTTCTGAGAGACACTAGGAGCTCCAACAGGAAAAAGACCTTGATCTCTGGGCACCTCTCCCACAGTATCCTTTGCAATCTACCCCTGTGCCTCCCGCCGAGTAGGCTATGCAAGTGGATCGGTCTCGTCTGACCCAGGAAGAGAGGACTCGCCGTAGGGAAAAAAATCTTTGTCTGTACTGCGCTAGTACCGAACATTTCTTGGTGGATTGCCCTATTCGTCCTCTACATCTGGGAAACGCACGCACGCACCCAGCTCACGTGGGTGTGGCGTCTCTTGGTACAAAGTCTGCTTCTCCACGTCTCACTGTGCCCGTGCGGATTTCTCCTTCTGCCAACTCCTCCCTCTCAGCCGTGGCCTGCTTGGACTCTGGTGCCTCTGGAAATTTTATTCTGGACTCTTTGGTGAATAAGTTCTGCATCCCGGTGACCCGTCTCGTCAAGCCACTCTACATTTCTTCGGTCAACGGAGTGAAGTTGGACTGTACTGTGCGTTATCGTACAGAACCCCTCTTAATGTGCATTAGACCCCATCACGAAAAGATTGAATTTTTCGTCCTTCCCAACTGCACCTCTGAAGTCCTCCTCGGTCTGCCATGGCTCCAGCATCATTCTCCCACCCTTGACTGGACCACCGGGGAGATCAAGAATTGGGGTTCTGCTTGCCGTATGAAATGCCTCACCTCTGCTCCCAGTCCCGTTTGTCGGGCCTCAGTGTCTCCTCCTGTGCCTGGTCTCCCCAAGGCCTATCAGGACTGTGCCGTGCCTCCTCATAGCCCCCGTCCTGGTGACACTCTGCCCCGTGATAAGCTTCACCCTCTGCCCCCCCTCCCCATTCCCACTTCTTCTGAACTACCTGCCGCTGGTATAGCTACCCAGGACTTCTTTTTTCTGAAGGAGACTCAAGAGGCGTCCCCTATGTTCTCGTCTCTTTTGAAGGGACAAGGAGACAAAAAGAGGGGGAGACCTAAGGGGGGGTACTGTTACGCCGAGCGCCCCGGGTCCCTGCTCCTCCCCGGAGCTCTCGCGGCGTCTCTCTCTCTGCAGCGCCCCGGTCAGACCCGCTGGCCGAGAGCGCTGCACTGACATTGCCGGCGGGGATGCGATTCGCATAGCGGGACGCGCCCGCTCGCGAATCGCATCCCAAGTCACTTACCCGTCCCGGTCCCCGGCTGTCATGTTCTGGCGCGCGCGGCTCCGCTCTCTAGGGCGCGCGAGCGCCAGCTCTCTGAGATTTAAAGGGCCAGTGCACCAATGATTGGTGCCTGGCCCAATCAGCCTAATTAGCTTCCACCTGCTCCCTGGCTATATTACCTCACTTCCCCTGCACTTCCTTGACGGATCTTGTTGCCTTGTGCCAGTGAAAGCGTTTAGTGTTGTCCAAAGCCTGTGTTCCAGATCTCCTGCTATCCTCTTTGACTACGAACCTTGCCGCCTGCCCCGACCTTCTGCTACGTCTGACCTTGCCTCTGCCTAGTCCTTCTGTCCCACGCCTTCTCAGCAGTCAGCGAGGTTGAGCCGTTGCCGGTGGATACGACCTGGTTGCTACCGCCGCAGCAAGACCATCCCGCTTTGCGGCAAGCTCTGGTGAAAACCAGTAGCAACTTAGAACTGGTCCACCGACACGGTCAACGCCAATCCGTCGCTGACACAGAGGATCCACCTCCAGCCAGCCGAATCGTGACAATGGTAGTATTTGGTAAACGGGTATAAATAAACCACTTGTCCTGTATCAAAATAGGGTTTACTACCTTGTCCTCCTCAATTTTGTACATGGTCACATGGCACTTCACTGGTCCGTGTTTCTCGTATTCGAGTCCGCATAAAACGTTGGTGACATCATAATAGATGTGGAATTGGCAGCTCATATATCAGTGGCTATGACAGCGCCTACCACACCAAAGATTATGGCAACAACCGATGAATAATTTTGGTTGTGGACTGTTTCCTGTTTGTTCCAGTATCTGTTTAATCCGCTCTTGGGAATAGTTGACATACGTCTTATCCCACATCTTTATCTCTGGAAATGCGTGTATCCAAGCAGATGTAGATCTTCTGGGACAGAATACTCTTGTTTGTCAGAATGAAGTCCGTGGTGTTCTGCAACATGATCCCAGACATTGGTGCTGGTACAGCGATTGGCTTGGTGTGGCACTCTTCCCCAGAATTAGGATGATGTAAAGACGGAGACAACTTTTGATGTCATCTTAGCTCAGCCTATTAAGACATTGTACGACAAATATGAGCACATACATCTTCCCATTTTTATTTTGTCAACCCTGAAGCCGAAAGGAATCTATACTACCAGTCTTCAATTTGGCATGGTTTTCAACAAAGCAAGTTCCTGGTATAGAAGTTAGTTAAGAGATAAGTAGTTACAGAGGAAAGACACATTAGGATAGGTTAGTACAATTCGTGTATACAATACCAATCCTGAGTTTCCATCTTTAGCTGGAACCCTGATATCTATTTACTCTTCTTCACCTGGTAATCCTTCCATTCTACGAAGTTGTGACCTAGGATGACAAGTACGCAGTTGATTAATATACACCCATTTATCTACAAACTCATCACCTTTAGGAATTTTGATCTTATAGGCAACAGGTGATAATTTTTCAGTGATGACATACGGTCCCTTCCATGAAGGCAAGAAATTCCTTTCCTTCACCTGATCTCGGGTAAAGTTGTAGAGATAAACCTCATAAGTTTCTTCAAGCTCAGTTGTTAAGTCGCCTTTAGGTTCGCTTACCTTTCCTTTTGCCGTTGGCATGACTCCTTCTCGTCGCTCCAAAATGCTTCTTCAATGTGGCATGTACCTTCTTCAGAACTGAAAGAATAAATAGAGTGGACATTGAATAATCCTTCAGGTGTTGAGGAAAAACCATGTTCCACTATTTCCTCCTCTGTAAGATATTCATCAGGAGTAAGTCAAATGACATTGTTCTGGAATCCAAAAGTGTAATAATCCAAATCCTTACGACCAATTATGGTTCTCTTTGTAAGGATATGCTATGGGGATCTATGTTGTGAATCACCATATCCAATGGATTCTGTTGGATGTTTACCATAGGAGTGTGTTTTACCTTAAGGCAGAGTTTCTGTATCCGGTTAGACAAACAGATCAGAGCATCTGCATTCTTCTTTACCTGTATGGGAAGAAGAAATGGCTTGCACCCTTCTGGGATTTTAACCTCCTCAGCAACCATGATACTTACTGTATCTGTTGTCCTCATCTCAAGGTTTGTTCTTCATCCTGGAACCCCTCCAGATCCCCAGGTAATCTGGACCACAGGTTACTGTTAACCAGATCGATCTGCAGTGCAACCGTGAATTCACATATTCAACTACACCATGGATCAACTGTTCCGGGCTGGAGGAACCACCTACTACAGCTTCCCCGTAGCCTGCTTCACTATTGGCTGCGCTAATTTTCACTACTAATAGTAAATACATAGATATGCAATCTGGTTAGCCAAGAAAATTATGGAACGTTTCACTATTTGCACAAATAATTGACACAAATCCTATCTCAGCATTGCCTCCAGATTAATGTCGAGGTATAAAGCAAAGCGCCTTATATGGAAAAAGGATTTAAAAAAAAACTATAAATATGATTGATCCTACGGGGTGGACATAAAAATACCTCAAAAAGAGTTCAAGGATAGGTAATTATGTTGTGCAATTAGTAAAACAGGGTACAAACATCTATGTAAAATATATAAATGATTTAATATACAATAAATTGAAATACAATACAAAAACCCAATAATACACAATAACATGCAGTACACAAATTTGGCCACAGGATGGCTCTACCACAACCAAACTGTCTCTATCACCTTACAACATAAGGGGGCAGCAGAGCCACCCTGAGTACAGCAGGAAATATATGATGGCAATCAATTATACCCAAGGAAACAATAGCAATATTATCTATACAACTATTTGCTCTGCTCAGACTATGACCGATCTCACATATCTGGTAGTATAGTATCCCAAACTACCTGGCTTGATATTAACTCATAAATATTAGCACAGAAAACATAATGGTTCTGCGTGAAACCAAATTTTTACAGATTTGACACCTTAGCATAAGAGATCAAAAAAATTAAGAACAACTAATAATGTGCTCAAAGGTGTGCCTAAAACTTAACTTTTAATAGTGCCTTTAAAAGTTACCATTTATAGTGCCTTTGGAACCAACACCATTAAAATCATAACTTTCTACAAGGTGGTCATCACCATTAGCAACAACAAGCACAAGGTGGGGCTCTGCTGGGCCCTGCCAGCCCACTCGTACCAACAAGGCACGTTTCTACCACCTGTTCAATAGTGGCGTCATCAGGAAGGTATAACATTTGTATTTTAACAGTTCAAAATGACCACAGAATATTGATATAAATAAACGGTAATGGCTACTTGGCTGAGAACATGGCATAAGTTCCTGTTGGGAAAAGAACACATGGCTATCACCCTTGAAATTTAGGTCCGCTGTGAAGGGAAAAGCTATCCTTAATGATCCAGTAAGGAAGGAATGATCACAGCCCCTTATCCTGTGGAGTTTTGTCCCTTTATAACCAGTCTATTGTCACATAAGTCATATACAGATAAAATGGAACAGGCATAAAGAGCCTGTTCAGTGTCTGGTCCTGAAAAAAAGGGGATCAGGGGCTGTGTAATAACAGTTCCCTGATAGTACTCATGATTAGTTGTATCAGGTCGCAGGCTCAGCATAACCTGCAATTTCGCAGGGAGCCGGGGATTACCAGCTTGACTCGCTTGATACAGCAAGATGCCGACGTCTGACATCACTACCGGTCCAGAGCGGATGTTCTACGCATAGCTGCTGCCCAACACAATGATGCGCATAACAGTGTGGGAGTGCTGCCGGGACTAGCTTGACTACTGCGCATTGGTAATGCCTGAGTTTGAATAGAACGAATGGGTTTTAGGTAGGTATTTAAATAGCGCATAAAACAATTAGATGGCCCCTGGGTATTTCTCTCCATCTGACACAAAATGGTGTTGTATCTTATAGAAATGACAGCATAAATGGGCTTAATGTAGCTGGACACATATTGAACAGGAAAAACAGATAACACCCTAATGTCACCATGTCAGGAACTGACCAGGGAACAGGGAGAGTGAGCCCTAAACTGACCCTAAAACCACTCTCCCTGCCTACTACCTAAACGGTGGATCGACAACTGGGCACCGGGCCCTCCCTGAGCTAAAGTGCAGTGGCCTTAAAAACACATACTAATAGTTGGTCACAAACCAGAAACATAACAGGAACATAGAACTCTATAATAAGTGGACTCACAAAAACACAAAACAGATTAAGTTGAGAGGACACAGATCAGTGAGCAGCACAGAGGACAGTAGCTAAGTGATCATGAACTCTATGATGTACAAAAACTCCAAAGATCTGAAATCAAGAACTAATAGTGAACAAATAGAGTTCAAAACACCAGACAAGGAAAACGGATGAGTCAACATGGACTCCAGAAACAAACGGGAATATACAATCCCCCAGAAAACCTCCAGTAGGCACAGGAATGAATCTCCCAGAGTCCCCATGGACTGGTAACAGGGATACCCAGTTAAAACCCAGAAAAACAGATACAACAGGATATAATTATAGAATACTGTTCACACTGAACACAAGACAGGAATAATCGCAATCCCTAAGAAAACCTCCAGTAGACACAGGATCAATCTCCCAGAGTCCACATGGACCGGTAACAAGGATATCTAGTTATAGAAACAAAGAAAACGGATAAAAGAGAAAATACAGTGTGAACAGATACATAGCAGAAAGGACATACAAATCCTAAAACAGACTATACAAACACAGATTAAAATCTACTATGAACATGCTATCTAACCATGGGTAAAAGCCCAGAACATATCAAAGATAAATAAAAGGTGCATGCTAAAACAGAGATAGTAGAATTTCAGCACAGACAAGGAGTGTTTCACCCAGAGCTCCATAGCAGCATGTCAGGAAGTCAAGATGTCAATCACCAGCCCAGAAGTTGGGCTGAGCACACCTTATGTAGACACACCCTATGAGCTGTTGGATAGAAAGCCAAAGGCTTTAACTATTCCCGGACCGGGGAACATATCACTGTTAAAACACAACCAAATCCAATAGATGTGTGTGAACACAGACAAAGACAGACATGATGCACCAAGCCATAAATAAGATAAGGACGTATGTATGTATAATTATTGAATCTCATGAAATGATAGTGATGGTATTATATAAATGGCATCTCCCAAATATTATATATGTGAGAAGGCCGAAGCATACATACCACCCATGTATATTCAGTCTCAAAATATGGTCAGTATAGATACATGTCAGTAGCAATCCAGATGAGCAGTTGGAGAATGAACAGGGATTGAATTTGCTTGTAGCAAACATGACAAGGTGTCAGGGGTATCGATGCTGAAGGCAAGGGAGGGACAAAAAGTGGGCCCAATGGGCACTAATCTATCTCTAGGTGGCCCAATATCATGGTCCCTATTCCTAGGTGGGGTGGCCGCCCTAAAAAGGGCAGTCCCGCTCTTAAACCTCCTATTGCAAGCTATATAACCTAGGTAAAGTTTAGCTGCTCATTCAATCCCTGTGGTGACACCGTATTAAGTCTGGGAATCCAACGACACTCTCTCTGCAGTAAATGTCTGTCTATATTGCCTCCTCTCTGTGAGGGTATAATCCTATCTATGCCAACAAAAATGAATATCCGAGAGGTTACCCTTATGTTGTTGATTCATATCTCGGGCAGGGGTGGCCTTGATCGATCGCGCCCACCCCCGCCGGAGATTCTTGAACGTCGGCAGGCGTGCATATGGAACCCGGATTGGTTCTGAGCTGTATTTATCCCGCACTTATCCCTTCATACCTCACTCCTTGACAAAGCCCTTTAGCAAAATGCATTGGAGATAAGGAGTGGTGTGGCGGAGCCTTGCTTTGTATCTAATACCCGACCAGTGTCACTGCTGCCATTCCCTTGGCACTAGCACTTTGTTTCACATTGTCACATCCAATTTATTTATTTTTTTTGCACTTAGCAATTAATTTTTTCATGTGATTTCCATTTCCATTTTTTGGTTGTCAAACTGCTATATAGGCTGACTTCACTTGTACCACAATGTGTATTCACATTTACTTTTCACATACGTTTTTAGCCCCCCCCCCCCCCCTTTATTTTATACAGTAGTGTCCTCAGCATACATATAGGCTTATTTATTGGCCCCCTCTTTTTATTAGGCACATTATATGGGCTTCTCTCTCCCACTCCTTGCAGGTGTTATAGTTATGTATATATATATATATATATATATATATATATATATATATATATACTATTAACTTTTTTTTTACTGTGTTTTTATCCTTTTACTCTGTCCTTATGTGTAATATGTTGCTATAACCATTAATTAAATAAAACATATATATATTTTTTCACACTAAGTTATCTATTTATTTACACATCTAATTTCTTGGGGTTATTGTCCGTGCACACCATGCACATATAGGTGTTCACTGTTCAGATTTGGGTATGAGTAAGGTGTTAGGTGCAATATGATAGGTTTGTGACAATATAAAATCAGGTTATCCCGTTTTTAAACCTCTGTCTCATCACAGCAGCCTCCTTTTTGAATTCTTGTGGTGACGAACAGTTCCTCCTGAGGTGGAGATATTGCCCTTTTGGGATCCTTTAGGGGGCCCGGATGGCAACTCTCCCACCTCAGGAGGCTGTTCGAAGTTTTTTTTTGCGATATATAGTACTCTGTAGGGTCCCTTCTGCATCTTTATAGATCTTAAAATCCAAAAAATGTAGTTTATTGTCATGAGTCTTGAAAGGTAAAGAATAGTCCTAGGTCATTGGTATTAATAGCATTCACCAATTGCTCAAATTCAACACTGGTTCCGTTCCATAGTACGAATACATCGTCTATGAAGCGTAGCCAGATCGTGGCTTGTGCACTGAAATGTTCTTTCGTCACTGCATAGGTATGTCGCCTACCACCAGCCTAGTGTAAGATTTGCATAATTGAGGGCACATGGGGACACCATGGCGGTCCTCCTGAGCTGCTGGAAAATGTGACTGTTGAAAAGAAAGTAGTTCTTAGTCAGGACAAATCTGAGCAATTGTAAGACAAATGTGTCATGTTCATAAAATTCTATCCCTCTTGTTCTGAGATAATACTCAACCGCCTGTAGACCAACCTGATGGTGTATTGATGAGTAGAGCACCTCTACGTCAATGCTCGCAAAGATGGTGCCCTCATACTTATCCCCTCAATACTCCGTAGGAGGTCCATTGTATCACGTAAATAACAGTGAACACTAATTGCCATAAGATCATATATATATATATATATATATATATATACATATACAATGGGGATCAAAAGTTTGGGCACTCCAGGTAAAAATTTGTATTAATGTGCATAAAGAAGCAGAGGAAAGATGGAAAAAATCTCCAAAAGGCATCAAATTACAGATTAGACATTCTTATAATATGTCAACAGAAGTTAGATTTTATTTCCATCCTTTACACTTTCAAAATAACAAAAGAGAACAGGGTGCGCGCCCCTGGATGGAACCTGATGGATGAGATAGTGAAGAGCCCAATCAAAATGCACTCACCTATAAGAGTTGTGCGAATAGAGGCACAACACTCAATGCGCTTGATCAGGAATCCTGTAATCGCGGCTGCTGCGGCTCCCAGCGTCCAGGCACAAATATGGGTAAAAGGAGATCCAAGAAAGTGAGATGAAACGCGCTGCCACAAGAAGTATATATGGGTAAATTTATTGCACACAAAGGATCCCCACTACACGTTTGTTACGCCGAGCGCTCCGGGTTCCCGCTCCTCCCCGGAGCGCTCGCAGCGTTCTCCTGTTCGCAGCGCCCCGGTCAGACCCGCTGACCGGGAGCGCTGCAATAATGTCCCTAGCCGTGATGCGATCCGCGATGCGGGACGCGCCCGCTCGCGATTTGCATCCCGGCCCGCTTACCAGACTCGTTCCTTGTTTGTGCTGTCCCGGCGTGCGCGGCCCCGCTCCCTAGGGCGCGCGCGCGCCGTCTCTCTAAGATTTAAAGGGCCAGTGCACCAGTGATCGGTGCCTGGCCCAATCAGTCTGATTAGCTTCCACCTGCCCCCTGTCCATATAACCTCACTTCCCCTGCACTTCCTTGCCGGATCTTGTTGCCATTGTGCCTTGTGAAAGCTATCTCCGTGTTTGCCATTTCCAGTGTTCCTGACCTCTTGCCGTTGCTATGGACTACGAACCTTGCCGCCTGCCCCGACCTTCTGCTACGTCTGACCTTGCCTCTGCCTAGTCCTTCTGTCCCACGCCTTCTCAGCAGTCAGCGAGGTTGAGCCGTTGCCAGTGGATACGACCTGGTTGCTACCACCGCAGCAAGACCATCCCGCTTTGCGGCGGGCTCTGGTGAAAACCAGTAGCAACTTAGAACCGGTCCACCGACACGGTCCACGCCAATCCCTCGCTGACACAGAGGATCCACATCCAGCTAGCCGAATCCTAACAGTAGATCCGGCCATGGATCCCGCTGAGATGCCGCTGCCAAGTCCCGCTGATATATTCACGGTGGTCGCCCAGCAATCCCTACTGATCACCCAACATGGTCACCAGCTGTCGCACTTGACCACCATGCTACAGCAACTTCAGTCACAGCTACAGCAGCTGCTACAGCAACAACCACCTCTCTCCCAGTATCCTTTGCAATCTACCCCTGTGCCTTCCGCCGAGGAGGCTATGCAAGTGGATCGGTCTCGCCTGACCCATGAAGAGAGGACTCGCCGCAGAGATAAAAATGTATGTCTGTACTGCGCTAGTACCAAACATTTCTTGGTGGATTGCCCTATTCGTCCTCCACATCTGGGAAACGCACACACGCACCCAGCTCACGTGGGAGTGGCGTCTCTTGGACTGAAGTCTGCTTCTCCACGTCTCACTGTGCCCGTACGGATTTCTCCTTCTGCCAACTCCTCCTTCTCAGCTGTGGCCTTCTTGGACTCTGGTTCTGTGGGAAATTTTATTTTGGCCTCTTTTGTTAATAAGTTCAACATCCCTGTGACCCGTCTCGCCAGGCCGCTCTACATTTCCTCGATCAACGGAGTAATATTGGACTGCACTGTGCGTTACCGCACAGAACCCCTGCTCATGAGCATTGGACTGCATCTCGAAAAAATTTAACTTTTTGTTTTGCCCAACTGCACCTCTGAAGTGCTCCTCGGTCTGCCATGGCTCCAACGCCACTCTCCTACCCTTGACTGGACAACCGGGGAGATCAAGAGCTGGGGTGCTTCTTGCCACAAAAAATGCCTCACGTCTGCTCCCAGTCCCGTCACTCAAACCTCAGTGTCTCCTCCTTTACCTGGTCTCCCCAAGGCCTATCAGGACTATGCTGTGTCTCCTCCTCATAGCCCCCATCCTGGTAACACTCTGCCCTGTGCCAAGCTTCACCCTCTTCCCCCCCTCCCCACTCCCACGCCTTCTGGTTTGCCCGCTGTTGATGAGGTTTCCCGGGACTTCTCCACCATCTGGAAAGAGACTCAAAAATCCCTCATACAGGCCTCATCCCGGATGAAGAAGCATGGCGACAAAAAAAGAAGAACTCCTCCTGTCTTTGTTCCTGGAGACAAAGTGTGGCTCTCCGCCAAGTATATCCGCTTCCGTGTCCCCAGTTATAAACTGGGACCACGTTATCTTGGACCTTTTAAAATCAAGTGCCAAATCAATCCTGTCTCCTACAAACACCTTCTTCCCCCTTCTCTCCGTATTCCCAATGCTTTTCATGTCTCTCTCCTTAAACCGCTTATCCTTAACCGCTTCTCTCCCAAGGCTGTTGCTCCTACTCCTGTCTCCGGGTCCTCAGATGTCTTCTCGGTTAAAGAAATTCTCGCGTCTAAGACGCTCAGAGGTAAAAGAATTTTTCTTGTAGATTGGGAGAATTGCGGCCCTGAAGAGAGGTCATGGGTATCCGAGGATAACATTCTCGACAAGGACCTAATTCACAAATTTTCAGGTTCCAAAAAGAGGGGGAGACCCAAGGGGGGGGGGTACTGTTACGCCAAGTGCTCCGGGTTCCCGCTCCTCCCCGGAGCGCTCGCAGCATTCTCCTGTTCGCAGCGCCCCGGTCAGACCCGCTGACCGGGAGCGCTGCGATAATGTCCCTAGCTGTGATGCGATCCACGATGCGCGACGCGCCCGCTCGCGATTCGCCTCCCGGCCCGCTTACCAGACTCGTTCCCCGTTTGTGCTGTGCCGGCGTGCGTGGCCCCGCTCCCTAGGGCGCGCGCGCGCGGGCTCTCTAACATTTAAAGGGCCAGTGCACCAGTGATTGGTGCCTGGCCCAATCAGTCTGATTAGCTTTCACCTGCCCCCTGTCCATATAACCTCACTTCACTTCCTTGCCGGATCTTGTTGCCATTGTGCCTTGTGAAAGCTATCTCCGTGTTTGCCATTTCCAGTGTTCCTGACCTCTTGCCGTTGCTATGGACTACGAACCTTGCCGCCTGCCCCGACCTTCTGCTACGTCTGACCTTGCCTCTGCCTAGTCCTTCTGTCCCACGCCTTCTCAGCAGTCAGCGAGGTTGAGCCGTTGCCGGTGGATACGACCTGGTTGCTACCGCAGCAGCAATACCATCCCGCTTTGCGGCGGGCTCTGGTGAAAACCAGTAGCAACTTAGAACCGGTCCACCGACATGGTCCATGCCAATCCCTCGCTGACACAGAGGATCCACATCCAGCTAGCCGAATCCTAACAACGTTTCAAAGCCGTTCCGGCTTTTTCGTCAGGCATTTGACGAAAAAGCAGGAACGGCTTTGAAAGGTGTTGCGTGGATCCTTTGTGTGCAATAAATTTACCCATACATACTTCTTGTGGAAGCGCGATTCATCTCCCTTTCTTGGATCTCCTTTTATCTATTCTTTCAAAATAACAGAAAACAAAAAAATGGCATCTGCAAAAGTTTGGGCACCCTGCAGAATTTATAGCATGCACTGCCCCCTTTGCAAAGCTGAGACCTGCCAGTGTCATGGATTGTTCTCAATCATCATCTGGGAAGACCAGGTGATGTCAATCTCAAAGGTTTTAAATGCCCAGACTCATCTGACCTTGCCCCAACAATCAGCACCATGGGTTCTTCTAAGCAGTTGTCTAGAAATCTGAAACTGAAAATAGTTGATGCTCACAAAGTTGGAGAAGGCTATAAGAAGATAGAAAAACGTTTTCAGATGTAAATATCCTCTGTTCGGAATGTAATTAAGAAATTAGTCATCAGGAACAGTGGAAGTTAAAGCAAGATCTGGAAGACCAAGAAAATATCAGACAGAACAGCTCACAGGATTGTGAGAAAAACTATTCAAAACCCACATTTGACTGCACAATCCCTCCAGAAAGATCTGGCAGACACTGGAGTTGTGGTACACTATTCCATTATAAAGAGATACTTGTACAAATATGGTCTTCATGGAAGAGTCATCAGAAGAAAACCTCTGCTACGTGCTCACCACAAAAATCAGCATTTGAACTTTGCAAATGAACATATAGACAAGCCTGGTGCATTTTGGAAACAAGTTCTGTGGACCGATGAGGTTAAAATTGAACTTTTTGGCCGTAATGAGCAAAGGTACGTTTGGTGGAGAAGGGGAACAGAATTTAATGAAAAGAACCTCTGTCCAACTGTTAAGCATGGGGGTGGATCAATCATGCTTTGGGGTTGAATTGCAGCCAGTGGCACAGGGAACATCTCACGAGTAGAAGGAAAAATGGATTCAATAAAATTTCAGCAAATTTTGGATGCTAAATTGATGCCATCTGTGAAAAATCTGAAGTTAAAGAGAGGATGGCTTCTACAAATGGATAATGATCCTAAACACACCTCGAAATCCACAGGAGATTACATCAAGAGGCGTAAATTGAAGGCTTTGCCATGGCCTTCACAATCTCCTGACCTCAACATAATTGAAAATCTATGGATAGACCTTAAAAGAGCAGTGTGTGACAGACAGCCCAGAAATCTCAAAGAACTGGAAGACTTTTTTTAAGGAAGAATGGGCAAAGATACCTCAAACAAGAATTGAAAGACTCTTGGCTGGCTACAAAGAGCATTTACAAGCTGTGATACTTGCCAAAGGGGGCAGTACAAGATATTAACTCTGCAGGGTGCCCAAACTTTTGCAGACACCATTTTTTAGTTTTCTGTTATTTTGAAAGTGTAAATGATGGAAATAAAATCTAACTTTAGTTGACATATTATAAGAATGTCTAATCTGTAATTTGATGCCTTTTGGAGATTTATCCATCTTTCCTTGGCTTCTTTATGCCTATTAATGCAAATTTTTACCTGGGGTACCCACATTTTTGATCCCCACCATTTTATATATATATATATATATATATATATATGCCCAGGTCCTGTGCTATGCTGCCATTACCAGAGACGATAGGATGGCCTTTCAAAGGCACTAGGCCCTTGTGCACTTTTGGCAAAGCATAGAACGTAGCGATTACAGGTACACCTGGCATTAAAGGGGTACTCCCATGAAAAACTTTTTTTTTTTAAATCAACTGGTGCCAGAAAGTTAAACAGATTTGTAAATTTCTTCTATTAAAAAATCTTAATCCTTCCAGTACTTTTTTAGGGGCTATATACTACAGAGGAAATGCTTTACTTTTTCGATTTCTCCGATGTCATGAGCACAGTGCTCTCTGCTGACCTCTGCTGTCCATTTTAGGAACTGTCCAGAGCAGCATATGTTTGCTATGGGGATTTTCTCCTGCTCTGGACAGTTCCTAAAATGGACAGCAGAGGTCAGCAGAGAGCACTGTGCTCATGACATCAGAGAAATCTAAAAAGTAAAGCAAAGCAAAAGTAAACTGGAAGGATTAAGATTTTTTAATAGAAGTAATTTACAAATCTGTTTAACTTTCTGGCACCAGTTGATTTAAAAAAAAAAAAAAGTTTTCCACGGGAGTACCCCTTTAAGAATTCAAATTCTTTACGGTCTATACATTTCTTGTCCAAGGCATTTTTTAAGATAGGTGTCAATTCTTGAATATACTGAGAGGCTAGAAGTATCTCATATGTGTCGTCCAATAACCTTTTACGCATACGTGTGTATTTTAATCTGTCCATTAGGATGATATTACCGCCCTAATCTAAAGCCTTAATGATCAATTGTTTATTTTCTTGTAATTGTTTAAAGGGGTATTCCAGGCCAAAACTTTTTGATATATATCAACTGGCTCCGGAAAGTTAAACAGATTTGTAAATTACTGCTATTAAAAAATATTAATCCTTCCAATAGTTATTAGCTTCTGAAGTTGAGTTGTTGTTTTCTGTCTAACTGCTCTCTGATGACTCACGTCCCGGGACGTGACATCATCATTGAGCAGTTAGATAGAAAACTTCAGAAGCTAATAACTATTGGAAGGATTAAGATTTTTTAATAGAAGTAATTTACAAATCTATTTAACTTTCCGGAGCCAGTTGATATATATATATATATAAAAAAAGGTTTTGGCTGGAATACCCCTTTAAGGGTTTGTCTCTCATGATACGTCAGATTATCCGGTTAGCCATGATGAGACTTGTGTATCGTTTTCAAGTTTTTCAGTGTTAATTCAAGAAAAATATCTATACACAAGGTGTCACCTAGAAGAGGGAAAGATTTGCTAGTAGGCTTTAACACCTTAAAAAGACCTTCACCTTTTTACGTTATGCGCTTCAGCCACACATGCTGGCCGTGAGCGCATGGTCCCCTTACCTTCTGCTACCGACAGGGGCTGGGACTCGCATCGCGGGACATGCCCGCATGCGAGCCCCAGTCTGTCACTTTCCGGGTGTTTCTCCTGCCTCTGCCTCTCTGCTCTGGCGCGTGTCCCCGTCCCCTAGGACGCGCGCGCGCCAAAGCTTTAAGATTTAAAGGCCAGTACACTCATTAGTGTAATCCACCTGTGGCTCATTTACAATTTCCTCCACCCTCCTCAGTTCCCTGCCGGATCTTTGTTGCCTTGTGCCTTTGAGAAAGCCTTCCTCTGTATTGCCTTGCAGTGTATCAGATCTCTTGCTCTTGTGACTTGACCTTGCTCCTCTGCCACCTGCATAATGAACTCCTGCTTCGCTTTGACTACGCTATTGTGCCGCCTGCCCTGACCTTCTGCTATCCAGACTATGAGTTGCCTTATCCCTCCTGTGCCTTGCATCTCCTCAGCCACCTGTGTCGTCCAGCCGTGCCAGGGGTAGCGACCTAGGTTCCACCTGCAGCAGCAAGTCCATCCCGCTTTGTGGCAGGCTCTGGTGAAAACCAGCAGCACCTTAGACTCTGCTCCCTGGTACAGTCCAAGTCATCTGCCACACAGGTCCAGCGGATGCACATCCACCGGGGTTCCTGTCCACAGAAACGTGAGTGTTACACGCCAATAAGGTGCTCATTGTCATCTAGAAGTGTTAACAAATCTCTGGTGGCCACAAGTTCTTACTCTGAGAGACCACAATTCTGGCCCTCTCGCTTATCCCTCAGTTTGAAAAACTTGTGCCACCTCAGTTTGCGGACAAATAAATTTAAATCTTAAAGGGGTTATCCAGGAAAAAACTATTTTTTATATATCAACTGGCTCCAGATAGTTAAGCAGATTTGTAAATTACTTCTATAAAAAAATCTTAATCCTTTCAGTACTCATGAGCTTCTGAAGTTGAATTGTTCTTTTCTGTGTAAGTGCTCTCTGATGACACGTGTCTCGGGAACCGCCCAGTTTAGAAGAAAATCCCCATAGCAAACCTCTTCTAAACTGGGCTGTTCCTGAGACAAGTGTCATCAGAGAGCACTTAGACAGAAAAGAACAGCTAAACTTCAGAAGCTCATAAGTACTGAAAGAATTAAGATTTTTTAATAGAAGTAATTTACAAATCTGTTTAACTTTCTGGAGCCAGTTTATATAAAAGGGGATAACTCCTTATATAAAGGAATAACCCCTTTAAGTCCATTCAAGCTGATCAAAATTGACCGTTGGCACAAAGGTCAAACCCTTTAATAAGATGGATCTCTGAGCATCAGTTAGGTTCACATTAGACAGGTTAATAATATTAGTGTAATAATTATAACAAATATTAGTGCAGAAAAGATAATGGTTCTGCGTGAAACCACATTTATCTTATTTATGGCTTGGTGATATTAGGGTGTCCCCTGTTTTTCCTGTCCAATATGTGTCCAGCAACATTAAGCCCATTTATGCTGTAATTTCTATATGATACAACACCACTTTGTGTCAGATGGAGGGAAATACCCGGCGGCCATCTAATCGTTTTATGCGCTATTTAAATACCTACCTAAAACCCATGTGTTCTATTCAAACTCTGGCATTACCATTGAGCGAAGTAAAAAAAAATGTTATCATTAGGTATTGTATTTGCATTAGCTTTTAAACGATAAATGCTGCATTTATGGTTGATTACTATGGAATACAATGGATTGTAATTGTTTATATTTATATAAAAACGAAAATATAATATAATAAATAAAAAAAATACCTTGAGTGGCAGAAACACAAGGACATTTAAAAAAAAAATAATTTGCACATGGAGAAAGGCCCAAAACAATGCTAGCGCGTTTCAGGTCGAAACTCCATGCAAATAACCGATCCACCCTTGCTGGCGGATTGAATGGTTAAGTCCTGATTAGATTTTAACTTCTGGATGGCATCTCTTTATTTTCTGCTAAGGTTTTGTCATACTGGATTTGTAGATGATTTAGGCTTTAACGCCACCAAATCCTTCATTATCAGGTCCTGGACACTATGAAAAATGAAAGGTCTTGTTTGTATGTGATAAAAATCATGATTTTTAGTGCAAAAACTCTTGGAGGCAGTAATTTCATCGCAGATGGTTGTTCCACTACTTTCTAATGTGCACAGGTCTCTGAAAGCAGTTTGTTCAGCCAAGGTGTGCATCATAGGAGGATCTGCCATATGTGGATGTTGAGAAAAATAGGGCTGATTTTTCTTTTCTTCTGTAAAAATAAATAAATGCTTCTTTACTGTTAGCATCCTTACAAATTTGTTAACATCCAAAATTGTTTTGTATATGTCAAAATGGTACGTGGGGGAGAATCCTAAACCTTTTGAAAGGACTGAAATGTCTTCCATTATGAGGAGAAATTAATCATTTGGAAAGAAGAAGAATTTAGATTTTCTTCCGTTTTTCCTTGTTCTGTTTGTCCTGTGCTTTTTGCCACTGTGCCTTGATCATTTATTGACTGTTTTCAATCTCTGCGGTTTCTGTTTTTTTTTCGCATTCACATTAAGCGGTTCTTAATCCCCGCTACTATCAGATGCATCTGACACATCGGAAGACTCAGTAGTAGTAGAAGTACTGAAGGTAATATGTTGGGATACACTTTGATTTTTCTTTCCCAGTCTGTTTTTTTGAGGATACATTTGGGAGTCTTGAAGACACTTTCCCAATTTCCCTAAATTGTACTGGTTATTTGCCTAGAAATCATGCATGCCCCTTTGGAATTTTACTTTTTTGTTTTGTTTAATAATATCCTCCAGTTTTTTTCTTTTTGTCCTTTCTCAAAGTCTCCAAATTGGTCAGTGTTTACAGAAGGCTGAAGTTTTTCTTGTGTTGATTTAATATCATTTTTCACCTCTCTAAGTTGTTCTTCAAATGTGACTAGATCAATTAGTTTCAGTGAACTGTCCGTTAGTATGTTAATCCATCTTAATTGAAACTCTTTATTAAATATAGAAGTCTCATCTTATCCGAATAGCACTAAATAATGACGTAGCACCTTTAACACTATACCTCCACAATAAAGCAGTAATTACTAAACATCAGGCTGATTAATTATAACCCTTACTACAGGTAACCAAAATTATACTTTACCAGATATCTGGACCTAGTAGGTTCAGGAATGCAGACAATAATTGCAGGGTCTTTAGGAAATCAGCTCTTTGGATCTCGTCAGTTCTCTCTCTCATGTGGTGTCTGATAGGCTGATCAGGATTCTCAAGCTCCCAGCTCCAACTTCCTCCCCTACAGGTTTTTAAACCTTTTATCTAAAGCCCACGCATCAAATATGATGTCATCTGGTGGGTGTGACTATATAATTAACCTTACTATTTCACTTATACTATTCCTAGGGTTAACTATAGGGGTCAATCTGTGACAGGGTATTGACTTTAAAAACAGCCATATTTTCTATAATTGGGGTATGTGACTATAATATTTATGCAATTTATTTATACAACTATTTGAGGTCCCTGTACAATTAGATCAGAATAATATCCACAGATCTGTTTCCAAGTCATCTCAAATAGATGACTGGAAGTAGGTGAATATTATGTATTAAAGTGTTATCCACATGAGTATTCAATCTACATGGCCAGTATCTTAATACGCCTAAGTTATATGTAATATTTGTATAGTCATCAAGAAAGTACTGTATTTATCTGCGTATAACACGCACTTTTAAAACATAAATTTAAGGCAAAAAGCCTGCCTGCGTGTTTTACGCCGATAAATCTTCTGGCCACTGATTTAAAGCGGCCGCAGCAGCTTGTGAAGTATTAGCAGCACGGCCGCGGCCACTTTAAATCAGTGACCAGCGGCGTCTCCTCCCCGCTCTGCTTTAAATTTTTCTTACCTCCCCCTCCCTCATCTTTCCCCCTTTTCCCTGCTTTTCATAGTTTTTTTATTTTCCTTACCTGGCTGCGCTTCGGCAGGTCAGGTCAGGCGGTGGAGTCTTGCGGGATGCGGTCAGTGAAGCAGATGAGTGACGTCCTCTCCCGGCTTCTCTGCGCGGCATCAGAGACGTCACTTTTCATTTTCTGCAGTCGCCGCACTCCGAACTCTGACTAGCGGCGGTTACAGGAAATGAAAAGTGATGTCTCTGATGCCGCGCAGAGAAGCCGGGAGAGGACATCAGTCATCTGCTTCACTGATCGCAGCCCGCAAGACACCCCACCTGACCTGGCCTGCCGAAGCGCAGACAGGTAAGGGAAAAAAAAACTAGCATTGGGAAAGGGGGGAATGATGAGGGAGGTGAAGAATAGCATAGGAGGAACATGATGGGGACATGATGAGACAGGGTGGGGGGATGATGAGACAGGGGGGAAATGATGAGGGGTGGGAATGATGGGGGACATGATGAGACAGGGTGGAGGATGATGAGACAGGGGGAAATGATGGTGGGGGGAGGCACTAAAGGCTTAATGTCTGTATGGCTAGTGGTGGTCTATGACAGGGGCAAATGATGAGACATGGGGGGATGATGAGACATGGGGGTGGCGATGAGAGGGGTAAATGTGGCACAGGGACTGATAAAAGGGAAGGAATGATGTGGCACTGGAGGGGACAGGACCAAACTGAGGTGCAGAAGAAAACGAAGTTGGGGGGATGATGTGGCATTTTGTCCAAGTCAGTTATTTTACATTTTATTTTTTTTTACTTAAATTTCCCTGTTAAAATGGGGGTGCGTGTTATACGCCGATAAATACAGTATATGAAATATGTTTAGATTTGTCTGACTATATCTACCATTTCACAAGAATTTCTGAAGGAAGAACAGATGTGTACAGAACAGCCGTATAACTTCCACTGATAAGGCAGGTTTCACCTATTAAACCTGGCAATGATAAACATAGAATAATAAGTTTCAATCTCAAGCTAACACAGTCCATAGTATAATGTATTGTCTCATCCTTACACCCCCTGTTTTCCTCAAACACGTACAGTAACCCCCCGACATGCGATGGCCCCGACATATGATAAAATCGACATACGATGGCATCTCAGAGGCCATCGCATGTCGATGTCAGCATCGACATACGATGCTTTTATATGTCGGGGCCATCGCATTAACTGCTATCCGACAGCGCAAAATGCTTAAGCTGCTGTCGGATAGCAGTTTAAGCATCCCGGGCAGGTTCGCCTACCTATCCCCGCTGCTCCGGGTCCACTTCGCGATCCTCCGGCGTCTTCCTCATCTTGTCCAGGGTCCGGGCCTCGCTTTCCGGCGTCGTTATTACGTCACTACGCACGCCGCGCCAGCGCAGCAACGTAATAACGTCACCAGAAAGCGAGGCCCGGACCCTCCAGAAGATGTGGAAGAAGCCGGAGGATCCAGAAGAAGACACCGGAGCAGCGGGACAGCATCGGGAGCCCCTGGGACAGCATCGGGAGCGGTGAGGACCTGGTCCGGAGCGACGGGGACAGGTGAGTACAGCTTCCTATACTTTACATTGCACGGATCCCTCAACATACGATGGATTCGACAAACGATGGGTCGTTTGGAACGAATTACCATCGTATGTTGAGAGACCACTGTACATTCAATGGCCTGTTGAAGTATACACATGAGAGCTTTGAAACAATAGTGTATCATACTCTACTTAAACTAATCTTGTCCTATCTCATATTGGGTTTTGGACATCTGGACTTAAAGGGATACTCCGCTGCTCAGCGTTTGGAACAAACTGTTCTGAATGCTGGAGCCAGGAGCTCGTGATGTCATAGCCCCACCCATTCATGACATCACGCCCCCTCAATACTAGTGATGAGCGGCATATGCCATATTTGAATTCACAATATTTCGCAAATATGAGGACAAATATTCGTCCCATATTCGTGAAATTTGAATATTCTTTATATTCTTGACGTTTTTTTGAATTGCAAAATGTTGTTATTGCAAATGCGAAATTAATAGCGAAATTTTGCTCGTCTGCGCATGCACGCTATAACATCATGCGAGGGACGTTGCTAGGGACGTTGCTAAGCTCTGATAACTGTGCTTGCAGAACTCTCATTGGCTCACAGACATAAGTAGGGTGGAATTTCCACGAATATTCGCATGCATAAACCTTTCGCCTCACAGTCTCATCCCTCGGTCTTTAATGATACAAGCATTGCATTTATCAGTCGAAGGAGATCCCTACAATGTGCTCAGTTTTTAAAACAGTTTGAAAAAAAGACGAATATTCGTAATAGCGAATTTTAATCGTGAAATTCGTAATATTTGAGAATTCGCGAATATGAAGATTGTGAATATTCGTGAGTAACACCACTCAATACAAGTCTATGGGAGGGGGCGTGACAGCTGTCACGCCCCCTCCCATAGACTTGCATTGAGGGGGTGTGACATCATGAGGGGGCGGCGCTATGGCATCACAAGCTCCCGGCTCCAGCGTTCGGAACAGTTTGTTCCAAATGCTGAGCAGCGGAGTACCCCTTTAAAGACATTGTGTTATACTCTACTATAACCAAATCTTGGTATCTGCCTAACTTTGAAGAGCAGGAAAGGGTTATGTCAATATTACAACACAAACTAAAATCTTCTAGCTTTGAAACTAGCTAGGAAATTCACTATGGAGAAATCAAATAATGTTCTAATATAAGTTTTAAACTCCTATGATTAGCCTGACACCCCTACCTATCTCCCTACCCCTTCCACCCAACCCAAGTACCTGCTGACTTTTTATGCAGGGCACCAAGGCAGAGGCGTAGCATGGGGGGTGCAGGGGGGGCCGCACCAGGCGCAGCATCTGGGGGGGCGCGCTCGCACTCGCAGCTCTCTGCCCCTGCCTGGCTCACTCACTCTCTCTGCAGTGCTGGCTGTGCGAATCCGATCCGAGCCGTCGGGTCGCCGCCCACTGTGGAGGCAGTAGCGGATCCAGGGGGGAGGCAACGGGGCAATTGCCCCCCCCGAGATTGTTGCCACTCTTCCTGAACTATCGCATGGTGGAGCTGTCGGCTGTTCCGCTCCACCACCCCTTTCTCACGCCCGTCACCTTGCTATCACATGCCGCGGCTGCTCTCAGTGAGAGCCAATCACGGCAGGCCGGCGCAATGATATCACATCATCGCGCCGGCGCCCAGAGATCATGTCCCCGCGGCTCTCACTGACTGCAGGAATGGAGCAGCCGCAGCGTGGGAGTAAGGTGACGGGCGTGAGAAAGGGGAGGGGGGACAAAATTATAAGTGAAAGGGGCAAATGATGAGTAAGGGGCACATGTCAGGGGGGCATTATATGTAGGGGCACATGACAGGACCCCCCCCTGTCATGTGCCCCTCATATATAATACCCCATGTCCTGTGCCCCTCACATATAATGCCCCCCCTGACATGTGCCCTTCACATATAATGCCCCCTCAGGGGGCATTATATGTGAGGGGCACAGGACATGGGGCATTATATGTGAGGGGCACAGGACAGGGGATATTAGAAGTCAGGGTCACATGTCAGGGGGGCATTATATGTGGGGGCACATGACAGGGGGGCATTATATGTGGGGGCACATGACAGGGGCATTATATGTGAGGGGCACATGTCAGGGGGCAATATATGTGGGGGCACATGACAGGGGCCCCCTGTCATGTGCCCATATAATGCACATATAATGCCCCCCTGACATTTGCCGCTTACTTATAATACCCAAAGTCATGTGCCTTGGATCATCTCCAGGGTATGGTTCCATTTTGATGTTTAGTTTTGTTCTTAATATTTTTTGTCGTTTACGATGGTTGTGAGACGACATATAATAGCGCGGCCCATGCTAGGTTACTACATTTGTAGATTTGTATTCATAGACCTGCTGATAATGTGGAGAATGTGTAATGTTCGCACTCAATAAAGTGTTTGAAAATAAACTTGTATTTAGATGCATTTTACTTTAATGACATCAGTATTTTCATAACAAACAATACATGTGCTTAGGGGGTAAGGGTTTCTTTAACTAATCTAGTGGAAGAGACTCGAGTGCTAAAATCCACGGGTTAGGGGGCGCAAATTACTTGCCTTGCCCCGGGTGCTGCCAACCCACGCTACACCACTGCACCAAGGGAGGCATTTGGTTGGACAAAAGGTGAGAAATGTGCTGGAAAAGTGCAGAGTCTTAGATGTTTGTCTAGCAGATTATGTGGAGACGAGTCAGGGTTGGAAGAAGTCATCATGGTGGTCTGAGCTGGATAGAAAAGAGGAAGACGCCACTTGTGAGTTACTGAATACAACTGCACTGTCACCTTATGAGGAGGGAGTATTTGTATACTTTGTGTACTTTTTTTTTTGTTTTTTTTATCCTTTAATTAGTATCATTATGGGGGTTTTATCAAGTCACTAAGTGGTGGTAGTGGTAGGGATCATGGTGTGGCAGAATTATTTGTCCCTTGTAAAGGTAAGATTGATCTGTGCATAGTGGTTTTTATTTAACAGAACGATGGTATTATTTAGTCATTTTAGTACTAATTTGTCATCCTTGTGTGGAGGTATTAGTTTTTTTCAATAAACTCATGACTGCCAAGGTAGGCGCTGTATTTAAAGGGGTTATCCACCACAAGGTGATTTTAGGACTTACCTGCCAGACAGTAATGGACATGCTTAGGAAGGATCTGCACTTGTCTTGGGGTTAAATGACTGTGTTGTTAGATTACCATAATACTGTTGCTATCTTTTTCTGAACTGGCTAGTCCCATAATTCCTTTTTTGTAAGTGTGAGGTCACTTTCTTCCCTCCCCACCCATTAAAACACAAATGAGCTGCATTCCATTCAAAAGATCAGTGTTTTCTAACCAGCCTCCAGCTGTTGCAAAACAACAATTCCTTGCAGAATGATCTCCCTCCCACCCAGCCGTCGCTCCACCCATTGAAGCAAAGACAGACTCCCTATCATCACCTGACTAGTGATGTCATGTCTCGGGCCGCACCGCGAAACCTGAGACAGTCATTTTTTATGCTATGAAAAATAAACATTGGACCAAAAAACACAGAAGAATTGCGAGACCACCATGAAACATAGGTACAGACACTATATTATGAACTAAACTAACTTTATAGCCCCTTTAGCATAGCCAAATAAAAATCCTGGAATACCCTTAAACCAATATGTGCTGACCGATATGTGCTATTAAGGTTCCTTTTGTGTACTGTGATTATCTCCTGTTTGACCCACCTTACTTGTCCACGTCATATTTCATGAAATAGAGTATTTTTGGCTGACTTTACAACCATTACTGAACCTTGGCATGTTAACAATACATCCGCAGATTGAAGACCACTGCAGGAGGAGGTAATACTCACGTGTCCCCGACGCTCCGGACCCGTCATCGCTTCCCTGGATGACGCTCCATCGCTGTCGCCGTGTCCCCGTTGCTCCGGAACGTCTCTACTGCCGGCCGGGTATCCTCGCTCTCCGTCGTCGCCGCAGCCGTTGGCTGTCCGGGCATGCTTGGAGTTGAAGTTTTGCAACATCTCGAGGGCCACAGTCAGGCCTGGTGCAAGGATTTTTGCCACCCTAGACAAAAGCAAATTTTGCCACCCTTTACCCCACCCATTTACCGTATTTTTCGCCCTATAGGACGCACCGGCGTATAAGACGCACCCAATTTATAGGTGCAAAATCTAAAAAAATAAAGATTTTGAACCCAATAGTGGTCTTCAACCTGCGGACCTCCAGATGTTGCAAAACTACAACTCCCAGCATGCCCGGACAGCCGTTGGCTGTCCGGGCATGCTGGGAGTTGTAGTTTTGCAACATCTGGAGGTCCGCAGATTGAAGACCACTGCATAGGAGGTAATACTCACGTGTCCCCGCCGCTCCGGACCCGTCACCGCTGCCCTGGATGTCGCTCCATCGCTGTCGCCGTGTCCCCGTCGCTCCGGAATGTCTCTGCTGCCGGCCGGGTATCCTCGCTCTCCGTCGCCGCCATCACGTTGTTACGCACGCCGACGAACGTACGCGACGACGTGATGACGAGGAAGGAGAGCGCCGGCCATACAGGGGATCCCTGAACGGAGAAAACACAGAGAAGGCAGGTAAGGTCCCCCCCGGTGTCCTGTAAGCACTAACCCGGCTATTCAGTCGGGCTGTTCGGGACCGTCGCGGTGAAATCGCGGCGGTCCCGAACACCCGACTGAACAGCCGGGTTAGTGCCACTTCCCCTTCGGACGCGGCAGGCAGCTTTGATCGCCGCGTCTGAAGGGTAAATACAGGGCATCACCGCGATCGGTGATGTCCTGTATTAGCCGCGGGTCCCGGCCGCAGGGACCGCCGTGATAGGGGTGTATTCGCCGTATAAGACGCACCGACTTTTCCCCCCCAGTTTTGGGGAAGAAAAAGTGCGTCTTATACGGCGAAAAATACGGTACTTGGCCCTCTGCCACGTCCCACCTTACTACTGGGGAGACAAAAAAAATCCTACTCGTGTAATCTTCTTACTATTGGGGTGACACACTGTAGAAAACCTCCTCCTCATGTAATCACCTTACACCTGGGGTTGCACACTGTAACAAACCTCCTCCACATGTAATATCCTTACTACTGGGGTAACCCACTGTAACAAACCTCCTCCTCATGTAGTCAGAGGTTTTTGCAAGATTTTGCTGGATGGGCGGGTGCTTCGGATGCTGGCTAACTGTATTGCTGCAGGCAAGAGTGGCGCCCCAATCAAGAGTGCGCTCTAGGCAGCTGCCTATTTTGCCTATTGGCAAAGCCGGCCCTGGCCACAGTTTGAGACATTCATATAAACTTCAATATAAAATGTAAAAATGGCCATAAACTAGTAAGTTGGAGATATTATCACAGTTTGTACAAAGACTATTTGGGTTTGTCTCACCAAGACCTACTCCTACTCTATGCCCTATTTCTGTATGCTGTATTAGTCATGACTACTTTGTATGTAAAAAACAATTAATGGTCACTCACTTATATATGGTATTTTTCACCAGTTTTCTCCTCTGCAGGCTCCATCTATAATGTCAGTTCTCCCTCAGATAGTGGGTGACGCGTAACCTCAATGATCTTTCCCATACAATGTAAGGACAAAGAAAAGGGGATCCAGCTCTCCCATATATCTATAGCACACCTTCAGAAGGAGCAGCATGTTAGACATTATCGAACAGTACTGAGCAGTGTAAGTTGAGTTGTGACAGTGAATCACAGTGGCTCTATGTTTCACTCTGCAACTTGCTCTTCCTCACCACCATCTCCATAAACTTCTATGGGCAGCATGTAATCTGATATTTCAGCAAGCTGAGCTATCTGAGGAGGGATTTTAGCAGTTATTTAGGGTGGATAAATAGATTACGATTGGTGGTGGTGGTGGTGGTGGTGGGGGGCTATAATAAAAGTCTGTAAAGAGACTTTTTGGGATTGTGTCACAAGACCACCCCCATACCCCATTTCATATGCTTTATTAATCATGGCTAGTTTGTATATACCAAACAATAAATGGCCTTTAGCTGTCTGGGTATGCTGGGAGTTGTAGTTTTACAACAGCTGGAGACTCCCTGGTTGGGAAACACTAACCTAGGGTAGGGTCACACGACACAGATAGACAGCATATTTAAGGCTGTGCATCTGCCGGTGATCTGACCCTTAGTGTGCCTCCAGCTGTTTTCCCCCCTGCTCGCAGCAGTCACAAAGGGGCATGCAAGTCGCCGCACTTGGTTACAGTCTACTCACAGACATTTTGGCGAGGCCGTGATGTGTGAGGACATTGCGCATGCGTGCTGTGACTCGCACAGAGATTCACCCTGTGCGACTGCTCGGAGTGGCAGATTGCCGCTGCCAGCAGGGCGGAAAACAGCTGGAGGCTGGAGCCGGTTCACCGGCAGATCCGCAACGTAAAATACGCTGCAGATGCGTGTCATGTGACCCTAGCTCTAGACTACAATTATTATGACATATACAGTTATCAGATACTTATCATAGACCTATAACATGAAGAACAATGTCTCACTGACACTATTGCCATTTACATAGGATTAATCTCCATTGATGTATGGGGGAAGAAGACACTTCTAATTCTGCACCCACAGCTTTATACATGTCCATATATTTTATTAATAGACATAGTACTCTCCTCCATATAACAGACTCACAGAAATATATTTTATGAGCCCTACAATAGACGTTCAGTGACTTCTTCAGCCTCTTCATCTCTTTTATTGAGCCGTTCTCTCTCTCCACCTTGTAGAATGGTTTGTATGGGAAGTCTTCTTTACAGAGAGAATGCAGCGATAAGTCAGTGCGGACAGCGCAGACAGACAGCGCTTTGTTAGGGCGGCCGCGTATCTGACCTCGTGTGACCACAGAGAGAAACTCACCGAAATACAGCTAAGGGGGCGTTCACACGGCCGTCTGTCCCAGCCCCCCCCCCCCCCCCCCCCGTTTAGGTTCCGTTGTTGCTGCCTGTAAAGGGATTACAAACGGTTGTAAAATAATCCCATTGTTTTCACAATCCTCTCACATCCGTTTGCCCCCCCTCTGTGCTCATTTGTTTCGAAGAAAAAAAATGGATCCAGTACATTTAACACTGAAGTCTATAGAAGCCGGATGAGCCTCTAATGTCATCCGTTTGCATCCGTTTTTACTTCTGAGCATTGTTTATTAACTGAACAATAACTGAACAATAACTGATACAAACTGATAACATCTGTTTCCATCCATTATTGCCCATTTTTTTTAAGTCCGATTTTATTTTTGACGGGAGAAGAACGGGACGGGTCTAGACGGCCGTGTGAACGCAGCCGAAACTGTTACCCTGAAATGCTGTCTTATTCTGTACATCCCTGGGCACTCTTCATTGGCGTACACATAGATCTTGTGGTGGGTCACTGCTAACACCAGGGCACAATGCAGGGGTGGGCATTCCATATCAGGGGCCCAAAAGATAGAGGGTCCACTACATGTATACCGAATCTTCCTGTGAGAGAAACAGCAGCATCTATCTATATAACTCATATCTATCTATATAACTCATATCTATCTATATCTGTCTATCTATGTAGTGCTACCGCCTTTTATCTTGAATATAAATCTCTCTCTCACATATCTATCTCATATCTATCTATCGCATATCTTTCTATCTCATATCTATCTATCTCATATCTATCTATCTCATATCTATCTATCTATCTATCTATCTATCTATCTATCATCTTTCTATCTCATATCTATCTATCTCATATCTATCTATCTATCTATCTATCATCTTTCTATCTCATATCTATCTATCTAATATATATCTATCTATCTATCTATCTCATATCTATCTATTTATCTATCTATCTATATCATATCTATCTATCTCATATCTATCTCATATCTATCTATCTCATATCTATCTATCTCTCTATCTATCTATCTCATATCTATCTATCTATTTATCTATCTATCTCATATCTATCTATCTCATATCTATCTATCTATCTCATATCTATCTCATATCTATCTATCTATCTATCTATCTCATATCTATCTCATATCTATCTATCTATCTATCTCTCATATCTATCTATCTATCTATCTATCTATCTATCTATCTCTCTATCTATCTATCTCATATCTATCTATCTATCTATCTATCTATCTATCTATCTCATATCTATCTATCTCATATCTATCTATCTATCTATCTCATATCTATCTATCTCATATCTATCTATCTATCTATCTCATATCTATCTATCTATCTATCTCATATCTATCTATCTCATATCTATCTATCTATCTATCTCATATCTATCTATCTATCTATCTATCTCATATCTATCTATCTCATATCTATCTCATATCTATCTATCTATCTATCTCTCGCTTTCTATCTCATATCTATATATCTATCTCTCTATCTATCTATCTCATATCTATCTATCTCTCTAGCTTTCTATCTCATATCTATCTCTCTACATACCCAGTACATGCAGGCTTTTCCAGTGGATCAGTATCTCAGCACCTCCCTATTGCGGTCCCGGTGCCCCCTCGGTGTGGTCGGTGCCCCTCTGTGTGGTCGGTGCCCCCTCGGTGTGGTCGGTGCCCCCTCGGTGTGGTCGGTGCCCCCTCGGTGTGGTCGGTGCCCCTCGGTGTGGTCGGTGCCCCTCTGTTTGGTCGGTGCCCCCTCGGTGTGGTCGGTGCCCCTCGGTGTGGTCGGTGCCCCCTCGGTGTGGTCGGTGCCCCTCGGTGTGGTCTGTGTCCCCTCGGTGTGGTCGGTGTCCCCTCGGTGTGGTCGGTGCCCCTCGGTGTGGTCGGTGCCCCTCGGTGTGGTCGGTGCCCCTCGGTGTGGCGCGCAGAGGGTTAGGTGTCCCCCCCATCTGCAGATGTTCCCTTCAGCTGGCAGTCACGTGGTGTGAGGGTCCTGGAGGAGGAGGACTCAGGTGCCCGGGCGTGCGCTGTGTCAGTCTCCGGAGCTGCCGCTCCTGTCCCGGCTCATATCTCCTCCATAGAGCCGTGAGGAGAGGATGTGCCCGGAGCTGTGAGGGCACAGGAGGCGGCACATGGCACCTGACGCCCGGGGAGGGCAGGCTTGGGAAAAGTTGCCTGGATGAAGCCCAGCCAGTCCCGGAGCCGGCATTCCTCTGGGAATGAGTTTACAATCCGATACCATATCCTTAACGGGACCGGGACATCAGGTGAGAACCGCGGCTGCCCTGTGCAGACTGGAGCGGCTTTTATGGGGATTTTCTGGGACTTTATAAACAGTAATTCCACTGTGTATGCATCCTGTACATGTGACACTGTATTATTATCTGCTATCATACACATGGATGCCGGGGTCATTCTGTACTGGGCATATTATACCTGTATGTAGTGTATTAACATTACATATGAAACATCTGTATTACTATACATGGCACACCTGTATACATGGCACACCTGTATACATGGCACACACACCTGTATACATGGCACACACACCTGTATACATGACACACCTGTATACATGACACACACACCTGTATACATGGCACACCTGTATACATGGCACACGCACACAGACCTGTATACATGACACACCTGTATACATGGCACACACACCTGTATACATGACACACCTGTATACATGGCACACGCACACACACACACACACATGTATACATGACACACCTGTATACATGGCACACGCACACACACACATGTATACATGGCACACGCACACACACCTGTATACATGGCACACCTGTATACATGGCACACGCACACACACACACACACATGTATACATGACACACCTGTATACATGGCACACGCACACAGACCTGTATACAGGACACACCTGTACACATGGCACACACCAGTATACATGGCACACACACACCTGTATACATGACACACACACACCTGTATACATGGCACACACACACACCTGTATACACGACACACACACACACACATCTGTATACAGGGCACACACACACCTGTATACATGACACACCTGTATACATGGCACACGCACACACCTGTATACATGACACACCTGTATACATGGCACACACCTGTATACATGGCACACACACACACACACCTGTATACATGGCACACACCTGTATACATGACACACACACCTGTATACATGGCACACACACACCTGTGTACAGTGCACACACACACACACACCTGTATACATGGCACACACACACCTGTATACATGACACACACACACACACCTGTGTACAGTGCACACACACACACCTGTATACATGGCACACACACACACCTGTATACATGGCACACACACACACCTGTATACATGACACACACACACACACCTGTGTACAGTGCACACACACACACACCTGTATACATGGCACACACACACACCTGTATACATGGCACACACACACCTGTATACATGACACACACACACCTGTATACATGGCACACACCTGTAGGTATTGACTTAGCATTGGACATGTCACACCTGTACTACCTGGTATGTTGCATATATGCAGGTAGGGATTTAGCACTTTATATGCCATCCTGTACCCCCTGGTATGATGTTTATGTATGCAGATCGGGACTTGGCACTGCACATGGCACATCTGTACTACCTGGCATACACCTGGATGTGTGTATGTGAGTACTGACTTGGCATTGGACATGGGGACATGGGCACCTGTACTACTTGGTATGTTGCACATTTGCAGGTACTTATTTTGTACTGTATATGACGCTCCTGTACCCCCTGGCTTCATGTGTATTTATGCAGAGAGTGACTTGGCACTGCACATGGCACATCTGTACTACCTACTACCTATTATTTAAGATATATACAGTAGTGTTTTTGTACAGTATATGACACTCCTGTACCCCCTGGCTTGATAACGTATGCAGAGTGTGACTTGGCACTGCACATGGCACATCTGTACTACCTGTTTTGTAACATACACTGTACAAAATCACTACTGTATACATCTTACATAACAGGTAGTACAGATGTGCCATGTGCAGTGCCAAGACACACTCTGCATACATTATCAAGCCAGGGGGTACAGGAGTGTCATATACTGTACAAAATCACTACTGTGTACATGACACTCCCATAACCCCTGGCATGATGATGTATGCAGAGTGTGACTTGGCACTGCACATGGCACATCTGTACTAGCTGTTATGTAACATATACACAGTAGTGATTTTGTATTGTATATGACCCTCCTGTACCCCCTGGCTTGATAACGTATGCAGAGTGTGACTTGGCACTGCACATGGCACATCTGTACTAGCTGTTATGTAACATATACACAGTAGTGATTTTGTATTGTATATGACCCTCCTGTACCCCCTGGCTTGATAACGTATGCAGAGTGTGACTTGGCACTGCACATGGCACATCTGTACTAGCTGTTATGTAACATATACACAGTAGTGATTTGGCACTGTACATGACCCTCCTGTACCCCCTGGCTTGATGATGTATGCAGAGTGTGACTTGGCACTGCACATGGCACATCTGTACTAGCTGTTATGTAACATATACACAGTAGTGATTTGGCACTGTATATGACACTCCTGTACCCCCTGGCATGATAATGTATGCAGAGTGTGACTTGGCACTGCACATGGCACATCTGTACTACCTGTTATGTAACATTAATACAGTAGTGATTTGGCACTGTATATGACACTCCTGTACCCCCTGGCTTGATGTGTATTTATGCAGAGAGTGACTTGGCACTGCTCTGCCTGGCATATACCGATGCCACCTCTTTGAGAAGACCACTCCCTTACCCAGACCAGATTTTCGGCTCCTTATTTCTTATACATTCTTTGCAAAGACTCCGACACAAAAGATCACTTTATGTGCATTTTGGGTGGTCTTCTCAAACTGGCTCCACTGTATTGGTATGTAGTTATTGACTTGACACTGGGCATGTCCTACCAGTACTACATAGTATATTGTAAATGGGTGCAGGCAGCGACCTGGCACTGCACATGGCACAACTGTATTACCTGGTATGTTGCATATGTATCCAGGGAGTAATTTGGCACCGTATATCACACTCATGTACCCCATGGAATTATGTATATGGGAAAAGAAAATGACTTGGCACAGCACATGGCATATCTGTACTACCTGACATATACCTAAATAAATGTGACTATTGTCTTGACATTGGGCATGTCATACCCGTACTACCTGGCATGGTGGATATGGGTGCTGGGGGGGGGGGGGGGGAGGGACTTGGTGCTGCTTGTGTTACAGCTATCTGTACTACCTGAATATATATATATATATATATATATATATATATATATATATATATATATTTATTTGTGTGTAGACAGTAACTAGACATTGAAAATGCCATAACTGTACTACCTGGTATGTTGCATATGCAAATAGTGATTGGGCACTGTGTATGTGCCCGCTGGCATGACTACATATTTGTATTATCTGGTCTTATCCATGTGTTCAGTAGTGATTTGACACGACAGAAGTATTTGCTATACCAGTGTTTCCCAACCAGTGTGCCTCCAGCTGTTGCAAAACTACAACTTCCAGCATGCCCTGACATCCTTCAGAACAGGGTTTCTCAATCAGGGTGCCTCCAGTTGTTGCAAAACTACAACTCCCAGCATGCCTGGACAGCCTTCGGAAGTGTTTCTCAGAGTGCCTCCAGCTGTTGCAAAACTACAACTCCCAGCATGCCCGGACAGCCTTCGGAACAGTGTTTCTCAGTGTACCTCCAGTTGTTGCAAAACTACAACTCCCAGCATGCCCGGACAGCCGAAGGCTGTCCGGGCATGCTGGGAGTTGTAGTTTTGCTACAGCTGGAGGAACACTGGTTAAAAACACCCTGTGCTATACTGTAATTTCCAGTGCATTGTGTAGATTGACATTATTTATATGACCCGATATGGAGTCTATAGGCAAAATACAGAAACAAAAATAATCTATAACACTATAATCTGTTTACTAAATTGCAGTTATTAATCCAAAAAATGTATTTTGTTGAAGAATCCTGCACTGTAATACAGTGTTCCCCATCCATTGTGCCTCCAGCTGTTGCAAAACTACAACCCCCAGCATGTCCGGACAGCCTTCGGCAGATTTGAGGCTGTGTACAGTCCATTGGTTTACATTGAAATTTGCGGCTTCAATTATGCACAGGATAGTGTACGGTGTGAATAGACCCCTACGTGGCCCATCTCCCAACAGGATGGAGTGGCTAGTTATACGCTACAATAACAGTAGGATTATGTGCAGTAAGGGTAACGTTTCTCCTTAAAGGAGGAATAGAAAAACCAGAGTTAATTTCTTCCAAAAACAGTGCCACCCCTGTCCTGAGGTTGTGTGTGGTATTGCAGCTGAGTTCCATTGAAGTGAATGGAGACAAGCTGTAATACCACACTGGCACTGTTTTTTTTGGGGGGGAAAAATAGCTCTGGTTTTCTATTCCTTCATAACCCCTTTAAGGAGAGGGCCAATGGTAGTGTAAATTCTTAAAGGGGTATTCCAGGAAAAAAACTTTTTTTTAAAATATCAAAAGGCTTCAGAAAGTTAAACAGATTTGTAAATTACTTCTATTAAAAAATCTTAATCCTTTCAGTACTTATGAGCTTCTGAAGTTAAGGTTGTTCTTTTCTGTCTGAGTGCTCTCTGACGACACGTGTCTCGGGAAACGCCCAGTTTAGAAGATGTTTGCTATGGGGATTTGCTTCTAAACTGGGCGGTTCCCGAGACACTTGTCATCAGAGATAACTTAGGCAGAAAAGAACAACCTTAACTTCAGAAGCTCATAAGTACTGAAAGGATTAAGATTTTTTAATAGAAGTAATTTACAAATCTGTTTAACTTTCTGGAGCCAGTTGATATATAAAAAAATTTTTTTTTCCTGGATATCCCCTTTAAAGACCATGCCATGGCCCACTGGGAAGACATATGCCAAGTAAACTTTCACCAGAAGGAACAGTGCTTGCTATCTGTTGCCACCTATTGGTGGTACTGTCAATGAGCGGCCTTAAAGGAGTACTCCGGTGGAAAACTTTTTTTTTTAAAATCAACTGGTGCCAGAAAGTTAAAGGGGTTATTCAGGGGAAAAAAATTTTTTTTATATATCAACTGGCTCCAGTAAGTTAAACAGGTTTGTAAATTACTTCTATTAAAAAATCTTAATCCTTTCAGTACTTATGAGCTTCTGAAGTTAAGGTTGTTCTTTTCTGCCTAAATGATCTCTGATGACACGTGTCTCGGGAAACGCCCAGTTTAGAAGCAAATCCCCATAGCAAACCTCTTCTAAACTGGGCGTTTCCCGAGACACGTGTCAGCAGAGATTACTTAGACAGAAAAGAACAACCTTAACTTCAGAAGCTCATAAGTACTGAAAGGATTAAGATTTTTTAATAGAAGTAATTTACAAATCTGTTTAACTTTCTGAAGCCTTTTGATATATAAAAAAAAGTTTTTTCCTTGAATACCCCTTTAAACAGATTTGTAAATTACTTCTATTAAAAAATCTTTACCCTTCCAGTACTTTTTAGCAGCTGCATGCTACAGAGGAAATTCTGTTCTTTTTCAATTTCTTTTTTGTCTTGTCCACAGTGCTCTCTGCTGACACCTGATGCCCATATCAGGAACGGTCCAGAGCAGTAGAAAATCCCCATAGCAAACCTATGCTGCTCTGGACAGTTCCTGACACGGACAGAGGTGTCAGCAGAGACCACTGTGGACAAGACAACATTTTTTTTTTAAAAGATCAGAATTTCCTATGTAGCATACAGCTTCTCAAAAGTACAGGAAGGGTAAAGATTTTTAAATAGAAGTAATTTACAAATCTGTTTAACTTTCTTGCACCAGTTGACTTATAAAGACCTAAAAAAAAAAATAATGTTTTCCACCGGAGTACCCCTTTAAGGAGCCTTGAAACATGACTGGGGAGTATAAGCAAAGTTAGATAACTCTACCTTCCAGGTGGAGTTCTATGTGCCATTGAAATCAATTTGTGAACCATGTAAATGGTGACTGGACCAAGTCCACTAGGACAACACTTACCTTAGCAGGTTTCCAGCCTGGCTACTATAGGGAGGACTCAATTGGGAAAGCCCCTTTTTAATGTCCTTGCCCGTGTATGGCAAAGGTGGTCTTAGGCTGGGTTCACACCACGTTTTGTTAAATACGGTTCCCGTATACGGCTGGGAGGAGGGGGGGCGGGGCTTAATCGCGGCGCCCTCACTCAGCCGTATCCGGCAACCGTATTTAATGCATGTCTATGAGCCGACCGGAGTAAACCGCAGCCTCCGGTCGGCTTCGTTTCCGGCCGTATGCGGTTTCCCGACCGTAGGCAAAAATGCGGTCGACCACGTTTTTGCCTTCGGTCGAGAAACCGCATACGGCCGAAAACGAAGCCGACCGGAGGCTGCAGTTCACTCCGGTCGGCTCATAGACATGCATTAAATACGGTTGCCGGATACTTCTGAGTGAGGGCGCCGCGATTAAGCCCCGCCCCCCTCCTCCCAGCTGTATACGGGAACCATATTTAACAAAACGTGGTGTGAACCCAGCCTTATTGAGACAGCCTTGTCAGAGCCGGGGAATAGGGACCATCTTTATCCAAACCCTCTAGTGAGATATATATATATATATATATATATATATATATATATATATATACACACGTACATACATACACACACACATAGTATATATGCACATATCATTAAAAAAAAATATATAACAAAATAATATATATATATATATATATATATATATATATATATATATATATATCTGAGATGCCACCAGCTTTTTTAAAATATAACGTCACCATGCAGGTCTGGAACTATCACCCCATGTCTACAGCAGTGTTTCTCAAGCAGGGTGCCTCCAGCTGTTGCAAAACTACAACTTCCAGCATGCCCGGAAAGCCTTCGGCTGTCCGGGCATGCTGGAAGTTGTAGTTTTGCAACAGCTGGAGGCACCCTGCTTGAGAAACACTGGTCTACAGGGTTATTGTCAAGCAAAACATGTTTCTAATATGCTCCTGTTGTATCGGACAGATGTGCGGGTGTGAAATGCTCTAGGGGTCGGTCATGCAAATTAGGTATATAAGCGGCAAGTAATTCAAATTCTGGTAGATGAATTCGGGTGAGTGAGGAATACAATACTTATTTTTTCCTTCAATTTAGCTGCTTATGTATTTGTTTTGTTCCATGCACCACAAACTTCAGAAAATTGCTTCATTATTGATGTTAAAGCTTTTCCGAGATAAACAAGCAGTGATACCATATGGCTTTTCACCATGATCCTTATTCTGTTTTTTTTTTTTTTTTTTTTTTTTTTAGGCTAATGCATAAAAATATAATCGTTTACACCAGTGGTTCTCAACCTTTTTTGCCTGAGTACCCTTTGAGAGCCCATTCCCCAAAAAAATTGTACCCCCAAAGACATTTTGTAATGATTATAGTATAACCAAACTCAAAAAACACCCCAAAAGGGGAATGAGGGGTCCTGAGACACAATAACTACAAACCCCAGGGCCGAAGCCCAGGAGTCACTAACTCCCCTCTTAAATAATCCCCTAAAATATAACTTTTATTGGTATAATAAAATATTCCCACTCAATTGGTTAAAAATAAGTGTCAGAGTGTTGCTTGAACAATGAAAAGTAACCAGTAGGGGACCCCCCGTCTGAAAACAAAACCGTTTTAGCGGCGCTGCAGCCTGCCGCAATGGCAACACTGTGACGTGCAACTTAAAATATAAGCACAGCCACCCCCGACATGTTTCGCTGTTGAGACAGCGTTATCAAGAGGTTATGTGGCCACATAACCTCTTGATAACGCTGTCTCAACAGCGAAACATGTCGGGGGTGGCTGTGCTTATATTTTAAGTTGCACGTCACAGTGTTGCCATTGCGGCAGGCTGCAGCGCCGCTAAAACGGTTTTGTTATCAGACAGGGGGTCCCCTACTGGTTACTTTTCATTGTTCAAGCAACACTCTGACACTTATTTTTAACCAATTGAGTGGGAATATTTTATTATACCAATAAAAGTTATATTTTAGGGGATTATTTAAGAGGGGAGTTAGTGACTCCTGGGCTTCGGCCCTGGGGTTTGTAGTTATTGGATTATAGTATAATTCATATGCTTTACTTTCATCTATAACAGGCCCCCCCTCTCCCTATCTCCCCAGTCCCCCAATTTACAGGTGACGTCTTCTCTAACCGGAGTTGTTTACTTTTCAGCCTAGACCGCCATTAAAGGGGTACCCCGGGAGGAACCTTTTTTTTTTAAATGAACTTGTGGTAAGCTTGTGGGGGTATAGGGTATATGGGTTGTAGCTGTGCAGTGATGAAAGGGTGCTGGTTTAACCCTTAACTGTCATGACGCCAGGGTGAGGGCTCTTCACCGCGGCTGTCCCGAACAGCCCGACTGAGCAGCAGGGATACTTTCACTTTCGCTTCAGACGCAGAGGTCAGCTTTGATCGCCGCGTCTGAAGGGTTAATACAGGGCATCACCGCGATCGGTGATGTCCTGTATTAGCCGCGGGTCCCAGCCGTTGATGGCCGCCGGAACCGACCCTATATGACCCCGCGGCATATCGCGGGAGCCGGTGGAGTACGTAAATATACGTCCTTCGTCGTTAAGGGGTTAAAGACACTTTTTTAAGATTATAGTATATTTCATATGCTTTACTTTTCTTTTCTTCACTATCTGGCCTAGACCGCCATTAAGATTTCTCCCATACAAAACGTTTCCACAGAACCAGCCAAACAAACATTTTAGGCTCCTTTCTGCAGTACAATATCCACCTATTTACAAACTCCCCATGTTTAGTGTCACACACAGTAATAGTTCCTGCTTTGCGTCCCCATAAAGTTGTTAGACCCCTCTGTGCCCCTAAATATAGCTGTAGGCTCCCAAACTGCCCCCATATAGAGTTGTAGGCCGTCATACTGTCCTGCTTTGGTGCTCCTCTGGTCTGGGGACCTATTGCTATGGTTCATAGCAGCAGGTCCCCGTTATGCAGGGGCAGCGGAGCACCAAAGCTGATGGTAGTTACTGCCCACTGCCCGCACTTCTCCTTTGCTGTCCTCCTGCTCCGCTCCTCGGTGCAGTGACGTCAGCCTACAATTTCTTTCAAAGTGGTCCAGACCAGTAACCAGTGGCTGTGGCTGCCATTACTGATTTTTTTTCAAGTACCCTCTGGAGAACTGCTAAGTACCCCTTGGGCATACTTGTACCCCAGGTTGAGAACGACTGATTTACACCAATAAACTGTACTTCCTTCCTTCAACCATAGGTGTCACTATGTTGTGGTCTATACCATTCTAAGGCTGGGTTCACACCACGTTTTGTTAAATACGGTTCCCGTATACGGCTGGGAGGAGAGGGGGCGGGGCTTAATCGCGGCGCCCGTACTCAGCCGTATTCGGGAACCGTATTTAATGTATGTCTATGAGCCGACCGGAGTGTACCGCAGCCTCCGGTCGGCTTCGTTTTCGGCCGTATGCGGTTTCCCGACCGTAAGGCAAAAATGCGGTCGACCACGTTTTTGCCTGCGATCGGGAAAACGCATACGGCCGAAAACGAAGCCGACCGGAGGCTGCGGTTCACTCCGGTCGGCTCATAGACATACATTAAATACAGTTCCCGAATACGGCTGAGTGCGGGCGCCGCGATTAAGCCCCGCCCCCCTCCTCCCAGCCGTGTATGGGAACCGTATTTAACAAAACGTGGTGTGAACCCAGCCTTAGACAGAATGTCCACCCAGAAAATTTCGAGGTGGAGACAAAGGCCATTCTGTAGACAGCGGGCATAGGCAGGACATGCTGGCACTAGGACCCCTCGGATATGCACCGTCACCATAGACGGCAATGCATTTCCGAGCAGATTCCGCAGAAAGAATTCACATGTAAATTCTGTGGAGGCCAGAATCAGATTTTTAGCGGAAGATTTTTCCACTACAGAAATTGTGCTGTGTGCACGGTAAGGGCAGGACTTCATTAAAACCGATGGGACTCTGCTGTGACGGAATTTGGCTCGAAAATTACGCCACGTGAGCATAGCCCAAGGACACCTACTCACTGTATTACTTTCTCCCCAACAAAACCCCTAAACTTGTAAGACAAGCCATCCAGGATTATAACCTTTTTTTCTGTGGTGTCCCGGTACCGTATTGCATACCGTACCTTGTATGGTGGTCCCCAAAGTCAGAGTTACTACATTCAGGTAGGGTCCCCCATGTGGGACAGCCCCTAGTTGCCTCCTCCTACTCTAATTTTATAATGTTTATATGTATATATTTAGTAATGTGTATACTTAATATAATGCATATTAGTATACTCACCTTGTTAGCGTCGCCTGCCGGCCTCAGCATAAAACTAAACCGTGAGTTAATATCTCAATCCCCGCTAAAGCTAGCGTGATTACTGGACCGAATCTAAACCCCTAAATCCAGTGGATCACCGCAACCATTACTTTCCTAAGCTCAATAGACTCACAAGGTCCCAACCACTTGTCAAGCTCTAATAGACTGTGTTATATGGACTGTTCCTGTTCATTATTGCATAAAATCTTCAGTAAAAGTTTTGCCAAGTTTCAATCTCCGGTTGTGGACAATCAATGATTTCCTATCTCCCTTTCGCTTTTGGGAAGGGTGGCGGTAGGACAAACTTACAGAGAATAGCCCCCACCCTGGCGTCACGAATAGAAAGGGTTAAGGAAGCACCCTTTAGTAACCGCACAGCTACACTCCCTATACCCTACAACCCCAGGCTACCACATTTCCAAAAACAGGACCACACCTGTTCTCAGGTTGTGTGTGGTATTACAACTCCATTAAAGATTATTTTTTATTTGACTATGCTACAGGGGATGTACTGTTAGCGTAGGTCATAATATAGTTTCTGTATCTGTGTTTCATGGTGTTCTCACAATTCTGTGTTTTTTGCTCAAAGTTTATTTTTAACAGCATACAAAATTTGTGTCGTCTCAGGTTTTCCCAAGTTGCAGTGCAGCCTCAGACATTACATCACTAGTCAGGTGATCATAGGGAGCCTGTCTTTGCTTAAGTGGGTGAAGCGATCGCTGGGTGGGAGATTATTCTGCAAATAATTGTAATTGTATTTTTGCAACAGCTGGAGGCATCCTGGTTAGAAAACTCTAGTCTATTGCATTGAAGGGATCAGAGGTGTGTTTCAATGGGTGGGGTGGCTGGTGTGAGGAAGGGAGAAAAGAGACCTTTCACTTACAAACAAGGAATCATGGGACTTGTAGTTTAAGGGAATGAACTCCAACAGTAAATAGCCAGTTCACAAAAAGAAAGTCACAGCGTTATAATAATCTTACAACATTCATGGCACCGTCACGCCTCTTCCCATAGACGCGCATGGAGGGGGCATGGTGTGATGTCACGAACGCGGAAGCTGCAAGCTTTCGTCTCCTGGGCACCGCCACTGCCAGCCCAAAGATCTCAGGGGTCCCCAGCGGCGGGACCCCCGCGATGTAACATCTTATCCCCTATCCTTTGGATAGGGGATAAGATGTTTACAGCGGAGTACCTCTTTAATTTCACACTACGAAATTTCCAAACAGACATTCGAGAGATTTTGGGTGCGTCCCCACAGACGGCAATGTCTTCGGCGCTTATTCTGCCTAAAAATTGAGGAGGCTAATTCTTTTGGTGTCAGAATTTCAGCACTCGGCCGGCAATGGGATTCTGAGGCACCGGAATTTCTGACTTAAATTCTTAAGCAGAATTCCAGACGGAAATTGCGTAGTGTGAACCTAGCCATAGAGGCATCTGCAGAAACCTCTTTTTTTTAAGAGGCATACCCTTTAATCCAGATAGCAGGAGAGCCTTTTTTCCATTACAGTATATGGGAGGCAGTTGCTTATGGAAAAACAGAATACCATCTGACATAATACCAGTGTGGTGTCCCGGCACCGTATTTTATACGTTACCTTTGCAGAGGTCCCCATAGTCAAAGTCCCTAGGACGTCGGAGTCCCTCTTCTGTAGTTATCCCCTTGTCACCCCTCAGTTAGTCAATTACTATATAGAAGTTCCTATAAGTATAGATATATGTATATATATGTAATTGCCTACCTGTTCAAGCATAGCAGGACCTGCGTGTCACGTGATTAGATTAGAACGCTATGGTTTTACTACAGGACCTTTGGAGGTTCCCATGACGTGTTCACCCACAATGCACTGTAACGGTGAGTGACAGTTGTTATGGACCAATCCAAAACGGCCAGCCCCTGTCCATATAAGGGAGCTGCACCATCTTGATCGCTCTCTTGGGTTGCTGACTCTGGAAGAGGAGGACCTCTGCAGCTTACAAGACAATTTACTAGGCCAAAGCCTTGCGGCCTCGGCCTCTAACATAGTGGATAGACTAAACAATTCCCCGCTACTCTCTGCAAGATCACTGGACCTAAACTCACCCTTAAATCCAGCGGATCTATGCTACCAAATCTCTAAGAAGCTAAATTGATCTTATCTGATCCCAACCGACTGTAAATCGCTGCTCAGCTATATCTGTAGAGACTCTGTTATCTGGACTGTTACTTTTGCTGCATGTACAGAAATTCTTCAGTAAAAGTTCCTGCAAGTTTTCAGTTAACCCCTACAGGACCCATGACGTAACGTTACGTCCCGACACCCTGGGTCTTAAGGACCAAGGACGTACAGTTACGTCATGGGCAGTTCTGGTCCCCGCCGTGCGCCGGGCGGGGATCGGACCGGGATGCCGTGCAAATGCCCAGGGGGGTCATGAGACCCCCCCGTGTCGGCGATCGCGGCAAATCGCAAGTGAATTCACACTTGCGATTTGCGCAATTCCGTTGACCCGGTGACCCGGAATGTAAGGGGGATCGCGGTTGTCTAAGACACCCAGGATCCCCCTGAAGCGATAGGAGTGAGGTGGCAGGGGTGCCACCCCTCATATCCCTGCTATTGGTGGTCTAGACGCGACCACCAATAGCAGATCGGGGGCGGGGGGGTTAACTTTCGTTTTCACCATCCTGCCCACCCACAATACACGGGGCAGGACGGGGAAACGGCGGGGACCGGCGTCGAAGATCCACTTACCGATCTGGGCGGGCGAAGGAGGCTGCGGGGGACGGAGATCGGTGGGCGGCGATGACGTGCGGCTGGATCCGACGGAAGCCGGTGACTTGCCTAGCAACATCTGCAATGTACAGTTTGAGACCATTATACAGTGGTCTCTAACTGTAGCCCTCCAGATGTTGCAAAACTACAACTCCCAGCATGCCCAGACAGCTGTTTGGGCATGCTGGAATATGTAGTTTTGCAACAGCTGGAGGGCTACAGTTTATAACCACTATATAGTGGTCCCTAAACTGTAGCCCTCCAGATCTTGCAAAACCACAACTCCTAGCATGCCCAAACAACTGTTTGCTGTCTGGGCATGCTGGGAATTGTAGTTTTGAAACAGCTGGAGGACCACAGTTTGGAGATCACTTTTTCAGTGTTCTCTAAAACTGTAGCCCTCCAGATGTTGCAAAACTGCAAATCCCAGCATGTCCAAACAGCAATCAGCTGTCTCGGCATGCAGGGAGTTGTAGTTGCGTACCTCCAGCTATTGCATAACTACATCTCCCAGCATGCCCTTCGGCGATCAGTACATGCTGGGAGTTGTAGTTTTGCAACAGCTGGAGGCAGACTGGTTGGAAAATACTGAGTTAGGTAACAGAACCTAACTGAAGGTTTTCCAACCAGTGTGTCTCCAGCTGTTGCAAAAGTACAACTCCCAGCATGCACGGTCTGTCAGTACATGCTGGGAGTTGTAGTTTTGAAACAGCTGGAGGTTTGCCCCCCCATGTGAACGTACAGGTTACATTCACACAGGCAGGTTTACAGTAAGTTTAATGATTCAAGGCTTTTTCTCCTTTTACCCCTTATGAAAAGGAAAAGTTTGGGCTACACCAGCTTGTTAGTGTAAAAAAAAAATAAAAATAATTTACACTAACATGCTGGTGTTGCCCTATACTTTTTATTTTCACAAGCGTTAAAAGGAAAAAAAGACCTCCAAAATTTGTAATGCAATTTCTCCTGAGTACAGAAATACCCCATATGTAGGCGTAAAATGCTCTGCGGGCGCACAACAAGACTCAGGAGTGAGAGCGCACCATGTACATTTGAGGCCTAAATTGGTGATTTGCACAGGGGTGGCCGATTTTACAGCGGTTCTGACATAAACGCAAAAAAATAAATACCCACGTGATCCCATTTTGGAAACTACACCCCTCACGTAATGTAATAAGGGGTACAGTGAGCATTTATGCCCCACAGGTGTCTGACAGATTTTTGGAACAGTGGTCCATGAAAATGAAAAATGTAATTTTTCATTTGCACAGCCCATTGTTCCAAAGATCTGTCAAACGCCAGTGAGGTGTAAATACTCACTGGACCCCTTATTAAATTCTGTGAGGGGTGTAGTTTCCAAAATAGGGTCACATGTGGGGTGGTCCACTGTTCTGGCACCACGGGGGGCTTTGTAAACGCACATGGCCCCTGACTTCCATTCCAAACAATATTTTTTCCCAAAAGCTCAATGGCGCTCCTTCTCTTCTGAGCATTGTAGTGCTCCAGCAGAGCACTTGACGTCCACAAATGGGGTATTTTCATACTCAGAAGAGATGGGGTTACTTTGGGGGGTATTTTCTGCTATTAACCCTTGCAAAAATGTGAAATTTGGGGGGAAACACACATTTTAGTGAAAAACATTTTTTTTTTTTACATATGCAAAAGTCGTGAAACCCCTGTGGGGTATTAAGGCTCACTTTATTCCTTGTTACGTTCCTCAAGGGGTCTAGTTTCCAAAATGGTATGCCATGTGGTTTTTCTTTTGCTATCCTGGCACCATAGGGGCTTCCTAAATGCGAAATGCCCCCCGAGCAAAATTTGCTCTCAAAAAGCCAAATATGACTCCTTCTCTTCTGAGCATTGTAGTTCGCCCGTAGTGCACTTCAGGTCAACTTATGGGGTACCTCCATACTCAGAAGAGATGGAGTTACAAATTTTGGGGGGCATTTTCTGCTATTAACCCTTGCAAAAATGTGAAATTTGGGAGGATACACACATTTTAGTGAAAAAAAAAATGTTTTTACATATGCAAAAGTTGTGAAACACCTGTGGGGTATTAAGGCTCACTTTATTCCTTGTTACATTCCTCAAGGGGTCTAGTTTCCAAAATGGTATGGCATGTGTTTTTTTTTTTTTTTGCTGTTCTGGCACCATAGGGGCTTCCTAAATGCAACATGCCCCCCAAAAACCATTTCAGAAAAACGTACTCTCCAAAATCCCCTTGTCGCTCCTTCGCTTCTGAGCCCTCTAGTGCACCCGCCGAACAATTTACATAGACATATGAGTTGTGTGCTTACTCGAGAGAAATTGGGCTACAAACAGAAGTACACATTTTCTCCTTTTACCCCTTGTAAAAATTCAAAAATTGGGTCTACAAGAACATGCGAGTGTAAAAAATGAAGATTGTGAATTTTCTCCTTCACTTTGCTGCTATTCCTGTGAAACACCTAAAGGGTTAAAACGCTGACTGAATGTCATTTTGAATACTTTGGGGGGTGCAGTTTTTATAATGGGGTCATTTGTGGGGAATTTCTAAGATGAAGACCCTTCAAATCCACTTCAAACCTGAACTGGTCCCTGAAAAACAGTGAGTTTGAAAATTTTGTGAAAAATTGGAAAATTGCTGCTGAACTTTGAAGCCCTCTGGTGTCTTCCAAAAGTAAAAACTTGTCAATTTTATGATGCAAACATAAAGTAGACATATTGTATATGTGAATCAAAAAATTTTTTTTCTGGAATATCCATTTTCCTTACAAGCAGAGAGCTTCAAAGTTAGAAAAAATTTTCATAACATTTTGGGATTTTTCACCAAGAAAGGATGCAAGTTACCACAAAATTTTACCACTATGTTAAAGTAGAATATGTCATGAAAAAACAATTTCGGGATCAGAATGATAACTAAAAGCATTCCAGAGTTATTAATGTTTAAAGTGACAGTGGTCAGATGTGCAAAAAACGCTCTGGTCCTAAGGTGTAAAATGGCCTGGTCCTTAAGGGGTTAACAGTGGTTGTGGACAATCCTTTATTTCTGCATCACCTATTGCTCTTGGGATGGGTGGCAATAGGCCTGTCAAGAATACAGCATTTAACCCTCACCCTGGCGTCACGAGTGACAAGGGTTAACATCGCCCTTAACTATCCTGAACAGCAACACCCTAGTTACCCTACACCCCCACAAGGCTTGATCCCAAATCCACCACCACACCAACAGCAGCATTATATAGAATTAAAAAGATAAATAATAAGAAATATTAATAAAAATAAATCTCGAATATAGACTGTAAAAGGGAAGATATACTGCTGTATAGCAATTCTATCTGGCAGTATTTAAGTTAAAAAAAAAAAAAAAAAAAGCTGTGCTATTCCGTTACAGGCCAGTGGGTGGCGCCAAGAGACACCATTCCAGCTTTTTTTTTGGTGGGAATTAGTACTTACGACCACAATATATTTGTGGGATTTAGGAAAATGTAAAATGTGTAATAAGGAGAGAAGGCGACTGTTATGGTTTTATTATTAGGATTCGGCTGAAGCCAATGGTCTCACGTGATGTGAATAGTAAAGATCACAGCCAGGACAATCGTCTACGCTCCCCCCTTTATAATAGACATTATTTTCCACTAATGCTTTTAATGAAATTATGGGATAAGGGCAATAATTCGCTGTTAACCCCTTAAAATGTCACTTGGTAGTTATCCGCATCCTGGCATTGATGTTCCTCTTTTAAGATATGTTCAGATCTCTTGCTCACGGCTTAGGTGGATTTTTATGGATTAGACTAAATCAGTGTTTTCCAAACAGGATGTCTCCAGCTGTTGCAAAACTACTACTCCCAGCATGCCCTGACAGCCAGAGGCAACATCTAGAGCAAGGGTCCTCAAACTTTTTTAAACGGGGGGCCAGTTCACGGTCCCTAAGACATGAACAAAAAAATGAACAAATTCCTATGCACACTTATATATCTTATTAGTGGACTACCCCTTTAAGTACGCGGCACAGTTCCCCCCACATTAGGTTGGCAGTATAGATCCCCCACATTAGGTTGTAGTTCCCCCACATTAGGGTTGGCAGTACAGTTCCCCCACATTAGGTGCAGTACAGTTCCCCCACATTAGGTGCAGTATAGCTCCCCCACATTAGCTGTGCAGTATAGCTCCCCCACATTAGGTGCAGAACAGTTCCCCCACATTAGGTGCAGTACAGTTCCCCCACATTAGGTGCAGTACAGTTCCCCCACATTAGGTGCAGTATAGCTCCCCCACATTAGGTGTGCAGTACAGCTCCCCCACATTAGGTGCAGTACAGTTCCCCACATTAGGTACAGTACAGTTCCCCCACATTAGGTGCAGTACAGTTCCCCCACATTAGGTGCAGTACAGTTCCCCCACATTAGGTGCAGTATAGTTCCCCCACATTAGGTGCAGTATAGTTCCCCCACAGACATACAGCCTCCGGCCATACAGTGTATGGCTGGAGGCTGTATGCCTGTGTACTGCCCCACTTCAGTGCTCCGACCACCGCTCCGACCATAGCAGTAAGTCCCGGGATCGGAGGAACAGTGGTCGGTGCACCGAAGCTGACGTGTCACTGGTAACACGTACCAGGCTGGCCAGCGTACATCCTCATCGCTGCTCCACTCCTCCGCGCTCCATTGCTATGGGTGCACGCACGGGACGCCAGTGACATCCCTGCGTGCGCCACCTTCCTGGTGATCCCTGCGTTTTTAAAGTAAACGTGGGGCCGCCAAGAGCGCATCCCTGTGTCCTGAAAACATCTTTCGGGACACAGGGATGTCCTTAGGCAGCGGCGGGCCGGATAAATGTCCGCATGTGGCCCGCGGGCCATAGTTTGAGGACCCCTGATCTAGAGGAACCCTGTTTGGAAAACACTGACTTAGAGTAAAGATTAAAGGGGTAGTCCATGGTTTGAAGAACAGAGCTGCTATCTTCTAGAAACAGCGCCACTCTTGTCTTTAGGTTGTAGTTGTTGTTGCAGCTCAGTCTTATTTATTTAAATGGAGCTCTGCTGTAAATACCACCCATCCTAGATAAGAGAGGTGCTCTTTGTACACAAAAGCCACTATGTTCTTCTAAAATGGGGCTTTCCCATCTCAGCACATTATCCCCTCTCCATGCTGGGAGTTGTAGTTTTGCAACAGCTCGAGGCACCCTGGTTGGGAAACACTGGCATAGGGAATAACATGCTGACCAGTGGGGGTCTGACTGCTTGGACCCCCACGATCCATAGAAATGCCCTCAGGAACGAACGGACACGCACAGCATAGGCACGATCAGTTCTTCATTCATTGTTTATGGGGCTTCAGGGCATTGCCAAGCACTAAGGAGGAGATTTATCAAAACCTGTGTAGAGGTAGAGTTGGGCAGTTGCCCATAGCAACCAATCAGATCGCTTCTTTCATTTTTAAAAAACTGCAGCACTAATCGGCATGTTATCCCCAACAGATTGCTGATCGGGTGGTCACGCGACTGATGGTTACCTAATATGCCCTAATTCCCATATACTGGCATGACTGATGCTATTCTGGATTCGCTACCTATAAAAAAATAAAAAATTAGCATGGGAAACGTTTGCTTTTACCTGATTTATTTATTTAAAATTTTTTTTTTTTATTCCTTTAAAAAAAATGTGTTCTGACTTTGAAGGTATCTCTCCCATAATCCCTATCACTCATGTACTGCACAGTATTACATTTCCCCCACCTTACTATCCAGAACACGCTTTCATCCATACCACGGTTAACTGCAACATGACAATGTCGCTTATCAATATCCTGCAGCGCTAAGAAGCAGGAGAAACCTGGTAATTCATGAACACACGCCGAGATCAAGAGAATGTGTGATTTAGTAAAGAATTGTGCATAATTTCTAATTAAAACCCTTTACGGAAAAGAAAAAAAAAAGGACACCAAAATCTTCTCACTTGACTGGCAGGTAATGTACGTTTAGCAAAGCAATTACTGTAATAAGGTAATAGCTCCACATCTAACAGGGACAGATTGAAGGTAGATCGGAAGAATTGGAACTTTTTTTTTTGTATAATGTAGATTTTTGGGAATCGGAGTTAGGCTGGGTTCACATCACGTTTTTCAAATACGGTTACCGTATACGGTTTTCCGCTAAAAAACGTATGGCAAAAACCGTATACAACCGTATGACTCCAAATTAAAACGTATACGGTTTTTCCACGTACGGGTTCTATCCGTTTGCATCAGTTTTTGCCAACGGTTTTGCTATTTTGTTGGAATTAGTTTTCCAGCAATTTAATAAAGTTACTATTGTTCTATTGAAATTCCAATCTGCGCATGTGTCAACTCCAAAAACGGATTAGAAAAACCGTGTGCAACCGTATTCTGAAATTCTGTGTACGGTTCATAGACAACAATGTTAAAAGAACCGCATACGATTCGCATACGGTTTTCCAACCGGAGGCAAAAACGTGGCCAACAGGGTTTTTGTCTACGGTTGAAAAATCGGCAAAACCGTATCTGAGGCAAAACGGATGCAACAGTACACAACATTTGGAATACGGTTTACAATGCATTCTCTATGACTACGGTTTCGGATACAGTCGTATACGTTTTTTTGTGGAAAACCGTATACGGTTACCGTATTTGAAAAACGTGGTGTGAACCCAGCCATAAAAGGAGTCGTCCAGTTTGGAAAACCCATTACACTAAACCTATTATTAAATGCTAAATGTAAGGCATTGTTTCACCTAAAAAATGTTATGGGCACTGTCAGAATCAAAAACTTTGTATATGTTGTACATCTTGGCAAAACATTAACCTTTCTAATATACTTTATAAAAACAAATACAAAATTAAAAAAAAACTCCTTTTTATAGAAATCATGGCTTTAAAAAAAAAAAAAAAAGTGGCAGGCTAAGTACTTGTCTCAGACATGCCCCTTGCTGAACAGTGGATGTCAGAATGAGTGAGCAACAGAACTGAGGGATTTGTGTGCCAAATACAGAAGCTAGATACCTAACAATATTCACTCCCATTTCTTGCCTCCTTTTGTGACTGCTGGGGGTTGAGCGGAAGTAAAATCAGGGGGTTGAGCAGAATACCCCCCCACCACCACCACCGCAGGCTCTTAGGCTCTCATGTCACTGAAGAGGGCAGGCCAGGAAGTGAATATTGATGATGCAGAGGAGCTGGGTGAACCGACTCGCCGCCTCCATTGCACTGCGCAATGGCAACATAAGTAGTAATGGGCCTAACTCAGGAAACACTTTCCTAAATATGTGAGTAACCTCTCTTTTTTACAGCTATTTACCCGCACTATAACCCAGTATATTGTGTTTACTGCAGGTGACGTAGATGCAAACTCCTTTAAAGGGGTACTCCACAGGCCAGTGTTTGGAACATTTAGTTCCAAACGCTGTGCTGAGGGGGTCGGCCATGCCCCTCAATGTAAGTCTGAGAGGGGGCATGACTGCCATCACGCCCCCTCCCATAAACTTACATTGAGGGGCGTGATCTGATGAGGGGGAGTGACCAACCCCCGCAGCATGCACACAGCGTTCGGAAATAAATGTTCTGAATGCTGGCCAGTGGAGTACCCCTTTAATATATGCTTATATACTGACAGCTAAAGGAAATTTAACCCGGGCAGGGGGTCTTTTTCTGTTTCATTATCACACCAACAGTTCAACTTTTTCCCCCCTTGTGTACATAGATCTTTTATATTTGTAATGGGTACAAAGCAGGAAGAGGGACCTAATAAAAACATGACAAATGAATGCATCAGCAGTGCCATATAGTAATAATCACATTCATGCCACTTTAATTTTTGTATAACAAGTGTTTATAATTGTGAACCATGTTGCCTTAGTATTCTCAATGATATCTTTGACTTTCTTGTGGAAAACCTACAGATATATTGGCACTGCCATCGCTAACTGGTCTATTATATGCAAATGTCTGTAAGTGCATTGTGTTATTGTGCTCAGTGCCATAAAAAAAAAATCAATAGAACCTGTCAATGGTTAAAGAATGGTTTAAGGCACAAATAAGGTCATCCGATACTTCAGCCTTTCTGATGACATCATGGCTAATTCTAGTAAAGAGACTTTCAGAATAAAGGGTCAGGAATGAATAATGTGTGGACATTCAGGACATTTCACTGTAAGATATGTTTACCCTGATGTTATGGACTGTAAAGCTCTGCCATAAAGATATTATATTTTATATATATATATATATATATATATATATATATATACATATACATTCTTTATTTTAAAGTGTGATGGCAAGAGGACTGAATCAGATCATCTTTAGAACAGCTGGATTTGTGGAGTGTTTTTGCAGGGAACTTACCTGGCCCTGCTCCAGCATCACTTCTGGCTGTCTATACAGTGGTCGGTGGTGTTTCCTGTGGTTCTGCATGTGACAAGGCTGTTCATACCTGTGTGACATGGCCGTCCCAACAAGGAGGGGTGAGCACCAGGCCAATCAGCTGTGGTGCTGGCACATCTCCAAGACGTGGGATATAGAAATTGTCCCATGTCTCAGTCCGTTTCCCATGATTGAGGTTTTTACCCGTCACCAGTATCCCTGTATTCCCTTTATACCTGATCGATTTCTGCTTGTGACCTTGCCATGCATTTGCCTCCTGACTTTGTACTGTGCTATCCTTCTGGTTTTATTTAGGCTTGTCCTGACTCTGCAGTGGTTTCTGATTTTGTAATATGCTTCCCTCTAGATTTTGTCTCTTTGGCTAGGTTTAAATGATGCTGCTCACCTGGCCTGTCTGACATTCCTAACGCCCAGTGCACTTAATGTGTAGGTACCATTGCCCAGTTAGGGGTCGTCATTTATAGAGGATTGTCCAAGTAGATAAGGACAGTGGTTGGGGCAAGATTCAGGTCTGCATCCCTACCCCGGACAGGACATTTGATATGTAGTTATACTACATATGTATATGGACTGGCGCATGGCAAATGTGGTTCCAATATTTACCTGTTAGTTTAACCTCCGTTGTATGTAAATTGTTTGACGGTTTTCTAAGGGATGCTATTTTGGAATATCTTGATAAAAATAAATGTATGACTCCATATCAGCATGGCTTTATGAGGGATCGATCCTGTCAAACTAACCTGATCAGCTTTTATGAGGAGGTGAGCTCCAGACTGGACCAGGGGCAATCGCTGGATGTCGTATATCTGGATTTTTCCACATAAAAGGTTGGTGCATAAAATGAGAGGGATTGGGCCGGGGGAAAATGTGTGTAAGTGGGTAAGTAACTGGCTCAGTGATCGGAAGCAGAGGGTGGTTATTAATGGTACTTATTCTGATTGGGTGACTGTTACTAGTGGGGTACCACAGGGGTCAGTCTTGGGTCCTGTTCTATTTAATATATTTACTAATGACCTTGTAGAGGGGTTGAATAGTAATGTAGCAATCTTTGCAGATGATACTAAACTCTGTAAAGCAGTAAACACTATAGAGGACAGTGCACTGTTACAAATGGATTTGGATAGGTTGGAAGTTTGGGATGGGAAGTGGCAGATGAGGTTCAACACTGATAAATGTAAGGTAATGCACATGGGGAGGAAAATACGGGCTGGGATTATGTATTAAATGGGAGAACACTTGGGACAACTGACATGGAAAAGGACTTGGGAGTCTAAGTTAATAGTAAATTTAGCTGTAGTGACCAGTGTCGGGCAGCTGCTGCCAAGGCAAATAAAATCATGGGGTGCATCCATAGGGGCATAGATGCCCACGACAAGGAAATAATTCTACCACTGTACACTGATCACTAGTCAGACCACACATAGACTACTGTGTTCAATACTGGGCACCAGTTTACAAGAAGGATATAGTGGAGCTGGAGAGGGTTCAAAGATGGGCAACCAGAGTAATACGGGGAATGGGAGAACTACACTACCCAGAAAGATTATCAGAATAAGGGTTATTTAGTTTAGAAAAAAGAAGGCTTAGGGGCGACCTAATAACTATGTATAAATATATCAGGGGGCAGTACAGAGATCTCTCCATTGATCTATTTATACCCAGGACTGTATCTATAACAAGGGGGCATCCTCTACATCTTGAGGAAAGAAGGTTTCTACACCAGCACAGATGGGGGTTCTTAACTGTAAGAGCAGTGAGACTGTGGAATTCTCTGCCAGAGGAGGTGGTCATGGTGAACTCTGTAAAAGAGTTCAAAAAGGGGTCTGGATGCATTTTTGGAGAGCCATAACATTGCTGGTTATGTATACTAGATTTATAGGGACAGAACGTTGATGCAGGGATTTATTCTGATGCCATATTTGGAGTCGGGAAGGAATTTTTACCTCTAATATGAGGGTTTTTTGCCTTCCTCTGGATCAACTCAACTCAGTAGGGACTTATTAGGGGTATAGGTTGAACTTGATGGACTCTGGTCTTTTTTCAACCTTATGAACTATGTTACTGACCAGAAGTGGTTCAAAAAAAGTTAAAAAATCAAAAAATCACTGAGGGAGATAAAAAGGCTAGCCTGTCTGGTCCAAACTCACAAAAGGGCTGCTGTAGCAGAACTTGCTGATAAAATTATTGAGATGACTCTAGAAGACAACCACTGTAATTCACCCTTAACCACATAACCACCAGGCTTTCTGTAAAATGGTTATTTCCTGTTGGAGTTTGTTCCCTTAAACTACAAATCCCATGATTCCTTGTTTTAAGTGGGAGGTCACTTTTCTTCCTCCCACACATCAGCCACCCCACCCATTGAAACATGTGATCCCTTCAATGCAATAGAACAGTGTTTTCTGACCAGAGTGCCTTAAACTTTTGCAAAAAACAGAATTATCTTTCTCCCACCCAGCAGTTGCTCCACCCATTGAAGCAAAGACTGGCTCCCTCTGATCAGCTGACTAGTGATGTTTTTTCTCTGCAACCTGGACACTCATTTTGTATGCTGTTAAAAATCTATCTTGTGGAAGAAAAATCACAGAAGAATTGTGCGGCCATGAGACACACTAACTTTACAGCCCCTGTAGCACAATCAAAAATAAATAAAAATACACGGAATACCCCTTTAAGAGGGGTACTTGCATTGACCAATCTTATTTTAGGTGTCTAGCCTTCTTTTGGTAAAATTTTAAATAGTGATTGCTTTTCTTCTACCCAAGATTCCACAACAAATTTTTTTTTTTAACATGGATGCCAGTGGCGTAGCTATAGAGGTCGCAAAGGTCGCCATAGCATGTGGGGCCTGCAGGGCTCCTGTGACACTACACTATACTACTGCTGCAGGTCGGGCTCTCAGGCACAGCCCGAGGTCCCGGGCCTGAAGGGGAGGCTTGTTGCTGCCAGCACAACCCCCAGTGCTAGCCTGAAACCCCCCCCGCAAACCCCCCTCCCCCCCGCAAACCCCCCCCCCCCCGCAGGCAGGCAAGCACCGTGGGCTCCCTCGCCGGCAGCACAGCGCTACCTCCGCCGGGACCCGATCAACAGCAGGCCTCAGTGCTGATCTTCATGGCGGCCACAGGTGAGGAGGCGGTGGTGAAGGATTTGCGGGCTGCACACATTCAGCCATCTGAAATAATAGTATAGTGCTTGTTCATGAGGTAATCATAGAATTTGGGATCCGAAGGCAGCATGTGTATGTATTAACGATGTGTGTATATACGATGTATGAATGATCTGTGCAGGGCCGGCCTTAGGTGTTCAGGTGCCATGCCCTTTGTAACAAATATTTTTTATGTATTTAATCATTCCCCTACCCCCTTAGTCACCAGTCCCCTGCCCCCCTTAATCAGATGCAGTATAGTTCCCCCACATTAGGTGCAGTATAGCTCCCCACATTAGGTGCAGTATAGTTCCCCACATTAGGTGCAGTATAGCTCCCCACATTTGGTGCAGTATAGTTCCCCCACATTAGGCGCAGTATAGCTCCCCACATTAGGTGCAGTATAGTCCCCCACATTAGGTGCAGTATAGTTCCCCCACATTAGGTTGGCAGTATAGTTCCCCCACATTAGGTGCAGTATAGTTCCCCCACATTAGGTGCAGTATAGCGCCCCACATTAGGTGCAGTATAGTTCTCCCCACATTAGGTGCAGTATAGTTCCCCACATTAGGTGCAGTATAGTTCCCCACATTAGGTGCAGTATAGTTCCCCACATTAGGTGCAGTATAGCTCCCCACTTTAGGTGCAGTATAGTTCCCCACATTAGGTGCAGTGTAGCTCCCCCACATTAGGTGCAGTATAGTTCCCCACATTAGGTGCAGTATAGCTCCCCATATTAGGTGCAGTATAGTTCCCCACATTAGGTGCAGTATAGTTCCCCCACATTAGGTGCAGTATAGCCCCACATTAGGTGCAGTATAGCTCCCCACATTAGATGCAGTATAGCCCCACATTAGGTGCAGTATAGCCCCACATTAGGTGCAGTATAGCTCCCCACATTAGGTGCAGTATAGCCCAACATTAGCTCCATATATGATGTATGAATGATTGTGTGTGTGTATGTACTATATGTATGATGCATGAATGATGTCTGTGTATGTACGATGTATGAATGAGGTGTATGTATGATATGTGTATGCATGATGTGTGTTTATGATGTGTATGTATGTATTATGCATGTGTGGGGGGGCGGAGGCGGGGTGTGTATGTATGTTGTGTGTATTTATGAATGTTTGTGTATGTACTGTATGTGGCAGTATTATATTTGGGGGTTACAGTAGGTGGCAGTATTATATTCAGGGAGTACAGTGGGTGGCAGTATTATATTCAGGGGGTACAATGGGTGGCAGTATTATATTCAGGGGGTACAGTGGGTGGCAGTATTATATTCAGGGGATACAGTGGGTGGCAGTATTATATGCAGGAGGTACAGTGGAAGGTAGTTTTATATTCAGGGGATACAGTGTGTGGCAGTATTATATTCAGGGGATACAGTGTGTGACAGTATTATATTCAGGGGGTGCAGTAGGAGGCAGTATTATATTCAGGGGGTTCAGTGGGTGGCAGTATTATATTCAGGGGGTACAGTATTTAGCAGAATAATAATGATTATTATATTCATACAGAGGATGAGGAGTTAATGATGTCCGGACTCTGCAGAGAAAATGGAGCTGGAAGAATTCCTGACGTCTGGACCAGATGAAGAAGAAAAGAAAAGACAACAGAGAAGACATCACTCAGGTCACTGATATCACTGTGTATTCTCCTGACTGTCCCATCAGCTGGAGTCACTTGTTAGTTCTGCAGTGATGATAGGTGACGATGTACCCGGGTTTCTAGCTACGCCCCTGATGGATGCATATATGTGATTTGGTGCACACAAACTGCAGGGGCTGCAGGACTCTTTATTTATTACTACAAATATTGCCCAATTTCCATCAACATGTTGGGAATATACAGATTCTCCTACCTTGGACACCTGTTTGACCATAATTTAAAGAACTAAATATATATATATATATATATATGTTAAATAGAAGTAACAAGTAATACCTTTTACATGATTTGTTTTATAATTTTATCCTACACATTTTTGTAAGGATTCTGTACCAAATTACATGACCGTTCCAAACTTTGCTTCCACTAGACCTTTCACATCTACATCCATTAAAGGGGTACTCCCGTGGAAAACTTTTTTTTTTAATCAACTGGTGCCAGAAAGTTCAACAGATTTGTAAATTACTTCTATTAAAAAATCTTAATCCTTCCAGTACTTATTAGCTGTTGAATACTACAAAGGAAATAGTTTTCTTTTTGGAACACAGTGCTCTCTGCTGACATCATGACCACAGTGCTCTCTGCTGACATCTCTGCCATTTTAAGAATTGTCCAGAGTAGGAGAAAATCCCCATAGCAAACATATGCTGCTCTGGACAGTTCCTAAAATGGACAGAGATGTCAGCAGAGAGCACTGTGGTCATGATGTCAGCAGAGAGCTCTGTGTTCCAAAAAGAAAACCATTTCCTCTGTAGTATACAGACCCTAAAAAGTACTGGAAAGATTAAGATTTTTTAATAGAAGTAATTTACAAATCTGTTTAACTTTCTGGCACCAGTTGATAAAAAAAAAAAAAAGTTTTCCACGGGAGTACCCCTTTAAGTTTTATTTCCATGACTTTATTATTGTCTCAATGAGGGCTCCTAAGAGCTTGTGTGCTATCAAGAAGATTTCAAAGAAGGATCATGTTTCTGCCCAAAGCAGATGTTATTGCATTAATAGAAACCATTAGTTGTCAATGAGACCCGAGTGTATATTAAGTGTCAATACCAAGTAAAATGAATATTAATTTCCATGTTCTGTCATAGTTATTCCATGTGTAACTTTAATAATCACCTAAACTTTTAATAATGGATCTTTAGAAGTACATTTGCTCACAGTTATGTGGTAAATGGAGATACACTTACTGAGTAGGGGTGCGCTCAGAGCACAACACCTAAGAAGGCATCTAGATATAGTCTGGGACCTGCAGCCATGGCTCGTCTGGTGATAGCTTCGCTAGTCCAGTGGATAAACAGTTGCAGTGGAGAAAAAAAAAAAAATAGGAGCTTTTCCTGACACAAGCTAATGTCCTAAAATATATTTTATTAGCACTTAAAACAACGTGTTTCTGGTCTGAAAAAGAACCCTTCCTCAGGAAAGGTGCTTACAGGTAACAAACAAAGCTGACAATGAAATACCCTTGGATTGGTCTGGGTAAAGGTCACGTCAATTAGGGAATTCACGAAGATGGAGGTCGTTTCAATATATTCAGTAAAAACATAAGATTTCCTAAAATCATTACTAGAGATGAGGGAATTTTTGAAAAATTTGATCTGGCCAATTCAACGAATTTTCCGAAAAAATTTGGTCCGGTCCGAATTGCTATTAAAAACAGATATTTCGGGCCTAGAGAGAGCCTCAATAGGGGTGTAGAACACTTTGCCTTGCTGTAACACACATAGGGTGTTTCCTGGGTTAGTTATATGATTGTGGGGGGTAAACACTTCCCCTGTAATGGCCTACTCTCACATTATTAATTTCCTACTCTCACATTATTAATTCCCTTCTTGGCAAGTGTTACTTGCTCTAAAAAGGGCAGCCACACACAGGAACCTCTCCTTATTTCCACCTACAAACATTACCATTTCATAGGGTTTTTAGGTGGAAATAGGGAGAGGTTCCTGTGTGGGGCTGCCTTTTTAGGGCGAGTAAGGCTGGGTCCACACTACGTTTTCTCCCATACGGGAGCGCATACGGCAGGGGGGAGCTAAAAGCTCGCGCTCCCGTATGTGACCGTATGCGCTCCCGTATGTCATTCATTTCAATGAGCCGACCGGAGTGAAACGTTCGGTCCGGTCGGCTCATTTTTGCGCCGTATGCGCTTTTACAACCGGACCTAAAACTGTGGTCAACCACGGTTTTAGGTCCGGTTGTAAAAGCGCATACGGCGCAAAAATGAGCAGACCGGACCGAACGTTTCACTCCGGTCGGCTCATTGAAATGAATGACATACGGGAGCGCATACGGTCACATACGGGAGCGCAAGCTTTTAGCTCCCCCCTGCCGTATGCGCTCCCGTATGGGAGAAAACGTAGTGTGGACCCAGCCTAACACTTGCAAAGAAGGGAATTAATAGTGTGAGAATAGGGCCTTACAGGGGAAGTTATTACCCCCACTGGTTACATCACATCAATACTTGGTGGTGTAGGTGGCACGTGGTTTTTTTTTGCACTCCTTCCCTTTGGTTTAATTTCAAAAACATTTTGGGGGAGATTTATCAAACCTGTGCAGAGGCAAAGCTGCGCAGAGGCATCAGCTTACTTGTTACATTCTTACCCAGGCCTCTGAAAAAGGAAAGAAGTGATCTGATTGGTTGCTATCGGAAACTGGGCAACTTTGTCTCTGCACAGGTTTTGATAAATCGCCCCCTTTGAATACATATATTTCATCCTAAGAAAAGTTGAGTTTTAGCTAATGCATATCCTCAATACTTACTTGTGGTCTGATGGTGAGGAATGTCTGTAACTGGGGAGCAATGCCTTAAATCTGTTTGGCACTATCCATATTTGTGAAGTGTTGGTGTGGCACCATGGTCAATCTACTCTGATGCATCAGGCATTGGTGGGTGGAAATCCTGGCTGATCCATGCCTGATTCATCTTCACAAAGGTCAGTCTCTCCACATTTTTCTCGGACAGACGAGTTCTCCTTGGGGTTACTATGGCCCCCACTGCACTAAACACATGCTCTGATGGCACACTACTGTCCGGGCTCGACAGCTTTTCCAGGGTAAACTCTGCTAGTTGCGGCCACAAATCAAGTTTGGCTGCCCAGACGTCCAGCGGATCTTCAAGGTGTGTTGGCAGGATCATGTCAAGGTATGCCATCACCTGCTGGTTCAGGTCCTGCTCCAGGTGTACCTGCTGCTGATGAGTTGCTTCACTATGCGGGTGAAGAAATCTACTCATCAGCGACTGTAGACTCAGGCTGCTGCTGATAGAGCTGGTACTGCTCCTGCCACTCCACCCCAGCAGCCATGGCAGTGGAAGGTAAGCCAGAGGGCCCACCCCAGTCAGACCTGCGAGAGGATGGACGATGGCGCAGATAGGCATCGGCCAACTGACTGTGTAGGATGTCTCTGTAGTAGGTCAGTTTGTTCTCCCTCTCAGTGGGTGTGGAAGAGTTACCCATTTTGTGCCGATAGCAAGGATCAAATAAGGTAGTGAGCCAGAAGTCATCCCGCTGCCAAATGGTGACAATTCTGTGGTCACTACGCAAGCAAGTGAGCATGCATCATGCCGTTTGTGCTAATGACTCGGAGGGACTCCCTTCCTCCATCTCCACTGCATACTGCTACGGTGTGTCTGGGTCCTGTGCCTCGCCTTCCTCGTAACCCTCTAGCTCCTCTAGCTGCTCCTGCTCCTCCTCGCCTCTCAGATAACTAGAAAAACTGCCCATCTAGAAACCTAAACTGTGACCCTCTCCCTCCTCCTCCAGTTCAGCCCCCACAGGTGGCCGTGAGATAGAGGCACCACGTCTCCAGTGCCCTGACCAGCCATCGCTTCCAACACATGTTGTAGGAAATGAAGCAGTGGATTGATGTCGTTCATCCCGTAAGCCTGGCGATTGACTACTAATGTGGCTTCCTCAAAGGGCCTGAGCAAACGGCAGGTGTCACGTATGAGCTGCCACTGGTTGACATTGAAGTTACACAGGGGAGTCCCCCTATGCGCTTGGATCATCAAGAAATCGATGATGGCTTTTCTCTGTTCTTATAGTTTGTCCAACATATGGAGGGTGGAATTCCAATGTGTGGAAACATCGCAAATCAGACTATGTTGGGGGATGCCGTTCTGACGCTGCAGCTCAAGGAGGGTGTGCTTTGCGGTGTACGAGTGGCTGAAGTGCATTCAGAGTTTCCTTCCCATTGTTAGGCTGTTTTGCAGATGGGGGGGGGACACTTCAGGAACCGCTTGACAAACAGATTGAACATGTGTGCCATGCAGTGCGCACGTCTCAGGCTTCCTTGTCGCAGCACAGACAAGATGTTCTTCCTGTTGTCGGTCACCATGGTTCCCATGTAAGCCATGATTTCATTATTTTGATGAATGACTTAGCAGTTCCTCCCCTGTGTGACTCCATTCACAGAACAGTGCAGTGTGACACCACTGTGCCCTGCACACATGGTATGCTGGAGGGGCACTGAGACTTGTCTGTGCAGTGGAGGCTGAGGACACAGTGGGGGATGAGGAGGCCGTGTCGCACACTGTCACAAGACCAACGGCCTGAGAGCATGGAGGCAGAAGCAGCGTGACCTGTCCAAGTTGCTCTTGTGGCTGTGCAGAAACCACATTCACCCAGTGGGCTGTAAAGGACATGTATTGTCCCTGACCGCAGTTACAGCTGCACATGTTGGCGCTAAAGTGCACTTTGGTACAATCCGACAGGCTCAAGGACTGGCCCACCTTCTGTTCCACAAAATTGTGCAGGGATGGTACTGTTTGTTTGTTTTTTTTGCAAAGAAATGACGGCTTGGCTTTCTCCACCTCGGCTTGGCACAAGCCCTCAGTTCTTTGAAATGTGCAGAGTCCACCACTTGAAAAGGGAGGCACCGCAGCACCAGCAACTTGGACACGCTGGCCGTGAGCGCATGGTCCCGTTACCTGCTGCTGCCGGCGGGGCTGGGACTCGCATCGCGGGACGCACCCGCATGCGAGCCCCAGTCCGTCACTCACCTCGTGCTTCTCCTGCTCCAGCCTCTGCCTCACTGCTTTGGTGCGTGTGTCCCCGTCCCCTAGGGCATGAGCGTGCCGGAGCTTTAAGATTTAAAGGGCCAGTGCGCTCATTAGTTTGATTCACCTGTGGCTCATTTATATATTCCTCCACCCTCCTCACTCCCCTGCAGGATCTTTGTTGCCTTGAGCCTGAAAGAAAGCATTCTTGTTTCTACCTTGCCGTGTATCTGATCATTCGCTTTGTGACCCGACCTTGCTTCTCTGCTGCCTGCCTATTGACCTCCTGCTACGTCCTGACTACGCAGCGGTGCCGCCTGCCCTGACCTTCTGCTATCCAGACTACGAGCTGCCTTATCCCTTCTGTGCCTCGCATCTCACACGCCATTGACCCTGTAGTCCTTGATAAAGCCACAGCTTGTGGTTAAACGTCGGGGGGGGGATGTGTGTTAGGTTTTAATCAATAGTGGACACTCCAGAACATTCTTTGTGGACTGCAGCCACAGCAAGACAATAATATAAGCGTGCAGTGACGTGCAGTACAAAGATCAATATTGATCTTGGTCACACTTCAACTTCTGCCGACACATCTTGCATATGGCCAGGTTAACCTCCTCCGGATGCTTGATCAAAAACTGCCACACCGCCGAGTAGCGGATTTTTCCACTAACAGTCCGCACCGATTGACTGCTACTGCCGCCGACTCCAGGAACCCCTGTTCCACTACCTCCCAGGAAGGTAGGCTGCCGTGAAGCAGGTGGTCTACGTCGGGCACGTTTGGCTCCAGACTTTCCACTTCTGCCCTCATGCTGACTGCCAATCATGCTACCACCTTGCTGGCTCAGCTGCTACCTCACGGGCAACCTGCAACCCTCTTCTCCTGAGGATGAAGCCCCTTCCACATCCGGCTCCCAAGTTCGATTTGCTTCATCATCATCATCATCATCATCATTGAGTTGTGTCTGCACATCACTGATGTCCTCCTCAGGTTCCTCAACAGTGTCTGCTTCAGGAGCTTGAATGCTCGCAAAACCACCTCCCATGCCACTCTCCTCGTCACTACTTGCCTGCCTAGCTTAGAAAGCGGCATATTTCTCCTCCACTTCTTGGCTGGGCAGTAGCTGCTGAATGTCCTCTAGATTGTCCTCACTAAATAGTGAAGCTGAACCCACAGCATAAGATACTTCTGTGGGGAAGGGAACAGCATAGGACAGAGGCAATAGGAGGAAAGGGACTGCTCCCAGGCCATGCCAACTGAGAGTTGTGCCTGAGGAACCCACCGACTGGGGGTATCAGATGTCATTTGTGATGAAGTGGATGACAGTGTTAACCAATCCATGACAGCAGATGGGTTGCTGGTCGAGACACGAACACTAGCTGATACTGGGAGCTCAGACCTCTCGCTGCGACTCCTGCTGCCCCTAGTCGCCCCTAGTCTGCTGTGACCTCTGCCTGATGAATTTAGGCCTCTGCCACTCCTCTGTGCAAGTCCTGGCACTCATACTTAGTGCATATATGAGAGGAGTTCAATACGCTATAGTACGCTTAAAAAAAAGTATTTGTGTACAACACCAGCCAGTGAGTACTTTTGCCTGGCCTTTCACAGTATCTAGGTCCTTGAGACTTTAACAGGTACAAAATAGTACACCACTTAGATGTACTTATGCGGTATGCACTTATGAGGGGAGAAAAATGCGCTACAGTATGCTTAAAAAAGTTTTTGTGCACAACACCAGCAGTACACACCAGTGCTACAGCACACAGTCGCTGTGTACTACACCCAAAATTGCACTCTCTCAATCTCACTCCCTTTCTTATCAGTGCTTCTAGGCAGGATTTGTACTTGAGGTGAATCGCTACTGTTCTGTGCAACACACTGCTCTGTCCCTCTCTGTAATAGAACGCTGTAGAAAGTGACTGGGAGGTGAATCGCTGCAGTAAGAATGCTTTTCTTTGAAACACACACTGCTCTGTCCTTTGTGCAACAGAACGCTGACTTGACTAGGAGGTGAATCGCTGTTGGAAAAAAGCTTTTCTGTGGAACACACAGCGCTATCTGTCCCTATCTATCTCTCTGTAGTGAAAGGCCGAAGTGACTGGCTGCAATATGGCTGCTGAAGGGGCGGGGCTAGCTTACTTAGGCGTATCCTCCCTAACGTATTGTTTCAATGGAGGGAGCCATATGCAAGAGGAGCGTAGTTGAGAAGGGGCAGAGCTAGCTGCAGCGAAATTTTACAGCCAACGTTCGCTGCCTTGATTGCTTCAGAAAAGTGAAGAACGGGCCTCGCTTTGCCTGTATAAGGGCTCTGCTATAAGGAAACGACCTCCATCTTTTTTTATCCAAACACTCCAAGGGTATTTCATTGATAGCTTTGTTACCTGTAAGCACCTTACCTGAGGAAGGGTCCTTTTCGGACCAGAAACGTTGTTTTAAGTGCTAATAAAATATATTTTAGGACATTAGCTTGTGTCTGAGTTCCTAACCAAGTTGGACCAGCATCGGGAAAAGCTCTATGTGGTGGCCCAGTATGTGATTATGTTACCCCATACCTTCCCTGCCCTGTCAGGCAGTGTCCCTTAGTGTTTCCCCCATTGTAAATATGTTATGCATTATGCTGTGTATTGTACCTTTACCAAGTTATACCA